>NC_053023.1:166195760-166559505 GCF_003073215.2 Triticum urartu
AAGCCACTAGTGAAACCTATGGCCCCCGGGTCTATTCTCATCATATCAATCTCCATCACTTTAATCTTGTTTTGCTTTTTTACTTTGCCTTTACTTTTTACTTTGCATCTTTATACCAAAAATACCAAAAATATTATATCTATCAGATCTCACTCTCGTAAGTGACCGTGAAGGGATTGACAACCCCTAATCGCGTTGGTTGCGAGTAGCTATCGTTTTGTGCACGTACGAGGGACTTGAGCGTGGCCTCCTACTTGATTGATACCTTGGTTCTCAAAAACCGAGGGAAATACTTACGCTACTCTGCTGCATCATCCCTTCCTCTTCAGGGAAAACCAACGCAAGCTCAAGAGGTAGCAATCCCCGGCCGAGGTGCGTGTCGAAGCGAGGAGGAGCGGCAATGGACGGGATGGGCCTCGCCCCGTCCCCGATAAAGTAAGAGGACACCTAAGCGATGCATTAAATGCAACTTGTCCTGTAATACGAGGGATAACCTCGTGCCACTGTAGACCTTTCCACCTCCTGTGTGCCACTGTGGCAACCCCCTTTTCCTATAAAAGGAGGCCCGAGGCGACAAGGAGAGGGATTCGGCTCTTTCGAACCACACGCTGACCACAACTAGTTCGAGAGCTCAAGAACTCTCAGAAATACACCCACTAAAGCAGGACTAGGGTTTTACGCATCCTCGCGGCCCGAACCTGGGTAAACGATCCTTGTGCTGTCTACTAGCCCTGATCTCCTTGCAACCCTGCTCCCCGGCAACCGTAGTAGGGATTCTTGTGATCCCATAGGTGTCGTTCCACACCGACAACCTGAACTTGGTAGTATTTTATTATAAGACTACTACGTGGTCATGCTTGTCTGGGACAACGTGTTCACCTGTTATAGCAAAACCCACTCACGTTTTGGAGCTTGCTATTGTAGTTCATCTCCCGAGAGTCTCGCAACGTTATCTCGTCGACTTGTGTTGAAACTCTTCTTTTCAGACATGTGAGTCTGAAGTATCCTGTTTCTAACCAGATCTGAATCTCAGGAAAATATGATGGTTGGAACATTCCCGACATTTGCATTTTGTTCCCAGCTTGCACTGCCTTGTGTTAATCTCCCTTTGACTGCCCTTCTCAGCAATTGTTGTTCAGGTTCATCTTCAGAAGTGGTCCTACCATGGGTCCCATCCATTTCATATGATAAGCAAATCATCCATTGCGTTGTCTTCATCAAGTAGTCCACATCATCCATTCTAGTCCGAGTATGTCATTCTTTTGAACTCCTTCAAACGATCATTTCTAAATTTCCTTAGGCTGGCATAGAGAGTTCCAATGATCTCTGTATCAAAAGTAATTCTTTTTGCCACTTAAGGGAATAATTTTACGAGTCACCTCTCCCCAGGTGCCCTGCTATGGATCATGGAAATTGTTTCCTTGCTACTTTTAAACCCTCGTCAAATTGTTTCTTCCGTCCCTCCTGATGCATGTTTTGCCTCTCAGCTCCAGAGATGTTTCTACGTCTCATTCCGTGAGTTGATCTTGTGATCATTAAGATGATCCTAAGTTGCTCGAACCTCAAGAAGATCGATTCTTCTAAAATTTTCCCTTCTCGTTGTCATGTTGGATGTAGTTCTCAAAGCAAGACGTCGAGATCAAGGTGATGCAAACTCAACATCCTCGAGAAAGACTTCTGGATTGTGAAGATTGTGTTAGCTTGTGTCCCTCTATCTTCTTACCTCATGACTTGAATCTGGGGATGAGATTCTTGTTTAGTAGGGGTGAGTTGTCACATCCCTAGTTCTGGTCTGATCTAGGCTAGCTTTCGTGTGTTGCATCATGTTTAAATTCTTTTGAATTTGAAATGGGGATGTTCAAACCCTAGCACCACTTGAATCAAATTAGGTTCAACTAAAATTTGCATTCAATGAAACCAAAATGATCCTTATTGATATTTGGTATTTTTGGCAAGGGCTTTGTTCCAAACCAAAAATAATGAACATTTTAAGGAATTATTTTAGGCATTGAATTTAAATCAATATTGTATTTGGATTTGAGTTTATATTCTTAATATATGGAATATAATTTCAGATAACTCTGAAATAGTTTATGTGCCTTTGGATAATCCCATTGTGCAATATAAAAATATTCAGAGGAATGTTGTCACTGTTTTCAATTTGTTTGGAGTTCAAAACAGTGGCAAAATGAATTAATAAAACAAAAACAGAACAGAAATAAAACAGAGCAGTGCTACCTCTTGAGAACTGCGTTGGGTTTCCCCGAAGAGGAGAGGATGATGCAGCAAAGTAGCGTAAGTATTCCCCTCAGTTTTTGAGAAGCAAGGTATCAATCTAGTAGGAGGCCACGCACAAGTCCCTCGTACCTACACAAAAACAATAGCTCAACGCAACCAACGCGCTTAGGGGTTGTCAATCCCTTCACGATCACTTACGAAAGTGAAATCTGATAGAGATAATAAATAATATTTTTGGTATAGAGATGCAAAGTAAAAAGTAAAAGAAAAGTAAAAGTAAAGCAATAATAAAGTGATGGAGATTAATATGATGAGAAGAGACCCGGGGGCCATAGGTTTCACTAGCGGCTTCTCTCAAGAGCATAAGTATTCTACGGTGGGTGAACAAATTACTATTGAGCAATTGACAAAATTGAGCATAGTTATGAGAATATCTAGGCATGATCATGTATATAGGCATCACGTCCGAGACAAGTAGACCGAATCATGCTGCATCTACTACTATTACTCCAATCATCGACCGCTATCCAGCATGCATCTAGAGTATTAAGTTAAAAACAGAGTAACGCCTTAAGCAAGATGACATGATGTAGAGAGATAAATTCATGCAATATGAAAAAAAAACCATCTTGTTATCCTCGATGGAAATGATACAATACGTGCCTTGCTGCCCCTTCTGTCACTGGGAAAGGACACCGCAAGATCGAACCCAAAGCTAAGCACTTCTCCCATGGCAAGAACAACCAATCTAGTAGGCCAAACCAAACTGATAATTCGAAGAGACTTGCAAAGATAACAAATCATACATAAAAGAATTCAGAGAAGATTCAAATATTATTCATAGATAGACTTGATCATAAACCCACAATTCATCGGTCTCAACAAACACACCGCAAAAAGAAGATTACATCGAATAGATCTCCACAAGAGAGGGGGAGAACTTTGTATTGAGATCCAAAGAGAGAGAAGAAGCCATCTAGCTACTAGCTATGGACCCGTGGGTCCGAAGTAAACTACTCACACTTCATCGGAGAGGCTATGATGATGTAGAAGCCCTCCATGATGACGCCCCTCCGGTGGAGCTCCGGAACAGGCCCCAAGATAGGATCTCGTGGATACAGAAAGTTGCGGCGGTGGAATTAGGTTTTTGGCTCCGTTCTGATCGTTTGGGGGTACATAGGTATATATAGGACGAAGAAGTACATCGGTGGAGCACAGGGGGCCCACGAGGCAGGGGGCGCGCCCTAGGGGGGCGCGCACCCCAACCTCGTGACCGCCTCTTACTCCTTGAGTAGGGTCCAAGTCTCCTGATCACATTCGGTGAGAAAATCACGTTCCCGAAGGTTTCATTCCGTTTGGACTCCGTTTGATATTCCGTTTCTACGAAACACTGAAATAGGTTAGGCCCAAAAATAATATAAAAGTGGAAAATAAAGCCAAATATAGTCCAAAACAGTAGATAATATAGCATGGAGCAATCAAAAATTATAGATACGTTGGAGACGTATCAAGCATCCCCAAGCTTAATTCCTGCTCATCCTCGAGTAGGTAAATGATAAAAACAGAATTTTTGATGCGGAGTGCTACTTGGCATAATTTCAATGCAAATATTCTGAATTGTAATATGAATATTCAAATTCAAAAGATTCAAGACAAAAGTTCATGTTGACATGAAAATAATAATACTTCAAGCATACTAACAAAGCAATTATGTCTTCTCAAAGTAACATGGCCAAAGAAAGCTATCCCTACAAAATCATATAGTCTGGCTATGCTCTATCTTCACCACACAAAGTATTTAAATCATGCACAACCCCGATGACAAGCCAAGCAATTGTTTCATACTTTTGAAATTTTCAAAACTTTTTCGATCTTCACGCAATACATGAGCGTGAGCCATGGATATAGCACTATAGGTGGAAGAGAATGATGGTTATGGAGAAGAAAAAAAGGAGAAGATAGTCTCACATCAACTAGGCATATCAACGGGCTATGGAGATGCCCATCAATAGATATCAACGTAAGTGAGTAGGGATTGCCATGCAACGGATGCACTAGAGCTATAAGTATATGAAAGCTCAAAAAGAAACTAAGTGGGTGTGCATCCAACTCGCTTGCTCACGAAGACCGAAGGCATTTGAGGAAGCCCATCATTGGAATATACAATCCAAGTTCTATAATGAAAAATTCCCACTAGTATATGAATGTGACATAATGAGAGACTCTCTATCATGAAGATCATGGTGCTACTTTGAAGCACAAGTGTGGTAAAAGGATAGTAACATTGTCCCTTCTCTCTTTTTCTCTCATTTTTTGGGCCTTCTCTTTTTTATGGCCTTTTTTTTTATTTTTTTCGTCCGGAGTCTCATCCCGACTTATGGGGGAATCATAGTCTCCATCATCCTTTCCTCACTTGGGACAATGCTCTAAAATGATGATCATCACACTTTTTATTTTTATTACAACTCAACAATTACAACTCAATACTTAGAACAAAATATGACTCTATATGAATGCCTCCGGCGGTGTACCGGGATATGCAATACGACAATGATGAATGTGTCATGCAATATGACAATGATGGAGTGTGTCATAATGAACGGAATGGTGGAAAGTTGCATGGCAATATATCTCGGAATGGCTATGGAAATGCCATGATAGGTAGGTATGGTGGCTGTTTTGAGGAAGGTATTTGGTGGGTGTATGATACCGGAGAAAAGTGTGCGGTATTAGTGAGGCTAGCGATGGTGG
The DNA here is from genome assembly GCF_003073215.2 of Triticum urartu. Classification (NCBI taxonomy): domain Eukaryota; kingdom Viridiplantae; phylum Streptophyta; class Magnoliopsida; order Poales; family Poaceae; genus Triticum; species Triticum urartu. The sequence continues at coordinate 166,200,750 of NC_053023.1, forward strand.
AAGGAAGGAAAGCGCGTATAATCCATGGACTCAACATTAGTCATAAAGAACTCATATACTTATTGCAAAAATCTAGAAGTTATAAAAGCAAAGTATTACGCGCATGCTCCTAGGGGGATAGATTGGTAGGAAAAGACCATCGCTCGTCCCCGACCGCCACTCATAAGGAAGACAATCAATAAATAAATCATGCTCCGACTTCATCACATAACGGTTCACCATACGTGCATGCTATGGGAATCACAAACTTTAACACAAGCATTTCTCAAATTCACAACTACTCAACTAGCATGACTCTAATATCACCATCCTCATATCTCAAAACAATTATCAAGCTCAATTTTTTCTTAGTATTCAATGCACTCAAAAGAAAGTTTTACAAATCTTGAATACCAAGCATATTATTATTAAGCAAATTACCATGCTATTAAGACTCTCAAAATAATCTAAGTGAAGCATTAGAGATCAATAGTTTCTATAAAACAAATCCACCACCATGCCCTAAAAGATATAAGTGAAGCACTAGAGCAAAATTATATAACTCAAAAGATATAAGTGAAGCACATAGAGTAAAACTATAGAGCTCAAAAGATATAAGTGAAGCATATAGAGTATTCTATCAAATTCCAAATTATGTATGGCTCTCTGAAAAGGTGTGTACAGAAAGGATGATTGTGGTAGACTAACAAGCAAATACTCAAATTATAAAAGACGCTCCAAGCAAAACACATATCATGTGGTGAATAAAAATATAGCTCCAAGTAAAGTTACCGATAGAAGTAGACGAAAGAGGGGATGCCTTCCGGGGCATCCCCAAGCTTTGGCTTTTAGGTGTCCTTATATTATCTTGGGGGTGCCATGGGCATCCCCAAGCTTAGGCTCTTGCCACTCCTTGTTCCATAATCCATCAAATCTTTACCCAAAACTTGAAAACTTCAGAACACAAAACTTAAAGTAGAAAACTCGTGAGCTCCGTTAGCGAAAGAAAACAAAAGACCACTTCAAGGTACTGTAATGAACTCATTATTTATTTATATGGGTGTTATACCTACTGTATTCCAACTTCTCTATGGTTCATAAACTATTTTACTGGCCAAAGATTCATCAAAATAAGCAAACAACACACGAAAAACAGAATCTGTCAAAAAGAGAACACTCTGAAGTAATCTGTATCTAGCGCAAGATCTGGAACTCCAAAAATTATAAAATAAATTGATGGACGTGAGGAATTTATCTATTAATCATCTTAAAAAATAATTAACTAAATAGCACTCTCCAAATAAAAATGACAGTAGTTCTCGTGAGCGCTAAAGTTTCTGTTTTTTACAGCAAGTTCAACAAGACTTTCCCCAAGTCTTCCCAACGGTTCTACTTGGCACAAACACTAATTAAACACAAAAAACACAACCAAAACAGAGGCTAAATAATGTATTTATTACTAAATAGGAACAAAAAGCAAGGAATAAAAATAAAATTGGGTTGCCTCCCAACAAACGCTATCGTTTAACGCCCCTAGCTAGGCATAACAAGCAAGAATAGATCTAGGTATTGCCATCTTTGGTAGGAAATTCTTCAACGAGGCATCTATATCCCTTAGGAATTTCTTTCTTTCTAGTGATTATAAAACTCTTAGGCATAAGATCTAAAAATTTATTTGTAGCAATTGGTTCCTTAATGATAGCAAAAAGATTGGGATGAATACTTATAGATTTAAGATCCGCAGTTTTCTTACTAGATGATTCACCCTTATTTTTAGGGACATACATAAGCTTGGCAATTTTAGGGACATAGATAATCTTTATGGAAGAAAAGGCGGTTTCCAAGTTCGTAATGATACCCTCAAGTTTATCGATTCTAGTAGAATCTAAGTTTATTTTCTCATTAACTATGGGTTCCTTTTCCTTAATATTTTTCAAAGTCATTCCTACCTTAGATCCATATTGGGTAATTTGATTGTGGATCTTTTTATCTAGATTTTCAATTAATTCAATAGTAGCAACTTTATTTTCAATAATTTCAAGTCTTTGCATAACATGCTCCAAAGTAAACATAGTTCCATTAACCAAAAGAGGTGGTGAGCCAAATAAATCTAACATAGCATTATAAGAATCAAAAGTATGGCTACCCAAGAAATTCCCTCCGGTAATGGTATCAAGGATATATCTATACCGAGGACTAGCACCTACATAAAAATTGCGGAGAAGAACTGAAGTAGATTGCTTCCTGGTAGATCTATTTTGAGCATTGCAAATTCTATACCAAGCATCTTTTAGATTTTCTCCCTCCCTTTGTTTAAAATTTAGAACTTCATTCTCGGGAGACAACGGAGAAGATATGAGACTAGCCATAACGACAAGCAAGCAAACTAACACACAAGCAAACAAAAGGAAAACGGGAGAAAAGAGAGGGAGGATAGAGAGAGAGAGAGAGGGCGAATAAAACGGCAAGGGTGAAGTGGGGGAGAGGAAAACGAGAGGCAAATGGCAAATAATGTAATGCGGGAGATAGGGATTGTGATGGGTACTTGGTATGTTGACTTTTGCGCAGACTCCCCGGCAACGGCGCCATAAATTCTTCTTGCTACCTCTTGAGCACTGCGTTGGATTTCCCCGAAGAGGAGAGGATGATGCAGCAAAGTAGCGTAAGTATTTCCCTCAGTTTTTGAGAACCAAGGTATCAATCTAGTAGGAGGCCATGCACAAGTCCCTCGTACCTACACAAAAACAATAGCTCAACGCAACCAACACGCTTAGGGGTTGTTAATCCCTTCACGGTCACTTAAGAAAGTAAAATCTGATAGAGATAATAAATAATATTTTTGGTATAGAGATGCAAAGTAAAAAGTAAAAGAAAAGTAAAAGTAAAGCAATAATAAAGTGATGGAGATTAATATGATGACAAAGAGACCCGGGGGCCATAGGTTTCACTAGTGGCTTCTCTCAAGAGCATAAGTATTCTACGATGGGTGAACAAATTACTGTTGAGCAATTGACAGAATTGAGCATAGTTATGAGAATATCTAGGTATGATCATGTATATAGGCATCACGTCCGAGACAAGTAGACCGACTCCTGCCTGCATCTACTACTATTACTCCACTCATCGACCGCTATCCAACATGCATCTAGAGTATTAAGTTAAAAAAAGAGTAACGCCTTAAGCAAGATGACATGATGTAGAGGGATAGTTTCATGCAATATGATAAAACCCCATCTTGTTATCCCCGATGGCAACGATAAAATACGTGCCTTGCTGCCCCTTCTGTCACTGGGAAAGGACACCGCAAGATCGAACCCAAAGCTAAGCACTTCTCCCATGGCAAGAACAACCAATCTAGTAGGCCAAACCAAACTGATAATTCGAAGAGACTTGCAAAGATAACCAATCATACATAAAAGAATTCAGAGAAGATTCAAATATTATTCATAGATAGACTTGATCATAAACCCACAATTTATCGGTCTCAGCAAACACACCGCAAAAAGAACATTACATCGAATAGATCTCCACGGGAGAGGGGGAGAACATTGTATTGAGATCCAAAAAGAGAGAAGAAGCCATCTAGCTGCTAGCTATGGACCCGTAGGTCTGAAGTAAACTACTCATACTTCATCGGAGAGGCTTGGATGATGATGTAGAAGCCCTCCGTGATCGATGCACCCTCCGGCGGAGCTCCAGAACAGGCCCCAAGATGGGATCTCGTGGATACAAAAAGTTGCGATGGTGGAATTGGTTTTTTGGCTCCGTATCTGATCGTTTGGGGGTGCGTGGGTATATATAGGAGGAAGAAGTACGTCGGTGGAGCAACAGGGGGCCAATGAGGGTGGGGGGCACGCCTGGTAGGGTAGGGCGTGCCCCCTACCTCGTGGCCTCCTGTTACGTGCCTTGACGTAGGGTCCAAGTCTCTTGAGTTGTATTCGGTGAGGAAATCACGTTCCCGAAGGTTTCATTCCGTTTGGACTCCGTTTGATATTCCTTTTTTTCGAAACCCTAAAACAGGCAAAAAACAACAATTCTGGGCTGGGCCTCCGGTTAATAGGTTAGGCCCAAAAATAATATAAAAGTGGATAATAAAGCCCAATATAGTCCAAAACAGTAGATAATATAGCATGGAGCAATCAAAAATTATAGATGCGTTGGAGACGTATCAAGCAGAGAAAACTTACCTGGCGCCCACCAACCGGCCCAGCACTGTAGCTGGCCGGCCCAACACACCAGGGGCTCCTCCCTGTCGTCTTCCCCTTTGCCAGGAGGACGAGCGCGTGGCCGGCGCGCGCGAGCACGCGTCCGGCCACCTCCTGCTTGCTTGCCGCTGCTGGAGTCTGCCACGAGCGCCACGTGCATCGCCCCGACCTTCCCCTAGACCTCTCTCACTCTCCCTCGGCTTCCTCCCCCTTCTCTGCTCTCTCCCCGCACGTGCCCGAGCGGAGCTAGTCGCCGCCGTTCGCTTCCACCACGTCCAGCGCCTCCCCCTCGACCTCCTGCAGTGCCTGCGAGCTCCGTCTCGATGTCCCCGACCTCCTCGACGAGCCACGAGGCCCCGGACGCGTTGCAACACTGCCACCGATGCTTTTCCCCTCCTCGGCCGCCGGAGATCGACCTCGCCGCCCCGCTCAGCTCCCGCCTTCCCTGAGCCGCTGCGACGCCTACTGCAACCGCTGTGAGCTGCTGCACCTTCTCCCCCTCTCTGTTTTCTCGATGGCACGCCACAGCTGCCGCTTCGCCGACGACCGAAACCCGCCGCCGCCTGTGCTCACCGCCGACGACGCTCCGGTGACCATTTGGTGCCGGGTGCGTGTCCACATAGCTTACCGCCCCATGCTGAGCCTCACTAGCGCCTCCCCTTGCTCGCTTGCACCCCGCAGCGCCACCCGCGCACATCACCGAGCTCGGGCCGCCGCTAACTTCGCCGTCGCCGTCGTAACAAGCCATCCCCGACGGCCCCGCGACCTCCCCTAGATGCGCACGGGCCTGGGCTTCCTCCTCGTGCCCTCGCCCGCCATTCCCGTGGCCTGCCATGCGGGCTCCGCCGCGACTTGAGGTCACCGGCGGCTAATCGCCGGTAGTGCTGACATCGCAAGTCATTAGCCACTAATGGCGCACTAACTACCCCCCTAGAGCAACTGCCATATGGGCCCCTATACCTGTTTAGGTTAGTTTTATTTTCTGTTTAGATTAGTTCATAAGCAGTGGGACCCACCCGTCAGCATTGACTCTGCTGACGTGGCCGTTGGCCAGGCCCACCTGTCAGCGACACTAACCAGCCTTGGGTCACTGCCGTGTGGACCCCACACGTCAGGTTTGACCTGGACTAGCCCCGTTGACCTGCTGACGTCATGACGATGTCATGCTGACGCAGTAAATAGTTTCTGTATTTAAAATAATCCAAAAATTCCAGAAAATAGTTAAAACTTGTAAAAATCATAGAAAATAATCTATAACTCCAAATGAAATAATTTATATATGATAAATGATTAGAAAAATCCAAAGAATCTGTTTATGGCATTTTCATGCATGTTAGAGCAACTTATGTCCTCTGTTTAGGACAATTCAATTAAATGGCATTTAAGAAAGCACATATGGAGTTTGAATTTGAACCTAGTGTTCAAACCAACTCCATTTAACTTGTTGCTAGTTGCATTAGGCCAATCAACAGCATATTGCCATGTCACATTCATGCATCATATTGTTGCATGGCATTGATTGTGTTTCTTCTTTGTTTGTCGGTGGTTGTTCCCTCTCGATAGACGTGTTCCGATGATGTGATGAATGACACCGATGAAGAGCTATATCATCTTCAGAAGTGCCAGGCAAGCAAAAACCCCTTGTTCATTCCGATACAATCCCACTCTCTCGCTCCTGCTCTCTTTTATTGCATTAGGACAACAACGATTCAACTATTACATGTTGCGGTAGTTGAACCCCTTTCCTCTGCATGACCTGTCATTGCCACAGTAAATAGATGAAACCCACTAGCATGAGTAGGAGTTGTTTGAGCCCTGGTGTGCCTACTCATTCGTGCTTGTTTTTCATGCCTGCTATTGCTTAGAGTTGTGTCAGGTCTGATTCATCGGGGATGAATTGCAAAGTTGTGAACATGTCCTACTGTGTGTGAACACGATTTGGTAAAGGTAGCGGTGAGAGGCCATGTAGGAGTACATGTTGGGTTGTCTCATTGAAACCGTCCTCAGGAACTGAGTTCGGTGTTTGTGATCCATGAACAGCTACTACCACACATTGGGCCCGAAACCAATGGACCCTCCCGACTTATTAACTGCCCTTACCCTCTGTCCAGGAGTTGCAACTAGTTTCTGGTGTTTGTAGGATATGTGTTGGAGGCCGTGCGTAGCGCAGACCCTAGGGGTGGGCTATGATGCAGTAGATACACCGTGGCACGGTGTACCGGGCGCCCGTTTGGTGTCTCGGGAACACTTGACTCATGTATTGATATGGTGAATATGTGGACTCGTGTGCGCCACCTCAAAAGAGTTACTTGGAGTCATAGTTTAGGATAGCCACTGAGTCAAAGCTGGCTTGCTGCAGTCAAACTCCACCACCCCCTTTGTTGATACTGATGCATATGTAGCTAGTTCTGATGTAAGTCTTGCTCGGTACATTTGTACTCATGTTTGCCTATTTTATGTTTTTGCAGAGAGACTTCAGTCTCGCTAGTAGTTCCGTGTGGACTTCGATGTTTAGCTTGATACCTCAGCTACGATCTTGTGTCCTCGGCAGGATCTGGTAGATAGTCGGGCTTCTCAGCCTTTTTCATTTGTAGATGTCTGTACTCAGACATGTTAAGCATCCGCATGTGCTTTGACTTGTATGCTCTGAATGTTGGGTCATGAGACCCAGGTTTGTAATATCTCGCTCCTCGGAGCCTATTGAATAAATACTTTGAGTCGTAGAGTTCTGTTGTGATGCCATGTTGTATTTACACATATCAAGCATATTGTGTGTATAATTGAAATGCTTGGTATGTGTGGTATCCGACAATCTAGTTGTTTATCCTTGGTAGCCTCTCTTATGGGGAAATGTAGTCTTGTGCTTCCATGAGCCATAGTAGTCCGCTACAGCCCGGTTCACCGGAGTCCTGCTAGCCCAGCACTACTGCTCCGAAACACTTGACTGGCCGGCATGTGATTCACTTCGTTCATGTGTCTGTCCCTTCGGGGAAATGTCATGCGGTGACATCCGGAGTCCTGCCTAGCCTGCCACAGCCCGGTTCACTGGAGTCCTGTTAGCCCAGTGCTACAGCCCGGATTCGCACGCTGCTGACCGACATGCTCGATGTTGATTCATGTATGCCTGTCCCCGTAAGTTAGTGCCACTTTGGGTTCACGACTAGTCACGTCGGCCCGGGTTCTCTGTCATATGGATGCTAGCAACACTATCATATACGTGAGCCAAAAGACGCAAACGGTCCCGGGCCATGGTAAGGCGACACCCGTGGTAATACCGTGTGTGAGGCCACAAAGTGATATGAGGTGTTACAGGCTAGATCGGTGTGACTTAGAATCGGGGTCCTGACAAAAGTAATATGGAAGTAACGATAACGGTGGCAAAAGTAACATTATTGGTTTTGTAGTGATTGTAACAGTGGAAACGGAAAAGTAACTAAGCAAAGATCAATATGTGAAAAGCTCATAGGCAATGGATTAGTGATGGATAATTATGTCGAATGTGATTCCTCATGCAACAGTTATAACATAGGGTGACACAGATCTAGCTCCAGTTCATCAATGTAATGTAGGCATGTATTTTGAATATAGTCATACGTGCTTATGGAAAAGAACTTGCATGACATCTTTTGTCCTACCCTCCCGTGGCAGCAGGGTCCTATTGGCAACTAAGGGATATTAAGGCCTCCTTTTAATAGAGTACCGAAACAAAGCATTAACACTTAGTGAAAACATGAACTCCTCAAACTACGGTCATCACCGGTAAGTATCCCGATTATTGTCACTTTGGGGTTAACGGATCATAACACATAATAGGTGACAATAGACTTGCAAGATAGGATCAAGAACTCACATATATTCATGAAAACATAATAGGTTCAGATCTCAAATCATGGCACTCAGGCCCTAGTAACAAGCGTTAAGCATAGCAAAGTCATAGCAACATCAATCTCAAAACATAATGGATACTAGGGATCAAACCCTAACAAAACTAACTCGATTACATGATAAATCTCACCCAACCCATCACCGTCCAACAAGCCTACGATGGAATTACTCACGCATGGCGGAGAGCATCATGAAATTGGTGATGGAGGAAGGTTGATGATGACGATGGTGATGGATTCCCCTCTCTGGAGCCACGAACGGACTCCAGATCAGCCCTCCCGAGAGAGATTAGGGCTTGGCGGCGGCTCCGTACCGTAAAACGCGATGAATCCTTCTCTTTGATTTTTTTCTCCCCGAACATGAATATATAGAGTTGGTGTTGAGGTCGGTAGAGCACCAGGGGGCCCACGAGGCAGGGGGGCGCGCCCAGGGGGGTGGGAGCGCCCCCACCCTCGTGGACAGGGTGTGGCCCCCTGGCCTCGATTCTTTTGCCAGTATTTTTTATATATTCCAAAAAATATTCTTCGTTGATTTTCAGGTCATTTCGAGAACTTTTATTTCTGCACAAAAATAACACCATGGCAAATATGCTGAAAACAGCGTCAGTCCGGGTTAGTACCATTCAATTCATGCAAGTTAGAGTCCAAAACAAGGGCAAAAGTGTTTGGAAAAGTAGATACGATGGAGACGTATCAACTCCCCAAGCTTAAACCTTTGCTTGTCCTCAAGCAATTCAGTTGATAAACTGAAAGTGATAAAGAAAAACTTTTACAAACTCTGTTTGCTCTTGTTGTTGTAAACATGTAAAGCCAGCATTCAAGTTTTCAACATAGATTGTGAACTAACCACATTCACAATAACATAGGTCTCAAGTTTACTCATATCAATAACATAATCAACTAGCGAGCAATAATAATAAAACTCGGATGACAACACTTTCTCAAAACAATCATAATATGATATAAAAAGATGGTATCTCGCTAGCCCTTTCTGAGACCGCAAGACATAAATGCATAGCACCTCTGAAGATCAAGGGCTGACTGGAAATTATAATTCATGGTAAAGAGATCCAGTCACAGTCATACATATTGTAAATTAATAGTAACGCATGCTAATGACAGCGGTGCTCTCCAACTGGTGCTTTTTAATAAGAGGATGATGACTCAACATAAAAGTAAATAGATAAGCCCTTCGCAGAGGGAAGCAGGTATTTGTAGAGGTGCTAGAGCTCGGTTTTGAAATACAGATAAATAATATTTTGAGTGGTATACTTTCATTGTCAACATAGAACCAAGAGATCGCGATATCTTCCATGCTACACACATTATAGGCGGTTCCCAAGCAGAATGGTAAAGTTTATACCCCCCCTACCACCAACAAACATCAATCCATGGCTTGTCTGAAACAACGGGTGCCTCCAACTAACAACAATCCTGGGGGAGTTTTGTTTGTAATTATTTTGATTTGATTTGAGCATGGGACTGGGCATCCCGGTTACCAGCCATTTTCTCGTGAGTGAGGAGCGGAGTCCACTCCTCTTGAGAAAAACCCGCCTAACATGGAAGATACAAACAACCCTAGTTGATACATGAGCTATTCGAGCATAAAAACAGAATTTATTTGAAGGTTTAGAGTTTGGCACATACAAATTTACTTGGAACGATAGGTAGATACCGCATATAGGAAGGTATGGTGGACTCATATGGAATAACTTTGGGGTTTAAGGAATTGGATGCACAAGAAGTATTCCCGCTTAGTACAAGTGAAGGCTAGAAAAAGACTGGGAAGCGACCAGCTAGAGAGCGACAACAATCATGAACATGCATTAAAATTAATCAACACTGAATGTAAGCATGAGTAGGATATAATTCTCCATGAACAAAAATATCATGAAGGCTATGTTGATTTTGTTTCAACTACATGCGTGAACATGTGCCAAGTCAAGCCACTCGAATCGTTCAAAGGAGGATACCACCCTATCATACCACATCACAACCATTTTAATAGCATGTTGGCACGCAAAGTAAACCATCATAAACTCCTAGCAAATTAAGCATGGCATGAGCAACTATCATCTCTAATTGTCATTGCAAACATGTTTCATTCATAGTAGGCTGAATCAGGAACGATGAACTAATCATATTTACAAAAACAAGATAGGTCGAGTTCATACCAGCTTCTCTCATCTCAACCAGTTCATCATATATCGTCATTATTGCGTTTCACTTGCACAACCGAATGGTGTGGATAATAATAGTACACGTGCATTGGACTAAGCTAGAATATGTAAGCTTTTAATACAAGGAAGAGGACAAGGTAATATGGGCTCTTTGTTAGATCAACAATAATTCAAATGAGAGCCACTCAACATTTTCATCATGGTCTTCTCCTCTCGACCCCCAAAGAAAACAAATCAAACTATTTACACGGGAAAGCTCCCAACAAACAAAAGAAGAACGAGAAGTCTTTTGGGTTTTCTTTTAATTATTACTACTACAGGCATGGAAGGTAAACTAGGTAAAAGCTACAACTAATTTTTTGTGTGTTTTTCTTAAGGTTTTTCAAACATGCAAGAAGAAAGTTGGAAAAGAAAATAAACTAGCATGGATATTACAATGAAAAAGTATGAGCACCGACAACTGGCATGAGTGTGTGAACATGAATGTAATTTCAGTGAGAAATATGTACTCCCCCAAGCTTAGGCTTTTGGCCTAAGTTGGCCTAGGGCCATGGCTGGCCTGGTGGATATCCAAAGTTGAAGCTGGGATCGTATTGAGATGCAGCAAGTACTGCCTGAAGAGCTGCAGCTTGGAGGCGAGCTGCCTCCGTCCTCCTTCCATACTCATTCGCCTCCTCCCTGGTTATAACATATCTCCCTTTTGTCTGAAAGTCAAAGAAAGCAGGAGCAGGGAGAGCAACATGGACAGTGTGATGCTTGTCAAAGATTAGTCGATACTGGAGAGGTTGTTCATTCCTCTCAATAAACTGATGGCGAACCATAGCATTAAAATTTAGATAAGCAGGAGGCAACTCCATATCATTTTCATGTATGGGTACCTCAAGAAAATTAGCTAAACAGGTTGCATAAATTCCACCGAACAATTCTCCACTTAAACCGTTAAGATGCAACCTATGTGCAACAATAGCCCCCAAGTTATATTGTTTATCACCTAATACCGCACTTTTGAGGACATTAAGGTCTGGAATGCACATGTGACAAGCCTCATCTTTACCGTTAATGCATCTACCAATGAAAAGAGCAAAATAATGTATGGAAGGGAAATGAATGCTCCCTATGGTAGCTTGTGTAATTTCTCTAGATTCCCCCACAGTGATACTAGCAAGAAAATCTCTAAATTCAGATTTGCGAGGTTCATTAACATTGCCCCAGTGCGGGAGTTTACAAGCAGTCTTAAAGTCTTCTAAGTCCATGGTATAAGATTTATCATAAAGATCAAATAGGACAGTGTGAGAATTGCGTGATGATGTAAATTTAAACCTTCTCACAAAGGAATCAGTTAGGTGATAATATTGGGGGCACTTATCTGACACGAAGCCCTCAAGTTTAGCATTACATCCATACGCGTCAAATTCCTCCTTAATTCCTGCTTGGACCATAAAATCTTCTGACGGCCATTCACAAGGATGCACTTGAGCTTCTCTTGGTAGCTCATAGTTCGGCTCACGCATTGCAAGCCTGGGTCCTTGCTTCCTTGAAGAACCACCTTGGAACATTTTCCTAAGCATTTTTCTTGCTCTGAAAAATTCTGAAATTTTTAGTAACTTCAAAATAAAAGTAAACCAAACTCAATAATATTGATAGTAACTACTCCTACAAGTGCCTAGGGCCTATATCATGCATCAAAGCTACTTGGAACCATATAAATTTGACATGCAAGCTCAAGAATAGGGTCACCTAAGCAGCAAAAATTTGCAATGAATAAAGCACTAGAACAAAAACTAATTTGACCAATGGGGGAGTCACATACCAAGGAACAATATCCCCAAGCAGTTTTGTGAGAGGTGCTTTGAGCAAGGAGATCGAAAATGGCAGCAATATGAGCTTGGACTCGGGTTTGAGCTAGTTATTCGTGTTTGGGGGAGGAAGAAGGAGTGTATGGGTGAAAGGATAAGTGGAGGAGGGCCACCATGGGCCCACGAGGCAGGGGGCGCGCTCTAGAGGGGTGGGCGCGCCCTCCACCCTCGTGGGCAGGTGGTTGACCCCCCTGGTGTGTTCTCAGTTCCATAAATCCTCAAATATTCTGGAAAAAATCATATTTAAATTTCAGGGCATTTGGAGAACTTTTATTTTCGAGGTATTTTTATATTGCACGGATAATCAGATAACAGACAGAAAAATATTTATTTTTATTTTATTTAATATAAATAACAAAAAGTAAAAGTGGGGTAGACAAGGTTGTGCCTTCTAGTTTCATCCATCTCATGGTCATCAAAAGGAATCCACTAACAAGGTTGATCAAGTCTTGTTAACGAACTCATTCTGAATAACATGGAACCGGAGAAATTTCGAATAACACTATGTTACCTCAACGGGGATATGCACATCCCCAATAATAAGAATATCATATTTCTTCTTGACAGTAGGAAGAGGAAATTCAAAACCTCCAAATATAATCGATGGAAGTTTTCCAATAGAGATGATACTATGAACTTGAGGTTGTTTCCTCCGAAAGTGTACCGTATGCTCATTACCATTAACATGAAAAGTGACATTGCCTTTAGTGAAATCAATAACAGCCCCTGCAGTATTCAAAAAGGGTCTTCCAAGAATAATAGACATACTATCGTCCTCGGGAATATCAAGAATAACAAAGTCCGTTAAAATAGTAACATTTGCAACTACAACAGGCACATCCTTACAAATACCGACAGGTATAGCAGTTAATCGCATACGCAGAAAGATAGGTCTAATCATTTTAGCAAAGCGCTCAAAATCCTCATCATCCTTTTTCTTGGATGGTTTGGGAGGAAAAGGCATGGGTTTCTGAACCCAAGGTTCTCTTTCTTTACCATGTTTCCTAGCAACAAAATCTTTCTTATCATAACGTTGATTCTTTGATTGTGGGTTATCAAGATCAACAACAGGTTCAATTTCTATATCATTATCATTACTAGGTTGAGCATCATCATGGACATTATTATTAGTTTCAGGTTCATTACCAGGTTGTGTTTCAGCATGAGAAATAGAAATATCATTTGGATTCTCAGGTGTTTCAACAATAGGATCACTAGAAGCATGCAAAGTCCTATCATTTTTCTTTTTCTTCTTTTTAGAAGAACTAGGTACATCTATATTATTTCTCAGAGAATCTTGCTCAATTCTCTTAGGGTGGCCTTCAGGATACAAGGGTTCCTGAGTCATTCTATCTGTTCTAGTAGCCACTCTAACAGCATTATCATTATCTTTACTATTCAATTCATTGAGCAAATCATTTTGAGCTTTAAGTACTTGTTCTACTTGAGTGGTAACCATAGAAGCATGTTTACTAATAAGTTTAAGTTCACCTTTGACATTAGCCATATAATCACCCAAGTGTCCAAGCATATTTGAATTGTATTTTAATTGTCTACCAAAATAAGCAATAAAATCTTCTTGCTTAGCCATAAATTTATCAAACTCATCTAAGTATGGGCTAGCAAACTTAGTAAATGGGATTATAGCTTTATCATATCTATAGAGAGAATTTACCTTTACTACCTGTGTTGGGTTATCAAGACCATGAATTTCTTCAATAGGTAAAGGATTAAGATTATATGTTTCTTCAATAGGCGGTAAATTAAGACCATGTATTTCTTCAATAGGAGGTAAATTCTTAACATCTTCAGTTTTAATACCTTTTTCTTTCACAGATTTCTTTGCCTCTTGCATATCTTCAGGACTGAGAAATAGAATACCCCTCTTCTTCGGAGTTTGTTTAGGAATAGGCTCGGGAATTGGCTTCGTAGGTGTCCAATTATTTTCATTTGTCAACATATTATTCAATAGAATTTCAGCTTCATCCGGTGTTCTTTCCCTGAAAACAGAACCAGCACAACTATCCAGGTAATCTCTGGAGGCATCGGTTAGCCCATTATAAAAGATATCAAGTATTTCATTTTTCTTAAGAGGATGATCAGGCAAAGCATTAAGTAATTGGAGAAGCCTCCCCCAAGCTTGTGGGAGACTCTCTTCTTCAATTTGCACAAAATTATATATATCCCTTAAAGCAGCTTGTTTCTTATGAGCAAGGAAATATTTAGCAGAGAAGTAATGAATCGTATCTTGGGGACTACGCACACAACCAGGATCAAGAGAATTGAACCATATCTTAGCTTCACCCTTTAATGAGAACGGAAATATTTGAAGGATATAAAAGTAGCGAGTTCTCCTGTCTTTAGTAAACAAGGTAGCTATATCATTTAATTTAGTAAGATGTGCCACAACAGTTTCAGATTCATAACCATGAAAAGAATCAGATTCAACCAAATTAATTATATCAGGATCAACAGAGAATTCATAATCCTTATTAGTAACAAAGATAGGTGAAGTAGCAAAAGCAGGGTCAGGTTTCGTTCTAGCATTAAGAGATTGCTTACTCCATTTAGCTAATAATTTTTTAAGTTCAGTTCTATTTCTGCAAGCTAAAATGGCTAAAGAAGCATCTTGATCAAAAACATAACCCTTAGGAATGGCAAGTGGTTCTTCATCATCACTTTCATCAGTATCATCAGATTCAATATTTTCAATTTCTCTAGCCCTAGCAAGTTGTTCATCAAGAAAAGCACTAAGTGGCATAGTAGTATCAGGCATAGAGGTAGTTTCATCATAAGTATCATGCATAGCAGAAGTGGCATCATCAATAACATGCGACATATCAGAACGAATAGCAGAAGCAGGTGTAGGTGTCGCAAACTTACTCAAAACAGAAGGTGAATCAAGTGCAGAGCTAGATGGCAGTTCCTTACCTCCCCTCGTAGTTCAGGGATAGATCTTGGTTTTTGGATCTCTCAAGTTCTTCATAATGATAAGCAGATATATATCCCAAGTGACTCAAAGAATAGAGCTATGCTCCCCGGCAACGGGGCCAGAAAATAGTCTTGATAACCCACAAGTATAGGGGATCGCAACAGTTTTCGAGGGTAGAGTATTCAACCCAAATTTATTGATTCAACACAAGGGGAGCCCAAGAATATTCTCAAGTATTAGCAGATGAGTTGTCAATTCAACCACACCTGGAAACTTAATATCTTTAGCAAAGTGTTTAGTAGCAAAGTAATATGATAGTGGTGATAATGGTAACAAAAGGTAACAGTAGTAAAACCAATGTTTTTGGTATTTTGTAGTGATGATAGCAATAGCAATGGAAAAGTAAATAAACGAAGAACAATATATGGAAAGCTCGTAGGCAATGGATCGGTGATGGAGAATTACGTCGGATGCGGTTCATCATGTAATAGTCATAACCTAGGGCGACACAGAACTAGCTCCAGTTCATTGATATAATGTAGGCATGTATTCCGAACATAGTCATACGTGCTTATGGAAAAGAACTTGCATGACATCTTTTGTCCTACCCTCCCGTGGCAGCGGGGTCCTTACGGAAACTAAGGGATATTAAGGCCTCCTTTTAATAGAGAACCGGAACAAAGCATTAACACATAGTGAATGCATGAACTCCTCAAACTACGGTCATCACCGGTAAGTATCCCGATTATTGTCACTTCGGGGTTAACAGATCATAACACATAATAGGTAACTATAGACTTGCAAGATAGGATCAAGAACACTCATATATTGATGAAAACATAATAGGTTCAGATCTGAAATCATGGCACTCGGGCCCTAGTGACAAGCATTAAGCATAGCAAAGTCATAGCAACATCAATCTCAGAACATAGTGGACACTAGGGATCAAACCCTAACAAAACTAACTTGATTACATGATAGATCCCATCCAACCCATCACCGTCCAGCAAGCCTACGATGGAATTACTCACGCACGGCGGTGAGCATCATGAAATTGGTGATGGAGGATGGGTTGATGACGATGGCGACGGATTCCCCTCTCCGGAGCCCCGAACGGACTCCAGATCAGCCCTCCTGAGAGAGTTTAGGGCTTGGCGGCGGCTCGTATCGCATAAAACGCGATGAATCCTCTCTCTATTTTTTCTCCCCGAACACGAATATATGGAGTCAAGATGGGTCGGTGGAGCTCCAGGGGGCCCACGAGGGGGGCGCGCCCCCACCCTCGTGGCTAGGGTGTGGGCCCCCTGGCCTTGATTCTTTGCCAGTATTTTTTATTATTTCCAAAAATAATCTCCGTGGAGTTTCAGGTCATTCCGAGAACTTTTGTTTCTGCACATAAATAACACCATGGCAATTCTGCTGAAAACACGTCAGTCCGGGTTAGTTCCATTCAAATCATGCAAGTTAGAGTCCAAAACAAGGGCAAAAGTGTTTGGAAAAGTAGATACGACGGAGACGTATCATCATTCTTGATGTACACACCTTTTGGGAGAGACACACATGAATTAGAATTTATTAGAATACTCTATGTGATTCACTTATATCTTTTGAGCTAGATAATTTTTGCTCTAGTGCTTCGCTTATATCTTTAAGAGCATGGCGGTGGTTTTATTTTATAGAAATAATTGATCTCTCATGCTTCACTTATATTATTTTGAGAGTCGTTTAGAACAACATGGTAATTTACTTTGGTTATAAATTTTAAATACTAAGAGAAGTTGGATGCTTATAGTAGTTTTGAGATATAAAGGTGGGAATATTAGAGGTGTGCTAGTTGAGTAATTATGAAATTGATGAATACTTGTGTTGAAGTTGGCAAGTCCCGTAGCATGCACGTATGGTAAACGTTGTGTGACAAATTTGAAGCCTGGGGTGTTCTTTGATTGCTTTCCTTATGAGTGGCGGTCGGGGACGAGCGATGGTCTTTTCCTATCAATCTATCCCCCTAGGAGCATGCGCATAGTGCTTAGTTTTGATGACTTGTAGATTTTTGCAATAAATATGTGAGTTCTTTATGACTAATGTTGACTCCATGGATTATATGCACTCTCACCCTTCCATCGTTGCTAGCTTCTTCGGTACCGTGCATTGCCCTTTCTCACCTTCAGAGTTGGTGCAAACATCGTCGGTGCATCCAAACCCCGTGATATGATACGCTCTATCACACATAAGCCTCCTTATATCTTCCTCAAAACAGCCACCATACCTACCTATTATGGCATTTCCATAGCCATTCCGAGATATATTGCCATGCAACTTTCCACCGTTCCATTTATTATGACACGCATCATCATTGTCATATTGCTTTGCATGATCATGTAATTGACATCGTATTTGTGGCAAAGCACTTGTCGGTGTCAAAACCGGCGGATCTCGGGTAGGGGGTCCCGAACTGTGCGTCTAGGATCGATGGTAACAGGAGGCATGGGACACGATGTTTACCCAGGTTCGGGCCCTCTTGATGGAGGTAAAACCCTACGTCCTGCTTGATTAATATTGATGATATGGGTAGTACAAGAGTAGATCTACCACGAGATCAGAGAGGCTAAAACCCTAGAAGCTAGCCTATGGTATGATTGTTGTATATGTTTTCTATCGACTAGCCTGGCCCTGGTTTATATAATGCACCAGAGGCCTAGGTTAACAAGAGTCCTAGCCGAATACGCTGGTGGGGAGAAGTCCTTGTCTTGATTGCCAAGTCTTGTGGAATCTTCCTTGTATGTGGCAGCTGTCCGAACTGGCCCATGAGTATACGGCCACGGGGGTCCTCGGCCCAATCTATCAGATCGGGAGATGACGTGTTGAGTACCCCCTAGTCCAGGACACCGTCAGTAGCCCCCTGAACCGGTCTTCAAGTTAGGTACGCTCCTTGATTCTTCCGAACTGTTCTTCATTTTCGGTCGCCGGTCTTGAAAACTGGTTCAACAAATCTTCTCATCTTCGATCTTGAGGATCGCCGAAATGCATTCGGCGAGTTTACACGTCGGGTATCCGAGGAGCCCCTTTAAGTTTCCGGCCTTTATCAATGCCTTGTTATTTTTATGCCACACCTCGGGTTTGAAGTTGTTCCCGGGAGGCAGTGTCCTCTTGCGTCCGAGCTCTAACGCCGGACTACATTCGAGGTATCTTTTGCGGCCGAGCACCAATGCCGGATCGCTTCCGAGCTCCAATGCCGGAATGTATCCGAGCTCCAACGCCGGACTATGTCCAAGCTCCAACGCCGGACAGTGTCCCAGCTCCAACGCTGGATTATATCCGAGGTGTCATATCACCTTGGTTCAAAAAAGTTGAAGGAGTTTAGCCGAGCTTAATGCCGGAAATGCCCTCTATGGAGCCAGCCACTAGCGCCCGAGCTTTATGTCGGACTGCTTCCGAGGTGGTGCACCACCCCGACTGTGGGCCGATTTTTTGTCAATATTTTTTATCATTGCAATTTATTCTCTGCCGAGATATATGGCCAGTAGACCTCAAGGTGTGTATCGGTCTAAAACCCGAGATGCACCTGAAGGATGACGTAAGACCGCTGATCCCAGTAGCCGCTGAGACTCAGGTTGATTTGCAAAATCGGCCTGAGGATCAAGTCCTAGCTCGGCAGAATACTTCGGGACACAAAAAGCGGCGTGCTTAGTCCTCGAGACTCAGGTTGGGTGCGGCCGACCAACCTTTATTATCAAAATCTCCTTGGAAACTGTATTGCACTTGAAATTTTCTGCATTGAACAGGCAATGCAGTAGCCCCCGAGACACTGGTCGGGTGGCAACACCAGATCAGGGGATCGATGTGCCCCTTTAATATTTGTAAATAATGAGCCCGAAGCCCAGTAGCCCCCGAGCCTTAATGCAGGCACGGGTGGCCGAATTAAGGATCGATATCCATAGTAAAATCACAAATTATGTGTAATGACTCTATGTATCCAAGTAGTTTACGTCATTAATGTTCGGATCCACATTGTACAAAACTTTGTTGACCGACCATCGGCTTCCACCTCCTCGGCCAGTAGCCGAGGAGTGTTTGTCCTACTTTATAAAGCTTTTATGAGGGCAAAGATTTACGACAAACCAGGCAATCTGGCCATACGTTTTTATGAACAAAGGTACGCAGAGAGATATGTTATATTACTGTTTAACATAAAAAATGTCTTCCAAAGAAAATAGTCCCTCTATCGGTTCCTTTCTTTGGGCTGTCATGCTAAGCATGATCATGCAGCCTCAGCTCTAATGTAAGAGCATAATATCGAGGATTTAGTTTGGGAGGCCAGTTAATAGCCCCCGGTAGTGTTCGGCGACAGTCGAGGTCAAGCCGTGAACACTTCGGCCATTGTTATGAATGGCCCGTCATTTAACACCGTCATCGGATCGCTGACCAGTTTACGCTTATTGTGATAGTCAGTTTTCGGCTTTCTCCACTGAGGTGCTTAACCATGTGAGCTGGAAGCACAATCGCAGTGGTTCTCCCTTTGCACACCTAGCCGAACAAAGCGGAACGTAGGAGGCAAGCGCAGGAGCCGGGCAACCCAACTATTGACCGAAGACACAATTCGAAACCGATGCATATATAGCAATATCCGGGAATGTTTTTGCCGAATCTCTAAAGGTGTTCGGCATTGCACTGCGAGACTTGTGCTAAAAACATACAAATAGTTTAAAAGTGCCATAAGCTTGGAAACCCAAAAAACGTCAGTAAAAACTTGACGTCCGAACAAGATCAAGTGTTCGGTGCCAATCCGAAAATTGGCCTTAGCAAAAGAAGTGCTTCTGTTGTGCTTTAACATGATACATCCTATCTCAAGACTTCAAGCGGGTCAGCCTACGGCTTCAACCTCCTATCCCGAGGGCGGAGTACTTCTCATTAGGCCAGTTTAGCAAACTAAACTCTAGCGGCTTTGAGAGAGAAATTAGACTCCCCGGCTAGTGACCACACGCTCGTGTCGAAAAAAGGAGTGATAGATAATAATAATAATAATAATAATAATAATAATAATAATAATAATAATAATAAAACTTTACAACGACTAAGAAGAAGAACACTTATCATAAAACGACTCATATAAATTTAAGAGCCCCCAAGTGACTTGGGTAAAAGAATGATTGCATGTACCGAAGTACTTATATCATATCGATGTTCAACCGAACTTTAAATGCGTCTTAACAGACCGTCGGCTTCTCCCTCTTCGGTCAAGGACCGAAAAGTGTTATGTACTCCATCTGTCGAGAATATCGACGGTGTTTCCAATAACCAGGCAATCAGGCCATAAGGCTGTAACAGACAAAGCGCGCTCAGGGAACTTATGCTATATTACTGCGAAGTGTAAGAAGCATCTTCGAAGAAAATAGTACCCCCATCGATACCTTTCTTCGGTGCTCATTGTTATTATGAGACTTGTGCAATAGATTTTTTGTACTCATGAGTTCCGTTGTGTGCCGACCATCATTGAAAACAATAAGAGTGCTAGCTTTCGGCTTCACCCAGTCTGAGGTCCGGCTCGGGTGACCCGATCGTGACAATCGCAGAGGTGCTCCCTTTACTCCCTAGCCGAACAATCGGGAACGTAGGGGTAAACACAGGAGCGAGGCAACCCAGCTTGCAAATCGCTTAAGTCAATATGGTGCATATTGTGGCGTAATACACGAACAAGGAACGAAGCCGTACAAGTATAATCATATGCAAGAGGAAAAACTTCATAAAGGAAGCCCCCAAATAAACGGGGTATTTGAATATGTGTACCACAAACAAAGTTTGGACAAAGAAATTTTTTACAAGCAACTTTTTCCCAAAAAAGTATAATGCTTGGTCGAACCGAACACAAGTTAAAAATTAAAACTTTGAGCATGAAAGCGACTTAGCTGGTTAATGTGTTCGGCATTGATGACGCGGTCCGAGCTTGATGTGGGACAAGGTTCCATCCCCCAAGCCGATCCCGAGGTGGCGGAGCGGAGAGCTCGACACGCCGAAGTGGTGACATAGCACGGTCAATGCAGATCGGCAGAGTGATGCCGAAGTCCCCGGCTCATTTTCCTGTGCACCAAAAGTAGTGCAAACGGAGATAATAGTAATAATAATAATTAAAAAAAATTGTTGCATAATAAGTAATTTATGCAAAGTGAGTAATAAAAGAAATATGGCTTGGCGCCGAAGTCAATGTCGATGCAGGGCGTCGGCGTGATGCGGTAAAGGCGTGGCAAAGCCTGAATTCACAGGTCGGTCCGAGTTCCGGATGCGGCGTTCGCCGGACTATGTACAGAAACTGACCGAACCACCACGCGACCGTCGTTAATGCAGCCATCATTTGATAGACCTGTGTATAGATGATGGACAAACCAGAGTAATAATTCCTTGGGAAAAATAAACCCAAACAAGCAAAAAAAATACTAGGATTAATAGCACCTGGTTTATTTGTTGTAGCAATCCGAAGAAAGGTGATTCCCAAAATTGGGACTCGATCCGCACACCCATTGCCTGAATGACGATAAAGCGACGGTATGGCGATGCTGGCAAAGGTTGGCTCGCCGAGGCAAAGCCCTTGGTCCAGCTAACATGACGGAGCTGGTCGGCTAGTGACGCCGAAGTCTTCGAAGTAGGTTGATGAAGAGATGGCGAAGCCCCCGGTCCAGCCGAGATGTCGAAGCCTCGATGTCAGCCGATGAGTCGAAGTAGGTCAGCGTGACGGACACCAACTTGAAGAAGGAATAGTGCGGCTCTGCCGATGCAGGTCATGTCATGGTCGATGCCGGCTTGATGAAGTGACCGTGCGGCGATGCTGGTATGTCGCTCCATGTAATCCATGGGGTGTCGATGTTGGTGATGATTTATCCTTCGTGATGCCGAACTCTTGTTCGTCTTGCCAAGATGATGATCCGAAGAAGTTGAGCTTGGCACAACAAAGTGACGCCGTGTCTAGTGCAGGTCGGCAGTCATGGAGTAATATTGCTGGACCGGTTTGACACCAGCATGATGTTGAAGATCATGTTCAAAAGATCTTAAAGTTAGTGAGATGTGTTCGGGAACAAAACACAATACCTCATACAAAACTTCCTTCAAAAGGAATGTCCGAAATCCCGTTCATAAAAGAGATGAACTCGGGTCGGATTCGTTTTCACGCAGAAAACATATCCGAAAAGTGATGCACTAATCGGAAGGTTTCCGGAGTTTGGACGGTCGGATCAAGCTAAAATTTTGAGAGGTGGTAGATATAGGAATTCCGCAGCCGATCAACGGTTGGATATTCCAAAGGGCGTCCGAGCTAGAAGCTGGACACCACGCCCTAAACTCATCCAAATTCCCGTCCAGATTTGACAGGGCTCCGGTATATCATGGATTGCCAGAGATTCCTCCATCGGAACTCGACAAAATTTTCCAGGGTTATTGTAGACTCAATTCCACACAATTCCACCAAATCGATCGTCAAAGCGATACTCGAGGAGGTGGTGGCGGCAGATACGAGTTCGCTATCCAGAACAAACAGCACGGTCGCTTGAGGGCAATGTTGACGTTGAGCCCCCGAGCTCCATGGATGATTCCTCCATGATCTTGATAGAGATCGGATTTGATGTTTGATGAAGGCCCTCGTCCGAATATGGTGATCCGAACATGGGGTGCAGTTCTCGGTCGAACCAAGGCGACCAGTCGAGCTGGTGACGAAGATGCCAAAGTCGCAGTTGATCTGCAGGCAAGCCATCGATCCTTTTGTCGATCACACAGCGGAACTCTCAATGAAAGCACCAATGTCGGTGTCAAAACTGGCGGATCTCGGGTAGGGGGTCCCGAATTGTGCGTCTAGGATCGATGGTAACAGGAGGCATGGGACATGATGTTTACCCAGGTTCGGGCCCTCTTGATGGAGGTAAAACCCTACGTCCTGCTTGATTAATATTGATGATATGGGTAGTACAAGAGTAGATCTACCACGAGATCAGAGAGGCTAAAACGCTAGAAGCTAGCCTATGGTATGATTGTTGTATATGTTTTCTATCGACTAGCCTGGCCCTAGTTTATATAATGCACCAGAGGCCTAGGTTAACAAGAGTCCTAGCCGAATACGCCGGTGGGGAGAAGTCCTTGTCTTGATCGCCAAGTCTTGTGGAATCTTCCTTGTATGCGGCAGCTGTCCGAACTGGCCCATGAGTATACGGCCACGGGGGTCCTCGGCCCAATCTATCAGATCGGGAGATGACGTGTTGAGTACCCCCTAGTACAGGACACCGTCAACGGTGCTTCAGAGATGGAGATCACAAGCACAAGATGATGATGGCTATATCATATCACTTATATTGATTGCATGTGATGTTTATCTTTTATGCATCTCATCTTGCTTTGATTGACAGTAGCATTATAAGATGATCTCTCACTAAATTATCAAGATATAAGTGTTCTCCCTGAGTACACACCATTGCGAAAGTTCTTTGTGCTGAGACACCACGTGATGATCGGGTGTGATAGGCTCTACCTTCAAATACAAAGGGTGCAAAACAGTTGCACACGCAGAATACTCAGGTTAAACTTGACGAGCCTAGCATATAACAGATATGGCCTCGGAACACTGAGACCGAAAGGTCGAGCGTGAATCATATAGTAGATATGATCAACATAGTGATGTTCACCATTGAAACTACTCCATCTCACGTGATGATCGGACATGGTTTAGTTGATATGGATCACGTGATCACTTAGATGATTAGAGGGATGTCTATCTAAGTGGGAGTTCTTAAGTAATATGATTAATTTAACTTTAGTTTATCATGAACTTAGTCCTGGTAGTATTAGCATGTAACGCCCTCGATGCGGCTATATCTCCCACGTGTCGAAGCACGACTTAGAGGCATAACCGCATTGAAAGCAATGTCGCAAGAGAGGTAATCTTCACACAACCCATGTAATACATAAGGGAAAGAGATACATAGTTGGCTTACAATCGCCACTTCACACAATACATGAATAAAGCATTACAACATCCAAATACAATCAAGGTCCGACTACGGAACCAAAATAAAAGAAGAACCCCAAATGCGACAAAGGTCCCCGATCGACCCCAACTGGGCTCCACTACTGATCAGCTAGAATGAAACGACACAAAGAACAAGATCTTCATCGAGCTCCTCCTGAGCTTGGTTGCGTCAACTGCACGGTCTCATCGGCACCTGCAAACTGGTTTTGGAAGTATCTGTGAGCCACGGGGACTCAGCAATCTCGCACCCTCGTGATCAAGACTATTTAAGCTTATGGGTAAGGTAAAGGTATGAGGTGAAGCTGTAGCAAGCGACTAGCATATATGGTGGCTAACCTACGCAAATGAGAGCAAGAAGAGAAGGCGTAGCACGGTCGAGAAACTATGATCAAGAAGTGATCCTAGAGCAACCTACGTCAAGCATAACTCCAACACCGTGTTCACCTCCCGGACTCCGCCGAGAAGAGACCATCACGGTTACACACGTGGTTGATGAATTTTAATTTAAGATCAACTTCAGGTTTTCTACAACCGGACATTAACAAATTCCCATCTGCCCATAACTGCGGGCACGGCTTTCAAAAGTTCAAATCCCTGCAGGGGTGTCCCAACTTAGCCCATGACAAGCTCTCACGGTCAACGAAGGAATAGACCTCCTCCTGAGACATTCCGATCAGACTCGGTATCCCGGTTCTTCAAGACATCCTCGACAATGGTAAAACAAGTCCAGCAAAGCCGCCCGAATGTGCCGACAAATCCCGATAGGAGCTGCACATATCTTGTTCTCAGGGCACACTCAGATGAGACTAGCTACGAGTAAAACCAACCCTCAAGTTTCCCCGAGGTGGCCCCGCAGGCAGCTCAGTTCGGACCAACACTCAGAGGAGCACTGGCCCGAGGGGGTTAAAATAAAGATGACCCTTGAGTCCGCGAAACCCAAGGGAAAAAGAGGCTAGGTGGCGAATGGTAAAACCAATGTTGGGTATTGCTGGAGGAGTTTTATTCAAGGCGAACTGTCAAGGGGTTCCCATTATAACCCAACCGCGTAAGGAACGCAAAATCCAGGAACATAACACCGATATGATGGAAACTAGGGTGGCAAGAGTGGAACAAAACACCAGGCATAAGGCCGAGCCTTCCACCCTTTACCAAGTGTATATATGCATTAAGTAAATAATATATATTGTGATATCCCAACAAGTAAACATGTTCCAACAAGGAACAACATTTCCATGCCAACAAGGAACAAACTTCAATCTTCACCTACAACTAACAACGCTATAAGAGGGGCTGAGCAAAGCGGGAACATAGCCAAACAACGGTTTGCTAGGACATGGTGGGTTAGAGGATTGGTTCAACAATATGGGAGGCATGATAAGCAAGTGATAGGTATCGCAACATAGGCATAGCAAAAGAGCGAGCAACTAGCAAGCAAAGATAGAAGTGATTTCGAGGGTATGGTCATCTTGCCTGAAATCCCGCAAGGAAGAAGAATGAGTCCATGAAGAAGATAAATGGACGTAGACGAACGGATCCTCACAAACGCGACGTTAACGGAACTAACCCGAAGAAGCAACACCGGAAAGAAAGCAAACAACATAGTAAACAACCACCACATAAACATGGCATGATGCGCAAACAATTATGATGCATGTCCGGTTTAAAGATACATGGCATGGCAAAGTGCAGCAACCAAAACTACAAATTAAGTGGAGCTCAATATGCAACGGGTTGCATATTGACGGAACACCACATCAATTATTTAGTTCTCTCTCGTTTATGGTACTCAACAATATTAAAAGTTGTTAAACATGGTAAGAGAAGAAGCAAAAGGAAATTATCTAACTAAACAAGTTTAAATGGGGCCAGAACAAACAACAATTCTGGCAAATCCCCATATGCATTAGTAAATTAATGCAACAACAAACTAAACATTTAATTGTTGTTATCATGATGCGGATGACATGAACAAGTTTATGCAATTTTTATTAAAAGTTGACAAGAGCATTATGAAGCATTTGTCACCATGGTGGAAAGAAAGGGTGCCACGGCGACGAATCCGAAAATGATGCCACGGCACCATATCGGTTCCGGTAGCTCACAGAGATATCGGTGCAAAGGAAACAAGGGTGAGGATGTTCGGAACATGCTAGAGATGGTGGGGTGATCCCGAATTCCGGGTGTCCCATGAGTTGGCGACAAGGAAACGAGTGACAATTTGGACACGGTGCAAAACCCGAGCATCCCAAACATCACAAGCATTCGTTCACGAACGTCGTCTCGAGGTTATACCTTCGAAGTGTGCAAACGAGATGGTTCGGTTTTGATGGGACGCAGTGGTACTTTCGGTCCTCGGCGATGGAAGAGGTACAGACGTTCTCAAGGCACTTGTCGGTCCGGACTTGGTGTAGTTGTACATGGCAAACGTAGTGGTACTCAGAATCTTGTCAAAACCCAAGCGACGGTAGTCGTACACGACGCGTTGTGGAGGTAGTTATACTCGCGGACTTCGGTGGCGGTAGTCGTTCAGGGTTTTGGCGGTTCGTCGTGTAGCCATACATGTTCAACGTGGTACAGGGTTCGAAGTCGTGCATGTCCCGTAGATGTTTAGGGTCACCGTGAGGAACTTGTCGAATCCAGGGTCTCAGTCGTCGGTAGTGGTACCCGTTTTGAAGGTGAACTTGACGAACTCGAATCCCTTCGGGGTTGTCGTGGTACTTGGGGTCTTCGGACTCTCCTATCCCGTTCTTGCGACGGCAGTCATTCACGTTTGTTCGAAGAGGTTCTAGACGCATCCCAGATATGTAGTCGTACACGCACGTAGATGAACTTGGCGGGTCCTCGACGTCCTGGTACTCGACGTTCGGTGCGGTACTTGCCGAGCAAGAGGCGAAGTTGTGGTACTTGACGTTCTCGTCCTTGTTGATCCAAAACAACAAGAGCTCAAAAAGGCCTCTGGTGGGCAGCAGCAAGGCCGGGCGGTGCGTGAGCAGCAGCAGGAAGCGGGCATGGTGCTCGTGGTGAAAACGACGACGGCAGGCGGCGCGTAGGAAGAGCAGCTGCTGTAGCACAACATCGCTGCAGACACAGGAGGAGGACGGCCATGGCAGAGGAGGGGCTTGTGCACGGGAGGGAGCAGCAGGGTGGCGCTGGAGGGAGGAGGCGCCGGACTTGGGCTCCGGCGGGAGGGAGGAGGAGGCACAAGAGGTTGAGGCCATGGCAACTCGACGACGGCACACGGGGGAAGATTAACTCCGGTGGTGGTTGGGCGTTGGGGACCTCAAGGCATTGGAGATGACCTACAGCAGAAGGAGGCGCGGGCGGCAAGACGACGAGGAGGCGCCGGGGGGACCAGAGCGGCGGCCTGACAGGGCAACGATGTGAAGGAGGCGAGGTCGGGTCGAGGCGCAGGGGCCCTTGGCGAGGAGAAGCAGAGGCGGCAAGGTAGTGGAAGTCGCCGGCAGAGGAAACGAGCGCGGGGGAGCGGGACGGCGCCAGAGGAGGGCGAAGTGGCGGCGCGAGGTGAGGAAGAAGGGCTCTTGCATGCGAGGGGAAGGGGTCGATGGGGAGATCGAGAGAAAAAGGGGGTCGCGCCTACGTGCGTGGTCTCTGGCGGCGCAGGAGGACGAGGGAATGATCGATGGGAGTGGGGTGTGCGCTAGGGTTAGAAAGCTTTGGTGGGCTTTGGCCTTGGGGAAAGGTTGGGCTGGCGCAGGAGGTAGGGAGGCCCAGGCTGCTGGGCTAGGCTGAACTCCTCTCTCTCATTCCTCTCTAATTTGCTTTAACCAAAAAAAACAAATAGAGAGAAGAAAAAAAAATAAAGAGAGGATTAGGGAAAGAATATTTCAGAAAATAAAATATTCTTGGAGCGCCGGAACTTTGCACAAATAGAATAAAATAGTTTGGCAATATTTTGGAGATAGAAAAATAATTCAAGTTTGAATTAGATTCAAACTTGAGCCATTTTTGAATCCAACCAAACCAATCCTAAATGAGCTGAAATTTGACACGGAGGTGGTATGCATGGGGTATGATTTATAGAGAAAAGGTGAACATTTTTATGCGATAGAAAAATGTCACCTGCAATGGATGGTTGAATTTGAAAGAAAGAAGCTAGTGATAGGGTTTCAACTTGGAGGGGGATTTGGTGGCAAGAGAAAGATGTAATTGTGTTTGGTTTATTCCATAAGAATGGAATATTGATTATCGCTCCCTAATAATATTGGGAGTATATGTTCTAAAGAGAAATCACCATTGTGAATATCCCTCGATTTAAATGGATCGAAGATCCACACGATTTATTTAGTGAGTTTTAAAACGGGTTGCATGATGACATGATGCAATGCACATGACACGCAAGCAAATGATGACACAACAATAGCGAATAAACTGGAAGACACCTGGCACATCGGTCTCGGGGCGTCACATAGCATATCTATGTTATAGATCAATAGCTCGCATTTAGCTCCTCTGTTTTATTTTGGATATGTTCCTAGAGAAAACTAAGTTGAAAGATGTTAGTAGCAATGATGCGTATTGGATCCGTGATCCGAGGATTATCCTCATTGCTGCACAGAAGAATTATGTCCTTGATACACCGCTAGGTGATAGACCTATTACAGGAGCAGATGCAGACGTTATGAACGTTTGGCTAGCTCAATATGATGACTACTTGATAGTTTAGTGCACCATGCTTAACAACTTTGAATCGGGACTTCAAAGACGTTTTGAACGTCATGGATCATATGAGATGTTCCAGGAGTTTAAGTTAATATTTCAAGAAAATACCCGAGTTGAGAGATATGAAGTCTCCAACAAGTTCTATAGCTAAAAGATGGAGGAGAATAGCTCAAGCAGTGAGCATGTGCTCAGATTGTCTGGGTACTACAATCGCTTGAATCAAGTGGGAGTTAATCTTCCAGATAAGATAGTGATTGACAGAGTTCTCTAGTCACTATCACCAAGTTACTAGAACTTCGTGATGAACTATAATATTCAAGGGATAAACGGAAACGATTCCCAAGCTCTTCGTGATGCTAAAATCGACGAAGGTAGAAATCAAGAAAAGCATCAAGTGTTGATGGTTGACAAGACCACTAGTTTCAAGAAAAGGGCAAAGGGAAGAAGGGGAACTTCAAGAAGAACGGCAAGTAAGTTGCTACTCAAGTGAAGAAGCCCAAGTCTGTACCTAAGCCTGAGACTAAGTGTTTCTACTGCAAAGGGACTGGTCACTGGAAGCGAAACTGCCCCAAGTATTTGGCGGATAAGAAGGATGGCAAAGTGAACAAAGGTATATTTGATATACAGACTATTGATGTATATTTTACTAGTGTTCATAGCAACCCCTCGGTATTTGATACTGGGTCAGTTGCTAAGAGTAGTAACTCGAAACGGGAGTTGTAGAATAAACAGAGACTAGTTGAGGGTGAAGTGACGATGTGTGTTAGAAGTGGTTCCAAGATTGATATGATCATCATTGTACACTCCCTACACTTTCGGGATTAGTGTTGAACCTAAATAAGTGTTATTTGGTGTTTGCATTGAGCATGAATATGATTTGATCATGTTTATCGCAATACGATTATTCATTTAAGTTAGAGAATAATTGTTATTCTGTTTACATGAATAAAACCTTCTATGGTTATGGACCCAATGAAAATGGTTTGTTGAATCTCGATCGTAGTGATACACATATTCATAATATTGAAGCCAAAAGATGCAAAGTTAATAATGATAGTGCAACTTATTTGTGGCACTGCCGTTTAGGTCATATTGGTGTAAAGCGCATGAAGAAAATCCATGCTGATGGGCTTTTGGAATCACTTGATTATGAATCAGTTGATGCTTGCGAACCATGCCTCATGGGCAAAGATGACTAAGACTCCGTTCTCTAGAACAATGGAGCGAGCAACTGACTTATTGGATATAATACATACTGATGTCTGAGGTCCGATGAGTGTTGAGGCTCGCGGCGGGTATCGTTATTTTTCTGACCTTCGCAGATGATTTGAGCAGATATGGGTATATCTACTTGAAGAAACGTAAGTCTGAAACATTTGAAAAGTTCAAAGAATTTCAGAGTGAAGTGGAAAATCATCGTAACAAGAAAATAAAGTTTCTACGATCTGATTGCAGAGGCGAATATTTGAGTTACGAGTTTGGCCTTGAATTAAAACAATGTGGAATAGTTTCACAAAACTCATGCCACATGGAACACCACAGCGTAATGGTGTGTCCGAACGTCATAACCGTACTTTATTTGATATAGTGCAATCTATGATTTCTCTTACCGATTTACCACTATTGATTTGGGGTTATGCATTAGAGACAGCTGCATTCACATTTAAAAGGGCACCATCTAAATCCGTTGAGACGACACCGTATGAACTATGGTTTAGCAAGAAACCTAAGCTATCATTTCTTAAAGTTTGGGGTTGCGATGCTTATGTGAAAAAGTGTCATCTTGATAAGCTCAAACCCAAGTCGGAGAAGTGTGTCTTCGTAGGATACCCAAAAGTAACTGTTGGGTACACCTTCTATCACAGATCTGAAGGCAAGATATTTGTTGCTGAGAATGGATCCTTTCTGGAGAAGGAGTTTCTCTCGAAAGAAGTGAGTGTGAGGAAAGTAGAACTTGATGAGGTAACTGTACCTGCTCCCTTATTGGAAAGTAGTTCATCACAGAAATCTGTTTCTGTGACTCCTACACCAATTAGTGAGGAAGCTAATGATGATGATCATGTAACTTCAGATCAAGTTACTACCGAACCTTGTAGGTCAACCAGAGTGAGATCCGCACCAGAGTGGTACGGTAATCCTGTTCTGGAAGTCATATTACTAGACCATGACGAACCTGCGAACTATGAGGAAGCGATGATGAGCCCAGATTCCGTGAAATGGCTTGAGGCCATGAAATCTGAGATGGGATCCATGTATGAGAACAAAGTGTGGACTTTGGTTGACTTGCCCGATGATCGGCAAGCCATAGAAAGTAAATGGATCTTCAAGAGGAAGATGGACGCTGACAGTAGTGTTACTATCTACAAAGCTAGACTTGTCGAAAAAAAGGTTTTTTGATAAAGTTCAAGATGTTGACTACGATGAGACTTTCTCACCCGTAGAGATGCTTAAGTCTGTCCGAATCATGTTAGCAATTGCCGCATTTTATAATTATGAAATTTGGCAAATGGATGTCAAAACTACATTCCTTCATGGATTTCTTAAAGAAGAGTTGTATATGATGCAACCAGAAGGTTTTGTCGATCCTAAAGGTGTTAACAAAGTGTGCAAGCTCCAGCGATCCATCTATGGACTGGTGCAAGCATCTCGGAGTTGGAATATACTCTTTGATGAGTTGATCAAAGCATATAGTTTTATACAGACTTACGGTGAAGCCTGTATTTACAAGAAAGTGAGTGGGAGCACTATAACATTTCTGATAAGTATATGTGAATGACATATTGTTGATCGGAAATAATGTAGAATTTTGTGGAAAGCATGAAGGAGTATTTGAAAGGAGTTTTTCAAAGAAAGACCTCGGTGAAGCTGCTTACATATTGAGCACCAAGATCTATAGAGATAGATCAAGACGCTTGATAAGTTTTTTCAATGAGTACATACCTTAACAAAGATTTTGAAGTAGTTCAAAATGGAACAGTCAAAGGAGTTCTTGCCTGTGTTACAAGGTGTGAAGTTGAGTAAGACTCAAAACCCGACCACGGCAGAAGATAGAGAGAGAATGAAAGTCATTCCCTATGCCTCAGCCATAGGTTCTATAAAGTATGCCATGCTGTGTACCAGACTTATTGTATACCCTGCCCTAAGTTTGGAAAGGGAGTACAATAGTGATCTAGGAGTAGATCACATGACATTGGTCAAAATTATCCTTGGTGGAATAAGGATATGTTTCTCAATTATGGAGGTGACAAAAGGTTTGTCATAAAGGGTTACGTCGATGCAAGTTTTGACACTGATCCAGATGACTCTAAGTCTCAATCTGGATACATATTGAAAGTGGGAGCAATTAGCTAGAGTAGCCCTGTGCAGCGCATTGTTGACATAGAAATTTGCAAAATACATACAGATCTGAATGTGGCAGACCCGTTGACTAAACTTCCCTCACAAGCAAAACATGATCACACCTTAGTACTCTTTGGGTATTAATCACATAGCGATGTGAACTAGATTATTGACTCTAGTAAACCCTTTGGGTGTTGGTCACATGACGATGTGAACAATGGGTGTTAATCACATGATGTGAACTATTGATGTTAAATCACATGGCAATGTGAACTAGATTATTGACTCTAGTGCAAGTGGGAGACTGAAGGAAATATGCCCTAGAGGCAATAATAAAGTTATTATTTATTTCCTTATTTCATGATAAATGTTTATTATTCATGCTAGAATTGTATTAACCGGAAACATAATACATGTGTGAATACAAAGACAAACAGAGTGTCGCTAGTATGCCTCTACTAGACTAGCTCGTTAATCAAAGATGGTTATGTTTCCGAGCCATAGACATGAGTTGTCATTTGATTAACTGGATCACATCATTAGGAGAATGATGTGATTGACTTGACCCATTCCGTTAGCTTAGCACATGATCATTTAGTATTCTGCTATTGCTTTCTTCATGACTTATACATGTTCCTATGACTATGAGATTATGCAACTCCCGTTTACTGGAGGAACACTTTGTGTGCTACCAAACATCACAACGTAACTGGGTGATTATAAAGGTGCTCTACAGGTGTCTCCGAAGGTACTTGTTGGGTTGGCGTATTTCGAGATTAGGATTTGTCAGTCCGATTGTCGGAGAGGTATCTCTGGGCCCACTCGATAATGCACATCACTATAAGCCTTGCAAGCATTGTAACTAATGAGTTAGTTGCGGGTTGATGTATTACAGAACAAGTAAAGAGACTTTCCGGTAACGAGATTAAACTAGGTATTAAGATACCAATGATCGAATCTCGGGCAAGTAACATACCGATGACAAAGGGAACAACGTATGTTGTTATGCGGTCTGACCAATAAAGATCTTCGTAGAATATGTAGGTGCCAATATGGGCATCCAGGTCCGCTATTGGTTATTGACCAGAGAGGTGTCTTGGTCATGTCTACATAGTTCTCGAACCCGTAGGGTCTGCACACTTAACGTTCATTGCCGATATAGTACTATATGAGTTATGTATGTTGGTGACCGAATGTTGTTTGGAGTCCGGGATGAGATCACGAACATGACGAGGAACTCCGGAATGGTCCGGAGATAAAGTTTGATATATGGGATAATAGTGTTTGGTCACCGGAAGGGTTTCGTAATTCACCGGAAGGGGTTCCGGATGTTTCCCGAAATGTTTGGGGTATGAGAACACTTTATTTGGGCCAAAGGGGAAAGCCCACAAGGTTTATGGAAAGCGCAAAAGGAAGTTTTGTGGAGTCCAGGGGCCAGATGCCAGGGTCCCTGGCGTCTGGGTCCAGACGCCGGGAACCCTGGCGTCTGGCCCTGGAGTCCGAGAAGGACTCTTGCCTTTCGGGTGAAACCGACATTGTGGAGGCTTTTACTCCAAGTTTCAACCCCAAGGCTCAACATATAAATAGAGGGGTAGGGCTAGCACCCAAGACACATCAAGAAACACCAAGCCGTGTGCCGGCTACCCCGTCCCCTCTAGTTTATCCTATGTCATAGTTTTCGTAGTGCTTAGGCGAAGCCCTACAGAGATTGTTATTCTCCAACACCATCACCACGCCGTCGTGCTGCTGGAACTCATCTACTACTTCCCCCTCTTGCTGGATCGAGAAGGCGAGGACGTCACCAAGCCGAACGTGTGCAGAACTCGGAGGTGCCGTGCTTTCAGTACTTGGATCGGTCGGATCGTGAAGACGTACGACTACATCAACCGCGTTGATATAACGCTTCCGCTTTCGGTCTATGAGGGTACGTAGACATACTCTCCCCTCTCGTTGCTATGCATCACCATGATCTTGTGTGTGCGTAGGATTTTTTTTGAAATTACTACGTTCCCCAACAGCACAACCCACCGGGGCGCGCCGGGGCCTCTTGGGGTGCCCTGGTGGGTTGTGCCCCCCCTCGGGGCACCCCTAGGTGCAACCAGGGCCCATTGCCTTCCTCTGGCCCATAAAAAATCTCCGTAAAGTTTCGTGGCATTTGGACTCTGCTTGATATTGATTTTCTACGATGTAAAAAACATGGAAAAACAACAATTGGCACTTGGCACTATGTCAATAGGTTAGTACCAAAAATGATATAAAATGTTTATAAAACATGCAAGATTTATAATAAAACAACATGGGACAATCAAAAATTATAGATATGTTGGAGGCGTATCAGCATCCCCAAGCTTAACTCCTACTCGTCCTCGAGTAGGTAAGTGATAAAAACAGAATTTTTGATGTGGAGTGCTGTTCATCAAGTCATATCTTATTCTTTTCTTTATAGCATGGACATTTGGAATTTTATATGATTCAATGCAACAGTCTAGTTTTGACACAATGATTTAGATACTCAGGGATATCAACAAGCAACCATGTCTTTCAAAATATCAATGTTAAAATAAGTTATCCTTAGCCCATCATGCCCAAACATTGATCCATTCATGAAACACACTCGAATATTAACTACACCCGATACTTGAGCACGATCATATTGCCTCCTAGTTGGTGTTTTTTATGAGAGAAGATGGAGACTCAAATTTCAAAATAAAAATTGCATAAAGTAAAAGATAGGCCCTTCGCAGAGGGAAGTAGGGATTTGTAGAGGTGCCAGAGCTCAAAGCGAAAAATCTGAGATAAAAACATTTTGGGAGGTGTATCCATCCCACCAACGAAAACAACTTAGAGTTCCGAACACTTTCCATGCTAGATATGCCATAGGCGGTTCCCAAACAGAAAATAAAGTTCATTCCTTTTTCCACCATAACTTTCACTTTCCTTGGCTAGCCGTATCCACGGGTGCCCTCCATACCAACAATTTCCAAGGAATTTATTATTCGACAACATAAAGTAAATTCATTTTTTTGCATTTCAGGACTTGGCATCCCTAATACCTTTGCCTTACTCTCATGCAATGACAAGTGAATAAACACTCATCTTGAGAATAACACATCTAGCATGGAAAATATTAGCCACCCGTTACCGTTCCGCGAGCGAAACAAACACACAAAAGAGAAGTTTATTTTGAAAATTAGAGATGGCACATGCAAATTTGCTTAGAACGGCAAAAGAATACCGCATATAGGTAGATATAGTGGACTCATGTGGCAAAACTGGTTTAAAGGGTTTTGGATGCACAAGTAGAAGTCATACTTAGTGCAAAATGAAGGCTAGCAAAAGATTAGGAAGCGACCAACCAAGAAACGAATAATCTCATAAGCAAGCATTAAGCATAATTAACACCAAGTAATGCACCACAAGTAGGATATAATTTTCATTGCATGACTATTGACTTTCGAACTTGCATAGGGAATCACAAACCTTAACACCCATATTCTTACTAGAGCACAATTACTTATCAACATAACTCACATATCACATCATCATATCTCAAAACCATTACTAAGAATCAAGTTTATTTTGTCCAATGATCTTCATGACATTTTCTTTACTTTAACCTTCTTGGATATCTATCACTTTTGGACTAATTTTCATGAGTTGCTTTTCATAAGCTCAACCAAATACAAGTGAAGATCATGAGCATAAAAAAATTCTTTCTCTCAAAATAATTTAAGTGAAGCAAGAGATAATTTCTTCAAAAATTTACTAACTCTCAAAAAAATATAAGTGAAGCAAGAGAGCATTTCTTAAAAAATACTAAGCACACCGTGCTAAAAAATATATAAGTGAAGCACTAGAGCAAGTCCTAGCTCATAAAAGATTTAAGTGAAGCATAGAGAGCAATTCTCACAAGTCATGACATAATTTTGGATCTCTCAAATAGGTGTGTCCAGCAAGGATTGATGACTTAAAACACAAAATAAAACAAGCAAAGACACATATCATACAAGACGCTCCAAGCAAAACACATATCATGTGACGAATAAAAATATAGTCTCGAGTAAAATACCGATAGTTGTTGGAAGAAAGCGGGGATGCCACTCAGGGGCATCCCCAAGCTTAGTTGGTTGCTCATTCTTGGATACTAGCTTGGGATGCGGGGGCATCCCCAAGCTTATGCTCTTACATCCTTCCTTCATCCATCGTAAGATAACCCAAAACTTGAAAACTTCAATCACACAAAACTCAACAAAACCTTTGTGAGATCCGTTAGTATAAGAATAATAAATCACTACTATAAGTGATGTATCAAACCAATTCATATTTTGTTTTTGTATTATATCTACTGTATTCTAACTTTTCTATGTCAAAAACTCATCAAAGAAACCATAGAGCCATCAAAATAAGCACACAACACAAAGAAAACAGAATCTGTCAAAACAGAATAGTCTGTAGCAATCTGACTATTTCGAATACTTCTGTAACTCCAAAAACTCTGAAAATTAGGAAGACCTGAGAAATTTGTATATTGATCTACTGCAATTGGAATGGGTATTTTATCGCTCTCTGGTAAAAAATGATAATTGTTTTCGTGAGCCCAAAACTTTCTGTTTTTTCAGCAAGGTCAAACAACTATTGCCCAAGAAGATCCTAAAGACTTTACTTGGCACAAACACTAATTAAAACATAAAAAAATCATAACAGTAGCATAATTATGCTAACACACAAGAACAGAAAGCAAAAAGCAAAAATAAATTTTATTCATTTGGTTGCCTCCCAACAAGCGCTATAGTTTTACGCCCTTAGCTAGGCATAATATTTCAATGATGCTCACGCAAAAGATAATAATTGAAATGAAGAGAGCATCATGAAGCATATGACAAACACATTTAAGTCTAACATACTTCCTATGCATAGGAATTTTATAGGAAAACAAATTATCAAAACAAGAAACATGTAGCATATGCAAAGGAGAGGAATAAAACATTGACAATCTCAACACAATGATAGGAAATTTAATAACATGAAAATTTCTACAACCATATTTTCCTATCTCATAATAATTATATGTAGGATCAAAATCAAATTCAATAATATAACTATCATATAAAATTTTCTCTTTATGATCCACATGCATGCAAAGTTGACACTCTTAGCGGACATGACAAAATAGGCATCCCCAAGCTTGGGGTTTTGCATATTATTAGCACAATTGACATTAATAGAATTTATATAAAATTATTGCAATCATGCTTTTCATTTGAGGAGCTATCATGAATCACATCATAAATTTCTTCATCATAATTTTTAGATTCACGATTCTCAAGCAAAACTTCATAAAGATAATCTAGTGCACTCAAATCACTGGCAACTGGTTCAACATAATTAGATCTCTTAAAAAGATTAGCTAGTGGATGAGGATCCATAACCATAGATTTTGAGCAAGTAAAGATGCAAGCATATAGAAGGCACATGGCAACACAAGCAAACAACAAATCCGACGAGAAAACGGCGAACGGAAAAGAGGGCGAATAAAATGGCAAATTTTTGTGAAGTGGGGGAGAGGAAAATGGAAAATAATGTAAATTGCGAGGAGAAGAGATTTGTGATTAGGAACCTGGTTATGTTGAAGATCCTCCCCGGCAACGGCGCCAGAAATTCTCCTTGATGGTAGCTGGAACTACGTCGGTATTTCCTTGGAGAGGGAGGGATGATGTAGCATAGCGATGGTAGGTATTTCCCTCAGTTATGAAACCAAGGTATTGAACCAGTAGGAGAACCAAGCAACACAATGTAAGCAGCACCTGCACACACCTCACAACCAGACGTGTCAAAGGGGTTGTCAATCCCTTTTGGGGTACGGCACCTCAAGATAGGCAAACAGACGTGAGGTAAATTGTAGTAGATTGATAGATCGAACGCCAAACAAAATAAATTACAGCAAGGTATTTTTGGATTTTTGGTTTAATAGATCTGAATAAAAATGCAAAGGAAAAGTAGATCGCAAGGCAAATATATGAGAAAGAAGACCCGGGGGCGTAGGTTTCACTAGTGGCTTCTCTCGAGAAAATTAGCAAACGGTGGGTAAACAAATTACTGTTGGGAAATTGATAGAACTTCAAATAATTATGACGATATCCAGGCAATGATCATTACATAGGCATCATGTCCAAGATTAGTAGATCAGCTCCTGCCTGCATCTACTACTATTACTCCACACATCGACCGCTATCCAGCATGCATCTAGTGTATTAAGTTCATGGAAAAACGGAGTAATGCAATAAGAACGATGACATGATGTAAACAAGATCTGTTTATCTATATGGTGGTAGATATAGATCTCATCTTTTTATCCTTAGTAGTAATGATACATACATGTCGGTTCCCTTTCTGTCACTAGGATCAAGCACCGTAAGATCGAACCCACTACCGGGCACCTCTTCCCATTACAAGATAAATAGATCAACTTGGCCAGACAAAACCCAAATATCAGAGAATAAATATGAGGCTATAAGAGATCATGCATAAAAGAGATCAAAGAAACTCAAAAACTTTCATGGGTATAAAAACATAGATCTAATCATAAACTCGAGGTTCATCGATCCCAACAAACACACCGCAAAAAGAGTTACATCATATGGATCTCCAAGAGACCATTGTATTGAGAATTCAGCGAGAGAGAGAGAGAGAGAGAGAGAGAGAGAGAAAGCCATCTAGCTACTAACTACGGACCCGAAGGTCTACAAAGAACTACTCACGCATCATCGGAGAGGCACCAATGGAGGTGGTGAACCCCATCCGAGATGGTGTCTAGATTGGATCCGGTGGTTCTGGACTCTACGGTGGCTAGATGAATATTTCATCAATTCCCCTATGGTTCTGGTATTTTTGGGGTATTTATAGAGCAAATAGGCGGTCCGGGGGGCACCCGAGGTGGGCACTGATACGTCTCCAACGTATCTATAATTTTTGATTGCTCCATGCTATTATATTATCTATTTTGGATGTCAATGGGCTCTATTTTACACTTTTATATCATTTTTGGGACTAACCTACTAATTGGAGGCCCAGCCCAAATTGCTGTTTTTTTTCCTATTTAGGGTTTCGAAGAAAAGGAATATCAAATGGAGTCCAAACGGAATGAAACCTTCGGGAAGGTGATTTTGTCAATGAACGTGATCCAGGAGACTTGGAGTGGGCGTCAAGAAACAACGGGGGAAGCCACGAGGCAGGGGGGGCGCGCCTACCCCCCTGGGTGCACCCTCCACCCTCGTGGGTCCTCCGTTGCTCCACCGACGTACTTCTTACTCCTATATATATCCACGTACCCCCCAAACATCCAGGAGCACCACGAAAACCTAATTCCACCGCCACATCCTTCTGTACCCGAGAGATCCCATCTTGGGGCCTTTTCCGGAGCTCCGCCGGAGGGGGCATCGATCACGGAGGGCCTCTACATCAACTCCACGGCCTCTCCGGTGATGTGTGAGTAGTTTACTTCTGACCTTCGGGTCCATAGTTATTAGCTAGATGGCTTCTTCTCTCTCTTTGGATCTCAATACAAAGTTCTCCTTGATCTTCTTGGAGATCTATTCGATGTAATCTTCTTTTGCGGTGTGTTTGTCGAGATCCAATGAATTGTGAGTTTATGATCCAGATTATCTATGAACAATATTAGATTCTCCTCTGAATTCTTTTACGTATGATTGGTTTATCTTTGCAAGTCTATTCGAATTATCAGTTTGGTTTGGCCTACTAGATTGATCTTTCTTGCAATCTTGCGGTGCTCGATCCGAGTGACAGAAAGGGAACTGACACGTATTGTATTGTTTCCATCGAGGATAAAAATATGGGGTTTATATCATATTGCATGAGTTTATCCCTCTACATCATGTCATCTTACTTAAAGCATGACTCTGTTCTTATGAACTTAATACTCTAGATGCATGCTGGATAGCGGTCAATGTGTGGAGTAATATTAGTAGATGCAGAATCATTTTGATCTACTTGTCGCGGACGTGATGCCTATATACATGATCATACCTAGATATTCTCATAACTATGCTCAATTCTATCAATTTCTCGACAGTAATTCGTTCACCCACCGTAATACTTATGCTCTTGAGAGAAGCCACTAGTGAAACCTATGGCCCCCGGGTCTATCTTCTATCATATTAATCTTCCAATACTTAGTTATTTCTATTGCCGTTTATTTTACTTTGCATCTTTATTTCTCTTTATCATAAAAATACCAAAAATATTATCTTATCATATCTATCAGATCTCACTCTCGTAAGTGACCGTGAAGGGATTGACAACCCCTTTATCGCGTTGGTTGCGAGGTTCTTATTTGTTTGTGTAGGTGCATGTGACTTGAGCATGATCTCCTACTGGATTGATACCTTGGTTCTCAAAAACTGAGGGAAATACTTATGCTACTTTACTGCATCACCCTTTCCTCTTCAAGGGAAAACCAACGCAGTGCTCAAGAGGTAGCAAGAAGGATTTCTGGCGCCGTTGTTGGGGAGATTCGCGCCAAGTCAAGTCAAGATTTGACTCCTAACAACGAGCCATTTCTGGCACTGTCGCCGGAGTCTACGCACAAGTCAAGACATACCAAGTACCCATCACAAACTCGTATCCCTCGCATTACATTATTTGCCATTTGCATCTCATTTTCCTCTCCCGCACCTCACCCTTGCTGTTTTATTCACCCTTCTTTTGTTCGTCTTTCCATTTGCTTTGATGTCTTACTTGGCTCGTTTGCTCGTTTGGTTGGAATAGTTGTTTATTTATCGCTAAACAGAGAACCTAAGATCTATGGATCCTCATCCGCTTGTTAATCTTTTTAAGAGATCCAATTATGATGAACCAATTGCTAGTGAGTTTTGTCCACTAGATTATCTTTATGAAGTTTTGCTTGAAATTCGTGAATCTGAAAATTGTGATGAAGTACTTTATGGATTGATTCACAATGGATATTTGAATAGAAAGCATGATTGCTATGACGATAGTATAAATTCTATTAATGTCAATTGTGCTTATAATATGCAAACCCTAAGCTTGGGGATGCTAGTTTTACCATGTCTACTATTTGTTGCAATGATCATGATTGGGGTGATTCTTCTTATGATCTTGAAAATTTATTTAAGCCCCATGATGAATATGAGATTGATAATAGTGTTTGCAATATTATTGAAAGTGGGTTTGGAAGAGTGTCAAATTTAGATCGCACATATTTGGAGAATGTTCAATCTTATGAAATTTTTGATAAAAGTGGGTTTGGAGAGGTCATGACTTTAGTTAATGTTAATCCCACTATTTTGGAAGAGTGTCAACTTTGCATGCATGAGGATCATGTTGAAAATATTTTATGTGATAGCTATTTTGTTGAATTTGCTTATGATCCCACATGTAATTATTGTGAGAGAGGAAATATGGTTTTAGAAATTTTCATCTTACTAAA
Source organism: Triticum urartu (assembly GCF_003073215.2). Taxonomy (NCBI): domain Eukaryota; kingdom Viridiplantae; phylum Streptophyta; class Magnoliopsida; order Poales; family Poaceae; genus Triticum; species Triticum urartu. The sequence goes on from NC_053023.1 coordinate 166,242,272, forward strand.
TTACCTCTCGTCATGTTGAGATTGCTATCGTCTCTTTCTTCTTCCTTGCATATGATAATTTTTGCTTGCTATGATAATTTGTTTTCTTATAAAATGCCTATGCATAGGAAGTATGTTAGACTTAGATGTGTTTGTCACATGCTTTATGATGCTCCTTTTGTGCTTCAATTCTTGTCTTTCATGTGAGCATCATTGAAATTATCAATGCCTAGCTATAAGGCTTTAAAGAAAAGCGCTTGTTGGGAGACAACCCAATATTTTTACTTGATATTATTCAATAAATAATTTATCTAGCATCTTTTTTGGTTGTGTTTTTTGTGTTTAATTAGTGTTTGTGCCAAGTAGAACTGTTGGGAAGACTTGGGGAAAGTCTTTTTGATCTTGCTGTAAAAAACAGAAACTTTAGCGCTCACGAGAATTGCGGCCATTTTTATTTGGAAAGTGCTATTTAGTTAATTATTTTCGCAGATGATTAATAGATAAATTCCTCACGTCCATCAATTTATTTTAGAATTTTGGGGGTTCCAGAAGTTTGTGTTAGCTACAGATTACTACAGACTTTTCTATTTTTGACAGATTCTGTTTTTTTGTGTGTTGTTTGCTTATTTTGATGAATCTATGGCTAGTAAAATAGTTTATAAACCATAGAGAAGTTGTAATACAGTAGTTTTAACACCAATATAAATCAAGAATGAGTTCATTACAGTACCTTGAAGTGGTGTTTTGTTTTCTTTCGCTAATGGAGCTCACAAGATTTTCTATTTTGAGTTTTGTGTTGTGAAGTTTTCAAGTTTTGGGTAAAGATTTGATGGATTATGGAACAAGGAGTGGTAAGAGCCTAAGCTTGGGGATGCCCATGGCACCCCAAGGTAAAATTCAAGGACACCAAAAAGCCTATGCTTGGGGATGCCCCGGAAGGCGTCCCCTCTTTCGTCTTCATCTATAGGTAACTTTACTTGGAGCTATATTTTTATTCACCACATGATATGTGTTTTGCTTGGAGCGCCTTGTATTATTTGAGTCTTTGCTTTTTAGTTTACCACAATCATCCTTGCTGTACACACATTTTGAGAGAGACTCACATGATTGGGAATTTATTAGAATGCTCTAGTGCTTCACTTATATCTTTTGGGCTATATAGTTTTTGCTCTAGTGCTTCACTTATATCTTTTAGATCATGGTGGTGGTTTTATTTTATAGAAATAATTGATCTCTCATGCTTGGCTAATATAATTTTGAGAGTCCTTTAGAACAACATGGCAATAATAAAAACTTTCATACAAGTGCATTGAATACTATGAGAAGTTTGATACTTGATAATTGTTTTGAGATATGGAGATGGTGATATTAGAGTCATGCTAGTTTATTAGTTGTGAATTTGAGAAATACTTGTGTTAAAGTTTGTGATTCCCGTAGCATGCACGTATGGTGAACCGTTATGTGATGAAGTCAGAGCATGATTTATTTATTGATTGTCTTCCTTATGAGTGGCGGTCGGGGACGAGCGATGGTCTTTTCCTACCAATCTATCCCCCTAGGAGCATGCGCGCAATACTTTGTTTCGATAACTAATAGATTTTTGCAATAAGTATGTGAGTTCTTTATGACTAATGTTGAGTCCATGGATTATACGCACTCTCACCCTTCCACCATTGCTAGCATCTCTAGTATCGCCCAACTTTCACCGGTACCATAAACCCACCATATACCTTCCTGAAAACAGCCACTATACCTACCTATTATGGCATTTCCATAGCCATTCCAAGATATATTGCCATGCAACTTTCCATTGTTCCGTTATTATGACACGCTTCATCATTGTCATATTGCTTGCATGATCATGTAGTTGACATCGTATTTGTGGAAAAGCCACCGTTCATAATTTTCATACATGTCACTCATGCATCATTGCACATCTCGGTACACCGCCGAAGGCATTCACATAGAGTCATATTTTGTTCTAAGTATCGAGTTGTAATTTTTGAGTTGTAAGTAAATAAAGTGTGATGATCATCATTATTAGAGCATGATGGAAACTATGATTCCCCCACAAGTTGGGATGAGACTCCGGACGAAAAAAAGAGGCTAGAAAAAAAAGAAGGCCCAAAGAAAAAATGAGAGAAAAAGAGAGAAGGGACAATGCTACTATCATTTTTCCACATTTGTGCTTCAAAGTAGCACCATGATCTTCATGATAGAGAGTCCCCTATGATATCACTTTCATATACTAGTGGGAATTTTTCATTATAGAACTTGGTTTGTATATTCCAATGATGGGCTTCCTCAAATTTCCCTAGGTCTTCATGAGCAAGCAAGTCGGATGCACACCCACTTAGTTTCTTTTGTTGATCTTTCATATACTTATAGCTCTAGTGCATCCGTTGCATGTCAATCCCTACTCACTCGCATCGATATCTATTGATGGGCATCTCCATAGCCCGTTGATACGCCTAGTTGATGTGAGACTATCTTCTCCTTTTATGTCTTCTCCACAACCACCATTCCATTCCACATATAGTGTTATATCCATGGCTCACGCTCATATATTGTATGAAGATTGAAAAAGCTTGAGAACATCAAAAGTATGAAACAATTGCTTGGCTTGTCATCGGGTATGTGCATGATTTAAATATTTTGTGTGGTGAAGATAGAGCATAGCCAGACTATATGATTTTGTAGGGATAACTTTCTTTGGCCATGTTATTTTGAGAAGACATGATTTCTTAGTTAGTATGCTTGAAGTATTATTATTTTTATGTCAATATTAAACTTTTGTCTTGAATCTTATGGATCGGAACATTCATGCCAAAATAAAGAAAAATTACATTGAGAAATATGTTAGAAAGCATTCTACATCAAAAATTCTTTTTTATCATTTACCTACTCGAGGACGAGCAGGAATTAAGCTTGGGGATGCTTGATACGTATCCAACGTATCTATAATTTTTGATTGCTCCATGCTATTATATTATCTATTTTGGATGTCAATGGGCTCTATTTTACACTTTTATATCATTTTTGGGACTAACCTACTAATCGGAGGCCCAGCCCAAACTTCTGTTTTTTGGGGGGTTTCGAAGAAAAGGAATATCAAACGGAGTCCAAACGGAATGAAACCTTCGGGAATGTGATTTTCTCAACGAACGTGATCCATGAGACTTGGAGTGGCCGTCAAGAAACAACAAAGGAAGCCACGAGGCAGGGGGGCGCGCCCTCCACCCTCGTGGGCCCCCGCTGCTCCACCGACGTACTTCTTCCTCCTATATATATATATCCACGTACCCCCCCAACATCCAGGAGCACCACGAAAACCTAATTCCACCGCCGCAACCTTTTGTACCCGAGAGATCCCATCTTGTGGCCTTTTCCGGAGCTCCGCCGGAGGGGGCATCGATCACGGAGGGCATCAACATCAACTCCATGGCCTCTCCGGTGATGTGTGAGTAGTTTAATTTAGACCATCGGGTCCATAGTTATTAGCTAGACGGCTTCTTCTCTCTCTTTGGATCTCAATACAAAGTTCTCCTCGATCTTCTTGGAGATCTATTCGATGTAATCTTCTTTTGCAGTGTGTTTGTCGAGATCCGATGAATTGTGGGTTTATGATCCAGATTATCTATGAACAATATTTGATTCTCCTCTGAATTATTTTATGCATGATTGGTTTATCTTTGCAAGTCTCTTCAAATTATCAGTTTGGTTTGGCCTACTAGATTGATCTTTCTTGCAATGGGAGAAGTGCTTAGCTTTGGGTTCAATCTTGCGGTGCTCGATCCCAGTGACAGAAAGGGAACCGACACGTATTGTATTGTTGCCATCGAGGATAAAAATATGGGGCTTATATCATATTGCATGAGTTTATCCCTCTACATCATGTCATCTTACTTAAAGCATCACTCTGTTCTTATGAACTTAATACTCTAGATGCATGCTGGATAGCGGTCGATGTGTAGAGTAATAGTAGTAGATGCAGAATCATTTCGGTCTACTTGTCGCAGACGTGATGCCTACATACATGATCATACCTAGATATTCTCATAACTATGCTCATTTCTATCAATTGCTCGACAGTGATTCGTTCACCCACCGTAATACTTATGCTCTTGAGAGAAGCCACTAGTGAAACCTATGGCCCCCGAGTCTATCTTCTATCATATTAATCTTCCAATACTTAGTTATTTCTATTGCCGTTTATTTTACTTTGCATCTTTATTTCTCTTTGTCATAAAAATACCAAAAATATTATCTTATCATATCTATCAGATCTCACTCTTGTAAGTGACCGTGAAGGGATTGACAACCTCTTTATCGTGTTGGTTGCGAGGTTCTATTTGTTTGTGTAGGTGTGTGGGACTTGAGCGTGATCTCCTACTGTATTGATACCTTGGTTCTAAAAAACCGAGGGAAATACTTACGCTACTTTACTGCATCACCCTTTCCTCTTCTAGGGAAAACCAACGCAGTGCTCAAGAGGTAGCAGGCACAACCAACCTGGGCGTGCCAGGGCCTCCTGGCATGCCCTGGTGGGTTGTGCCCCCCTTGGGGCAACCCCAAGGTGCAACCAGGGCCCATTGCCTTCCTTCTGTCCCATTAAAAATCTTCATAAAGTTTCCTGGAATTTGGACTCTATTTAATATTGATTTTCTATGTTGTAAAAAACATGGAAAAACAGTAGCTGGCACTTGGCACTATGTCAATAGGTTAGTACCAAAAAATGATATAAAATGACTATAAAATGATTATAAAACATCCAAGATTGATAACAAAACAGGATGGAACAATAAAAAATTATAGATACGTTGGAGACGTATTAGTCCCATTGCAAAATGGGTGCCTCTAACGAAGTCATAATTGTGTGTAGGTTGCCTTCTCTGATGGAGTAAAATGGGTGATTGATAGTGGATGTACCAATCATTTGACCGGAGATAGCAAATTGCTCTACGATTTCATGGAAGCTATTCAACCATTTATGAGCATTATGTTTGGTGGAGGATCAAAAGGACAGATACTCGGGTTGGGCAAGGTGGCTATCACAAATGACATGTCGCTAGCAAATGTCATGCTTGTTCAATCCCTTAAATATCATTTGCTTTCTGTTCGCCAATTGGCTTCTGTTGGTTATGATACACTCTTTGGACTAACGGATGTGAAAGTCTTTAAGAGAGATACTCTCGAAGTGGCCTTTGTTGGAGAGTTGGATGGCAACCTTTACACGGTTGATTTCTCGAAAGAGAGCACATTCCATGCAACTTGTCTAATGGCCAAGGTTGACAAGGGGTAGCTATGGCATTGCTCGCTAGCCCATGTAGGCATGAGAAATCTTCAAGATCTTTTCAAGGGTAATCACATCCTTGGACTAACCAATGTCTCTTTTGAGAAAGATCGTGTGTGTAGTGCATGCATAGCCAGGAAGCAACATCAATCAAAGCACCCACCCAAGAATATTGTGTCTACTTCAAGGCCTTTGGAGATCCTTCATGTGGATCTCTTTGGGCCTCCTTCATGGGATAGTCTTGGTGGGAAAAAGTATGGGCTTGTCATTGTTGATGATTACTCAAGATATACATGGGTCTTCTTTGTAAAGTCCAAGGACGAGACGAAGATCACCTTCATTGATTTTGCCAAGCAAGCACAATGCAAGTTTGACAAAGAAATCTTTGCAATAAGAAGTGATAATGGCTTTGAGTTCAAGAACTACACCTTGGAAGAATTTCTTAGTGATGAAGGGATTGAGCATCAATATTCAGCTCCATACACTCCTCAACAAAATGGTGTAGCAAAAAGGAAGAACCGCACACTTGTGGAGATGGCAAGGTCCATGTTGGATGAATACAAGTCGCCACATAGTTTTTGGGCCGAGGCTATCAACACTGCATGCCATGCATCAAACTGGCTCTTCCTCTGCACTATATTGGAAAAGACTCCATATGAGCTTCTAACTGGAGACAAGCCGAATGTCAAGTACTTTCGTGTATTTGGGTGCAAATTCCAATGGATGTGTTGTAGAAACTTGTGACGTGGTGTTTGATGAATTTAATGGCTCCCATGGGGAGCAAGTTGATCTAAGTGATGTAGGTGAAGAAGATTCTTCTCAAGATATTTTTACCATGGGTGTTGGTGCACTTCTTCCAATGGAACAAGAACCTCATGATGATGAAGAAGAAGATGGAAGCTTCACACGTCATCAAACTACTTCAACACCCATACCACCACAAGATCCTATTGCTCAACCAATGCCCTTAAACCAAGTACAAGAAGATGATCATGTCCCTCTTTGTGATAATCTTCAAGAATAAGATCATCATCAAGGGCAAGAACAAGAAAGTGCAATCATTGATGATGAACCTCAACAAATGCAAGATGAAGAAGAAGATCTTCCACCACACATAATGGTCCATATGTTGAGGACGTGGATGATGAACATGAAGCTGAACCTCGCGAAACTCTAAGCTCCATCATGCCTCGAGTGGCCAGTCGTGTTGATGTTGACAAAATTCTCACCGGCATATCGGAAGGTAGAGTCACTCGTAAACATTTGAAAAACTTTTGTGCTCACTTCTCATTTGTGTCTAGTGCTGAGCCTCTCAAGGTACAAGATGCATTGATGGACAACGATTGGCTCGTTGCTATGCAAGAAGAGTTGAACAGTTTTGAACGCAACCAAGTGTGGTCTTTAGTCGAGATACCAACTACAGAGCACAATGTCATTGGACAAAATGGATTTTCAAGAACAAGCAAGATGAGAATGGTGTAATCATCCGTAACAAGGCAAGGTTAGTGGCATAAGGGTACTCACAAGTTGAAGGTTTGGACTTTGGTGAGACCTTTGCTCCTGTTGCCCGTCTTGAATCTATTCGCATCTTGCTTGCTTATGTTGCTTTCAATGGTTCTACATTACATCAAATGGATTTGAAGAGTGCTTTCCTTAATGGTCCTCTACAAGAAGAAGTATATGTATCACAACCACATGGGTTCGTTGATCCCGATCACAAAGACTATGTGTATAAACTTCATAAGGCTTTGTGTGGCCTCAAACAAGCACCTCATGCTTGGTATGATCATCTTAAGAAGTTTTTACTCGATGATGGTTTTGTGAGAGGGGTGATCGACCCCACTCTTTTTACTAAGAGGGAAAAAGGTGATTTGATCTTACGCCAAATCTATGTAGATGGTATCATTTTTGGTTCTCCTAACATTCATTTGTGCAAGAAGTTTGCGGCTTCTATGACCAAGAACTTTGAGATGTCACTAAATGTGGATTTGAAATTCTTTCTCGGATTCCAAATTCAACAATTTCAAGAAGGAATATTCTTATCTCAAGCCAAGTATCTCAAGGACATTCTAGAGAAGTTTGGCATGACTGATGCTAGTCCATGTAAGACACCCATGCCAACCAAAATTGTACTCACTGAAGACACAAACGGTATCCCTTTCGACCCATCTAAATACTGCTCTATGATTGGTCACTGCTTTATCATTGTGCATCTAGACCAAACATCATGTTCAGTGTATCCATGTGTGCTAGATTTCAAGCTTCCCCTAGGGAAAGTCATCATAAGGCGGTTGAGCATATTCTCAGATACATTGTTCACACCCAAAGTTGGGTCTATGGTACCCCAAGGATGCTTAGTTTGATCTCATTGGGTACACGGATGCGGATTGGGCTGGAGACAAAGTGGGTCGTAAGTCCACCTCTGGTGCATGTCAATTTCTTGGACGCTCCTTGGTAAGTTGGTCCTCGAAGAAACAAAATTGTGTTGCCCTCTCCACCGCCGAAGCCGAATACATTGCAACCGCCAGTTGTGCAACTCAATTACTATGGATGAGGTAAACTTTGAAGGATTATGGTGTCACCTATAGAAATGTGCCTCTTCTATGTGATAATGAAAGTGCCATCAACATTGCCGAGAATCCTAGAGATCATACCCGCACCAAGCACATTGATATTAGGTATCATTTCTTGATAGATCATGTGGAAAAGGGTGACATTGACATTTCTCATGTTGGAACAGATATGCAACTTGCAGACATTTTCACCAAGCCATTAGATGAAGCAAGGTTTTGTCAACTTAGGCGTGAACTTGGTATCTTGGAGCTTGACAACATTATGTGAAATCTAGTACACATTCATATATGCACTTAATGTCTTGTCTTGATGTAGGCATATATTTAGGGGGAGACATTCAATTCATGAGTACTCTCGTCCTACATAATGCATAAATAGAACAAACACTCTCAAAGTTATCATGGCTTTCGAACTATGATGCTTTAAATGATGGAGTTGTGACTATGTACCCAAAAGTCGCAATCTTTGTGGTACTATGTCCCATATGCTCAAACATGGTGACTTCGGTCACTGCTCATGGATTGCGTATATGAACCTTTCCTTATTTTATATTGTTGGTTTATTATTGCACATCTTAGTATGGCCATCGTTTACTCAAGTTTTCATTCCTATGTGCTCTAAATCTTCTTGGCGGAGACTATATAGATATATTTTAGTTGCCCCCCTTACAAAATCTTCTCCTGATTGGGATCTCTGTCCAGTTGCCGAACATCTGGGCCCTGGCAGGATTCTACTACTAATCTCTCCCATCGAGCACCTCAAGTGGCCGGACATCCGGGCCCTGGATTCTTTGCTCTCTAACTTCTTCACGCCGGGTATCCGGGCTTGGACCCCGGATGTCCGGCCCGTTGGCCCTAGATTTTTGCTCTCTAACCTCCGCACGTCGGATATCCGGGCTTGGACCTCGGATGTCTGGAGCCCGCAGCCACACATAACAGAGGAGGGCTCGGGATTTGGGGCAGTTCCCCATTCTCTCCCTTTGCTCTCCCCATCTATTACAACAGCCGCCGGTTCCGCCGGGCTGTGCTCTGGCGCTGCCCCGGCCTTCTCCTCCATCCTCCGGCCCTGATCTCCTGCCCATGACTTCTTCTCCTCCCGATCTATGTTTCCATGCAATCCATTCCTTGGGTTGTGGTGTGAATCACTCAGGAGGGACTGGTGACTTGTGGATCGACCACCGGAGTTCGTCATGGCGCGTACCAAGAATTGTGGCCTAGATCCTTCTTCCTGGGGTATGGATGCTATCTAATCTTGCCTCTTTTTTCTTGTTTTGACCCAGCCATCCTAGGGTTTCATTATCTCTGATGACTATCTTGGTGTATACATCTCTATAGAGATTTGATGTCACTTGCCTAGCCTAAAATCCTCTCTATGTACTCGGCTAAACAACTTAATCATGGGCATGTCAATATTATGATCTACCACTTGGACCTGTCCTATGGTCATGTTCGAAAATATTCATCCCATTGTTTAATTTGGCTTATCCTTGTTTCATACTTTTTGACTCCTTCTCATCGGTACCCTTATCATGTATCTGTTTCAGTCGATCCCCGGCAAGGTTCCACCGACTCCAATGAACATGCTCGACCTAAGAAGAAGAAGACCGCCACTAAGAAGAAGCTCCGGGCACCATCCCCGAGTCCGTCGGCCTCTGATCCGGATGATGTGTACTATGTTGGGGAGGAAGAGGATGACATTGCGCCAAGACATTCTGTTGGTCAGTCCAAGCCTGGCACTAGGAGAGCCCCTGTGCCTTAAGTCCGTGGTGCTGCAATGCCCATGGTCCATGGCCGTCGCATCTCAATGGAGCTTCTCGACAGCGGGGACCGCCTCACACATGACTTCACCACCGTGGGGGCTGGTCCATACCTTGAGTTCCGATGGGATACCAACCAATATGAGATGGTGGCTGATGGCGAGTATCCTCGTTTCCATACTTGCATGCAGCAAGATCTTTACTCGACTTTCGTCCATGGCCATGGACTTGCCCCTCATAAATACCTGGATCTTCAGTTCATGTGTGATCATCCTGCCATGTTCCCTGACAACACGGTCAAGATCATTGATGATATGACCCTAGGTCAAGCAATGACCTTCAAATGTGATTGGAATGAAGCTGCCATCCTTCAGTTCTATGCCACCTGCTTCTTTGGGCTAGACAACACTCTCACATGGATGACTGATGACACTGTGATGAGCATCACCTATGATCAGTTTGTTCTGATTTTGGGCTTCTTCGGTATTGGTCATCACATCCACAGTACAGATCCTCACTACAGGCCCAAAGGGATTGATGCTTGCATGGCTCTTCTTAAGCCTATCTGTTAGCTCACTCTAGAGGAACATGCATGTCCACCCAATGAGACATCCATTTTCCGGTCTCCCTACTACATTCTTTATCAATGTGTGCTTAGCACTCTCTATCCTAAGAAGGGGGGTCGCTCCATGGCTTGCAACTACTGCATTGACTTGATGGTCCGTATGCATGATGCACCTACTCAGCCTCTTGACACTGCCCACTATATTTGGCATGAGATCCGTCTCTCCAGTTTTCTTCAAACGCGTCAATTCCCTCATGCTCCATTCATTCAAGCAATCATTGATCACACTGCTCCATTTGAGGTTGCTAAGACCGTTGTGCATTCCAGTTGGAAGCCTCCTATTCATATGTGCATGGATGCTCCTGCACCGGCTGCTGCACCTCGACCGCCTAGGAAGTCTGTTGGTGGGTCTCAGCCTACTGGTTCCTCTGTGCCTTCCTCCTCGACTGCTCCTCGTGGACGTCTCGCCTTGTTCTTGGGCAAGGCTCTGCTATCATGAAGGCAATCACTTTCAACTGTCATCAAAACCATGATGTTCAGAAGCGCCTCATCATCTCCAAGAACCAGCTCAAGCAGCGCCTTCACGTCCATGGGAGTCCCATGAGTGATGACGGTCCGATTCCCGTAGCTCCGTCTTCTTCCACCTTCGGTTTGCCGTCTCATGACGAGTATGTCGAGTACTTTGATGATAATGATGACATCCGCCAGGAGTGACCGAGTTCGTCTAGTTCTTCGCCCCTTTTTACTTATTGCTGTCAAAGGGGGAGAAGTAGTATCTTAGTATGGTCATGATATATGTTGGCTATTTGTGTTAGCTATTATCCTATTATTCAAACTTCTTATGTATGTCGCTTTATGTTTCTACTTATGGTACTTGATCGTTTGAGACTATGATGAGATTATGTTGTTATCCTTGTGGCCTTGAAATGCTTGAGTCCATTTGTGATGGTTGTTTCATATGTGCGTGTCTCACATTTATATCCTTTTTGAGCTACATATGCCACCATAAGAGGTTGTGCTGTACATCCTAAAACATTCATCTCATGCACACAATGAGGGGGAGCTAAAGCAAATAGGAACATATTTTGTATTATGCTCTCATGCTTGTCAATGCTAAGATTATTTATTGCATCTATGATACTACATGTATGATTGTCATCAACAAACAAAAAGGGGGAGACGGAAAGTGCAATCATGCCCTTACACTACTAGGGAAAAGCCTAGAAGTAGCGGGTGTTTTGGGCCTATCAATAGCGCGTGTAGGAGCACTACTGGTACGACGCTACAGCTAAAAGTTAGCAGTAGCGTGGGTTAACCCATGCTACTGCTATATCGACTTAGTAGTAGCGCTTTCCCCAAAGAGCGCTACTGGTAATTACTAGCACAAATGCCTGTGCGTTGCACCGGGGAACAAAAATTCTGTTCCTATAAACCATGGTTGGTATGTCACAGGATAAGTTGCTTATGATCAAAAAAATATGTATAATTTCAGGATCACGAGTTCATGACATGGAGCTTAGGACATGGGTGCGATTCAAAGTAAATTGATCTGACTGACAATGTTTTCTTTTTGTAAAACTTTTGATCTATTCATAACATCATGGCAACATAAGGAACATAAAAAATAATAAAATATAGTAAGTAATAACAATTACGTCGAGCATTTCAATGAAAAATAAAATTGTTGCAAATTTAGTAAGGAATATTAATGCCCATGACAACGTCTGGGGAAAAAATCTTGTTCCTATGAACAAAGATAGAACTTGGGGTACGATTCGAGTAAATTGATCTGATTGACAATATTTTCTTATGGAAAAAGTTCTGCTTTATTCATAGCTTCATTGTGATAATATAAAGCACATTAAAAGTAATTAAATTTAGTGAGTAATCAAAACTACATCATGTGTTTCAACGAAAAATAAAATTAACACAAACTTAGTAAGTAATATTAATGTCGATGGCAACATCCTCCTCTACGATGCATTATAAATCATTGTGCAACATCCTCTCCAATCATTGTGCAATGTCTTCCTTTAATTATTTTGATGTTACTTGTGCGCCTAATCCCAATGGATGTTAATTTCTTTCTTTAGTACCTAGCATGTATGTGAAGCCCCATAATTACCCCACAATTCTGGAAATTATTTCCTACCCAACGACGATGCAGCTTTTTTTAGATGCATGGCAAGCCCCCATGGTTGTGATGGTCAAGGCTCGAGACTGCACTTGGTAATTCTACACAAATATGGAAATGGAAAAGAAAGATAATGGTACCTGTCCACGTAATTGAAGCTTGGTAGCGGTCGTGGCGTGCTGGTTCAATTAGCTTGGAGCAATCCCAGGTCAAGGTCACAACACCGGTGATTTGGATGCATGCATGGCTATAAAGCTACATCGACAGCACTCGGTCCTTCAGCCTCCGCCGCTTTCTTACCTGATGAATTTTGCTGCTCTACTCCTGCTGCTATTGTATCACACAACAGAACTTGATCGAAAGACGAAATCTGCGTCCCCTGCGACCTCAAAGCTGGGCAGAATCCTTTTGTGACTGTGACTGAGACATGTGTTCTCGATGAGTTCGTTTTTACCGCGTCACCTGCATAAGGGAACTCGGCAAGGATGGTCCTTGTCGTCGGCAGCGGCGAGGGCGCAGACGGAGGAGTTGAGCTGGAGAAGCTGCAAGACCCTCTTGTAGAATGCTGGCTCAGGTATGCGGCCCGATGAATGCTTTCCGAGACGCCGATTATAAACGCCACGCCATGTACAAGGCCAATGCTAGCTAGCCAACGCTAGCGCCTTGATTTATTTGTCCTCTTGTTAGAACGAATAAGTTGAGCGGATCAATTTCGCCGGCTACGGACGCACACACGACGAGATGCTAGTTGACGGCAACAGGCTTGCCAGCGGCACACGGTGGTCAGCACGTGCACCAACACTGAGGTCGTGGAGGCAGAGCAACACAGATTTCTTCCAGCGGAGGTAGCCGTCCTCTCTGTTCAGAGCAAAGGCAGCGGCGGCGACGAAAATGATCCCTTCACATCTGCCGTGTTGTGATTCTTCCCACGATCTCATGATTTGAGCAACGACTTCGATTCCGATCTAGCATCAAGGTGAGAAGCGGCGGTGGCGGCGGCTTCGTGCGTGTGGGGGACGAAAGGATTGTGTGCGTGATGCCTTTGGGAATATGTAACCTAGTGGAGGCCCTACGCTTTCAGGAGGAGTCATGACCGTGCTCTCTCTTCGAGGCCCAATACAATCCTGGTGGCCCAACGATCGAATCGTTATCTTCCTTCAACACTTATTATTAGACTGCAGGTTGTTTTGCTAAAAACACAGGGGGTCTTCTATAAAAATGTCGCGACGGTGAACCCAGAGACTCAATCCGTGACTAGTAGCGCGTCTCCCAGCCCGCGCTACTACTATTATTCCGTATTTTATTTCTTTTTTATTTCATGTTGTATTCATACACCGTTATACAAGTTTTCATACAACAGCAATTTAGAGATTGTTTTTACATCATAATGAGTTATTACATCACTGGGTGAAAGAACCGTGGACTAGTTTCAAGTGGATGGACATCCACTTGAAACTAATCCACGGTTCTTTCACCCAGTGATGTAATAAACATCATCATCATCATCATCATATCATTAACAACTTATCATCATAATACATCATTGTCATATAACACCTCCTCATGATCATCATTTTCATCAATGAGACATCACATAGCAAGTTGGTCACTAGTCATAATCACAACTACTCATCACCAACTCTAACACATTGTACCACTAAGAAACATTGTACCTCATAGGACCTACTACATTCTCTTAGGACCTACTATATTCTCTTAGGTAAAATAGCATAAAACAAGATAGCCCCTGACTCTCCATTATGGAGAATGGAGATTATCCTGTCTCCAATTCTTGCCTTTCGCACAATGTTGCTTCCAAGAACCTCCTTGCGACTGTCCATACATTTTTTCCATTCTTTGATTACCACGTGTTCACCGGTTTTAGAACTCCGATATGGACAGGTGAGATTCGTAGGATGACCTGGCTGTATGTTCAAATCATCAAGGCGACCATTCTCATACATCAAATGAGGCACACAAACCTTTGGGGTTTTCTGTTTAAAAACATAGTAATAACTTCGTAGTTAGCAATGTAGTTTAGTTTTAGAAGTATGCAAAAGATGCACGGATGTCGTAATAGTAAAAAATCATACCATGGCATCTCCATGGATGTTACCGTGGTTCAACAGGTGCACTAGTGGCACATATTAACCATAATGTGGAGGAGTTTTATAATAGATATTGTAATTCTCAAGTTCAGTACAAAATGCGATCAGATGATTTTCTCCTGATAAGTTAATTCGGAGCCATCAGTGTAGTAGGTTATGTCTACCATCTTCCGCACATTGTTTGAAGAATAAAAATAAGTTGTCAATGGAAATAAGTTGTCAAATATTTTGACATAAACAATATAAATTAGTTAATAACTATGTTTGAGAAACTCACATAGCGGTAGAATTGGAAGCGTATCAACAAGGACCCAAATCTCCATATTGTCTTGCTCGATGTCAGGATCACCAAGATCCATGGTGACAAGCATATCCTCATAAAAACCATACATCTTGCAAAGTGCTTCCCAATTTGTGCAACCAAAATGGGTTACGCTCTGAGAATTATACAGATTTACTTCAAAATCCATACCATGATGGGTCCTTAGGTGAATTTTCTTTGTTTCGAAACTTTCATGATCTTCAAAACCCATCCTCTCCAAGACATAGCGTCTTGCATGGCATGGGATAAGCTAGTCGAATTCTAAACGATGAAAATTACACGTTAAAATAGTTGAAGTCGTGCTTAATTACGAAAAAACACTTGTCGTTGCATACCGTTTCAACATCGAAGGTCTCCTGGAGCTTAATGCTGAAGCGCCGATCTTCGTTCAGGTGAGGCCTGTCGCACTGACCTCGGTCGTCGTTGCACCAGTTGCACTCCCTCGGGAGACTTTCATTGTCCAAGTACGACATTTCCTATGTTCATAATTCAAAGATTAAACATGTACAATTAAATATATGTACTACAAAAACTAAATTAGATCATTATTATTCATCACGAGTTGACTATCGGTCTACCGAGTCCTTTTTTGAAAACTCTCAGCTCACGTGGTGTATACATTCGACCATTGGTGATGATTACTCCTCCTTCCGCTAGTGCATAACAAAGGTCTAGCACAAGGAGAAGAAGGAGAAACGACCCCCACGGCAATAGTCGGGATTCTTCATCCTCTCATATATGGTGGAGCCTCGACAGACTTAAAGTCAACCCGAAATATCGTTTAATTATTTTTCTAGAAAATCCAGGCCACTCAATATTTCCTACATATTCTAGCATAAGTCATGCCAAAATTCACGGAAAAATCCGGCATGACCTTTGCTGAAAAAGGACATATCGAGCGCCTGAAATTTGCCAGAGCGGAAATTAATCAATACTCCATCAAAACATAGGCCACTCGGAGGTGTAACCTGCAAACATAACCGGCCACTTGGTCAAGCACATATCCTATTTGAGCAACACAAGATATACATGTTTTTATCTACATCATATGAGCATTCAAACTTGATGGTCATTGCATTTCAATGGTTGAAAATACGAGCAAAAACATTTCACAATATCTTATAGGACTCATATTGACATGGAGATTTGGCTGGTCTCACCTTGAGGTCGGAGGGGGTCGGTGATGGGGACGATGGCGGGGATGATGGAGGGGATCCTAGATTTTTGCAAAAACAAAAACCCTATAAGCTATCAACTAATCAAATGCATACGCCTTGCATAGTGGGGTCCAATTTGAGCATTCAATAAGCAAAACCAAATCATAAAATAAATAAGTATTCAAATTAGCATGCATTCAATAAGCAAAAGTAAATCATCTCTTGCGTCCATACATCGTCAAATATTATCACTAATACATCCCGAAAGTATCATACATATAACATCAGTAATACAACTAAAACCCTAGTGAACGATGGGTATCGGCGCAGGCAGTGGACACCCAAAGAGAAGGAACCATCACATGATTATAGCTCCAGTGAGATCCCTGGAGAACCTGCCAGGTATTGGAGAAACTGTGCTCCAACGCAACCATGTAGTGACGGGCGTGCGCATCCTCCTCGCTGACACGGTGACGTACCACCTCCACGGGGTCCTCAAGCCTCTGCACCGTCACTGGCCCATGCGACCGCCACCAAAGAAGGTTCAGGTCAACGACGGGCTGGCTCCTCACCATGTTGCGCCCCCGGTAGGTAGCGCCTCCTAGTACCAGCCCGGCGGAGCCCAGTCCCGGACATGGCCCATCTGAGCAAGCAGTTGTCCTCTGCCGAGTCGACGACGAGGATGTGGGATAGGCATCATCGACATCGATGCGGGAATAATTGCTTTAACTAAAAAAATAACAACAAATGTGACAAGTTCAACTAGTTCTATTAATTCAACTAGTTCTTACTAAAAATAAACTTACTATAAATAAAATAAACTAGTTATTACTAAAAATAAACTAGTTCAACTAGTTATATTGATTTTCTTACTAATAATACACTAGTTCTATTAATTCAACTAGTTCTTACTAAAAATAAACTAGTTCAACTAGTTCTATTAATTTTCTTACTAATTCTATTAAACACTACTGCCCTAGTTCTTACTAACTAATTAGATGAACCTACCTAGGAACTACTTCCCTAATTAGCATCTAATTTGAT
Organism: Triticum urartu; assembly: GCF_003073215.2. Lineage (NCBI taxonomy): Eukaryota > Viridiplantae > Streptophyta > Magnoliopsida > Poales > Poaceae > Triticum > Triticum urartu. The sequence goes on from NC_053023.1 coordinate 166,259,204, forward strand.
GAACCCTAACTAATTTGATGCAATCTAAAATTTGATGAACCCTAGGAACTTTAGCTAGGCAGAGTTAGGGGAGGGGGAGGAGGAGGCATGCTCACCTTGGGTGCCGGCGGCGAGGGAGGGGCAGGCGGCGTCGAGGTCGGGGTCGAGGCTCGGGCGCGCGGTGGAGGGCGGCATCGAGGTCGGGGTCAGGGGCGGCATCGAGGTCGAGGTTGGGGGAGGCGTCGAGGTCGGGGATGAGGGTGGCGTCGATGGCGTGCGGAGGGCGACGGGAGAGCGCGCGGCGGCCGACGACGATGCTGGGCAACGACGGTGGCGACAGCCGAGGAGTTCGATTTGGGGGAAGTGACCATGGGGAAGAAAGAACCGCGCGGTAAAGTCAGAAGCAGCAGTAGCACGTTCCAGGAACTGCGCTACTGCTACATTACCTATAGTTAACTTAGCTATAGCGCGGGCTGACAAAGTGCGCTACTGCTAAGTTAGCTATAGCGCCTTTCCTGAAAGCACGTTGCTGCTACGCCTTTCTCCTTTATTTTTCTTTTTCATTTGTTTTCCTTCACATTTTCTTTTTTCCTTCCCCTTTTTCAATTTATTTCATTTTCCTTTACTTTTCCACATGTTTTTCATTTTATTTTCCTTTCATTAGCAGTAGCACTTTCCCGGCGAAACACGCTACGACAACAACTTTAGCAGTAGCGTGCTTTTACAAAGCCCACTACTACTATTGGTAGCCTGCCGAGAACAGTAGGGGAATTGTAGTTGTAGCACTTCTTCCCTGTGATGCGCTACTACTATGAACTTAGCTGCAGCGTGTTTGGATGCCGCGCGCTACTGGTAAGTAGTAATAGCGCTTGTTTTTGTCCCCCGCTACTGGTAAGATTCTGTGTATAAGGTTTTCCCTTGTAGTGTTACATCATGTTTTGATGTTGATGACAATATACATGTAGGGGACTAACTATGTTTGTCAACTGAATCTCAGGTGTTAGTCCCAGGTTCATCCAAAGTGTGTGGATCGTGAGCATACGAAGTAATTTTACTCAAGGATGAAGTATCAAAATGATTACATGTTTGTTTTCTTGAGTATATGATACCGCACTATTAAGAGGGGATCGATAGGGTTAGTAAAATGATTGATCTTGCCACAAATCTCCTTCCCCAAATTCATTATGATCTGTCACTAATTCTCTCTAGTTCATTCTGCCTATGGCCATGCCGGAAATCCGGGCTGCCTGCCAGATGTCTGGGCCTCCTGCCGGATGTCCGGTCCCCACGCCGGATATCCGAGTCTTTCTAACCATAGAACAACATATGGAGGTGTTTCCTTCCGGATGTCCGGGCTGCCTGGCGGATGTCCGGGCCATATGCCGGATATCCGGGCCCTGGTATCCAGAACAACATATATGGTGGCGGTTCCTTCCGGATGTCCGGCCCTCCATGCCAGATGTCTGGGCTCTCCATACACCCCAGATATCCGGGCCTCCATGGCGGATGTCTGGCTCAAGCTATCCAGAGAGCTTCTTCAGTTGCGTGGACCTGCCGGATGTCCGGGCCTTCCAGTACAGCCGGATGTCCGGGCTCCGCCCCGGTCGTTTGAGCCCTCTGTTCTGTCCTCTGTTTGTGCCTTGTTCTACAAGTGCCTTGCCAGGCCGGATGTCCGGCCCCTAGCCTGGATGTCCGGCATGTCCGGTCACTTGCACTACAATGGCCAGATTTGCACTCACACTATATATAGCTCTCTTCCCCCATTGGAGAGGGTTGACGATTCACTTTGAACAAACCCTGTCTGATTTCGGGTTCCGGCAAAACCCTTAAGGTTCGAACATTGGGGTGCGCGCGAAGATCTCTCCCTCACCGATCATGCCCTCAAGCACTTCGCGATCTCTAAGGCTAGCTCGACAAACTCACAACATAAGAGACACAAGTTTTATACTGGTTCGGGCCACCGTTGCGGTGTAATACCCTACTCCAGTGTGGTGTGGTGGATTGCCTCTTGGGCTGATGATGAACAGTACAAGGGGAAGAACAACCTCCTGAGGAGAGGTGTTCTTGTGCTTGGTTGGTGTGTGGCTAAGGATGGAGTGGCTTGGATCTAACATGAGGTTGATCCCCCTCCTTCAGCTATGGTGGCTAGTCCTATTTATAGAGGCCCTGGTCCTCTCCCCAAATATTGAGCGGGAAGGGATCCAACAATGGCCAATTTGAAAGGGGACAACCAGTACAAGTTATCCTGACAAAAGCAGTCTTCGCCTGCCAAAGGCTCTGGTGGTGATGCCGTCTTGGACTCCATGGTGACCTCTGTCCTGCCGTCCTGCTGGTCTTGGTCTCGTTGCACCAATATGGAAACCTTTGCTTGACGCCTCGGTACTCTTCGTCTGCGCTTGCTTCCTTAGCACCAAAGTGGAAACAAGGACACTATGAGCGTTGGCGCCTGCCTGGCACCCGCCTGGTCTCGATTGTCATGGCTCACGTCATTAGAACCTCGTGAGGTTTGCCTGGCCTTGATCTCTCCGCCCCTCGCGAGCCAGCCTAGCGAGGCCGCTCCTGAGGAGGTCTTGTGTCGTCCGCCTTGCGAGGCTTGGCCCCTCGTGAGGGTCTTGAATGCTTGTTGGTGAAGATGGGCCGTACGGGCCCGCTTGCAGAGCCACGCCGTGGGCCGCAGGCAGGCAAGTCTGGGGACACCCGTTCCCAGAACACCGACAAACCCTAGAACACATTTCACTCTCTCTCTCTCACTCCTCCACACCAAATCTTAGATCCTAAGGGATTTGAGAGCATTTGAGAGAAGTTGTCCGATCAAGTGATAGATCCACTTCTTCCCCTTCTTTGCACCAAAGGAATTTGTGATTTGAGCAAGTCTTGAGCTTTTCCCCATCGTTCTTGTTACTCTTGGAGGTTGGAGACTCCTAGGCAGTAGGAGTATTTTGGAGAGGAATCAACTATTGTGATTACCCCCGGAAAAGTTTGTGAGGGTTTGGAGACCACCCCAAGGTCTACCACTAGTGGTGAAACGCCTTCGTGGTGTTGTCTCAAAGGGAGAATAGGGTGAGCCTTCTTGGCATTGGTGTGCCTTCGTGGTAACATCCACCTCTCTAACGATGACGTAGCTTCCCTCCAAGGAAGTCAACATCGGCATACATCCTCGTCTCCCGGAGTTGCGTTTATTCCTAACCCTAACTCTCTACTTCTGGTTACTTGTCTCTTAGCACTTACTTATATCATATTGTGCTTGCTTACTCACCTATTTGTGTTACTTGTTTATATTGCTTAGCCCTTAGCATCATACTTGCAATTGTTAGGCTCACTTTCATATTCCACATTATTGCCTAAAATTGTTAAGTAACAATTAAAATTTGTAATTGTACCTATTCATTGATACGTCTCCATCGTATCTACTTTTCCAAACACTTTTGCCCTTGTTTTGGCCTCTAACTTGCATGAATTGAATGGAACTAACCCGGACTGACGCTATTTTCAGCAGATTTGCCATGGTGTTATTTTTGTGCAGAAATAAAAGTTCTCGGAATGACCTGAAAATCAACAGAGAATATTATTGGAATATATAAAAAATACTGGCGAGAGAATCAAGGCCAGGGGGCCACACCGTGTCCACAAGGGTGGGTGTGCCTACCCCCCTGGGCGCGCCCCCTGCCTCATGGGCCCCCTAGTGCTCCACCGACATCTACTCCAACTCTATATATTCATGTTTGGGAAGAAAAAAAATCAGAGAGAAGGATCCATCGTGTTTTATGATACGGAGCCGCCGCCAAGCCCTAATCTCTCTCGGGAGGGTTGATCTGGAGTCCGTTCGGGCCTCCGGAAAGGGGAATCCGTCGCCATCGACATCATCAAACTTCCTCCATCACCAATTTCATGATGCTCACCGCCGTGCGTGAGTAATTCCATCATAGGCTTTCTGGACGGTTGTGACGCCCCGAGTCCGATGTGCCATGTGTCTTCCAGTTCTTCGTTGTTGTTGCCTTGTCATTCGCTTGCGTGTTGCATCTTGCCATGTCATCATTGTTTGCATTGCATCGTGCCTCTTGCCATTTTGCATTTCATCATATCACCATGTGCGTTGCATTCTTCATGATGTTCTCTTGCTCTATTCTTGTCGTTTATATCAACCCCTGTCCATCTCTCTCAAATCTACCTATGTATCATCACCGCCTTCTTCCTCCTTATTTCTTTCATTTTTGCAAGTGCCATTTTCTGTCGTCCATAAATGTTCATTCTTTTCCTATAAACCATACACCTTTCCTTTAACCCCTCTGTCAAATTTTAGATCATTTGAAGTTGTTTTGGTTGGGTTCAAAAATGGTTTTTTATGTCCTTAAAAATTCCCAAACCATTTTTATTAAATCGGGCATATTTCATGGTTTCCATAAATATTTCCCTCTCTCCTCACATCCATTCCAAACCCTCTATACTTTCTTTCTATTTCTGTTTATGCAATAAATAGAATAGAGAAAAGGTAAATCAGAAAGGAGAGAGAGGATGAAGCCCAGTCGGCTGCTTGGGAAGCCCAGCGAGGCCGACCCATTTGCTCCAGCACGACCCAACCAACCCTTCCTAACCCTAGCGCGCCCCTCCTCTCGATCGCTGCCTCTGCCCGACCCCCCCCATCTCCCTCCAGCGCCGCCACCACTCTTCCCAATCTCCTCCCTCCTCTCACTCGACCCCGCACGTAGGAGCCCTGCGTCGGCCTCTACTTCCCCCGTGACCAGCACTGCACCTTTGCTGTCGACGTCCTTGCCCGGAGCCTCGTCGCCAACACCGCCGCCGCTTGGTCCCGGACGCCCCGGCCTCTCCTTCCTCGCGCCGCGCCACCATGGAGGCCCAAGCCACCGACCTCGACTTTCAGCTGCAGTCTTCGACCGCAGCTACCCGTCCCTACTTGCGCCCGAGGACCAAGTGCCTCCACCTCGCTCCAGTCAGCGCCGCCGCCAGCGCCTGCTCTGCTCCGCCCCTCCTCTGCTCCACCTACGTCGCGCCAAGGCCGCAGCGACCACTTCGTCGCCCTCGATCCTTCCATGGTGCCCACGTCGGCGACCACATGCAGGCCACTGCTCCAAACCGTCTCTTTCTTCCTCTCGCCCTCGAGCCCTGACTATCGTCTCCGGCTGCTCATGCCGCCATGGAAGCCGTTGCCGCTGCTCTGCTGTTGTTCCTCGTCGGCCGCCTTGCACCTGCAAGCACCACCACCGAACTAGGAACGCCAAGTCCGTCTTCAACGCCTCTGCACCCCCGGTTTCTCCGTGGGCTTTTGTTCGTCGTCACTTGTCACCCGAGGCCCCCTTGTGTTGCTTAGTTTCAGACCACAAAAATCGGCAAGATCGACTACATGACGTCAAGTACCAATACGAACGCGAACAACCACCATTGAAGTGTACAACTACCGCCGCCGTGACTTTGACAAGAAAACGTGTACGTCTACCGCCGACACGCACCTCTCCGCCGCCGTGGGTTTTGTCAAGTTCAATGGTGACCCCCGAAGTCCTCGGATGCGTCAAGTTTTCCCTCTCTGTCACCGTGTATTTTTCTTCCTCCCAAGTACAACGACGGTCCAAACGTCTACGAACCGAGTACCACTACCGTCGACCCCGAAGGACTCGGATTCATCAAGTTCCTCTTCGAACCGGGAATCACTACTTCCACTACATCGCGAGATCGTCTACTCCCATCGAATCCGAACCATCACGTTTGCATGATTCGAAGGTATAACCCCGAGACAAACGCCCGTGAACGAATGCTTGTGATGTGTTGTATGAACCCCGTGTTTGCACCGTGCCCGTTTGTTTCGTGCATGACCCTCGGTTGTCGTGCCACCGACACATGGGACACCCGGTGACCGGGATCACCCCACCATCTTTTGCATCGGTGTCTCAATCGAGTTACCAGAACCGAAACATTGTGGTGGCATCGTTTTCGTTATCATCGCTGTGGCACCCTTTCTTTCCACCATGGTGATAAATGCTTCATAATGCTCCTGTCAACTTTTAACAAAAATTGCTTAAAACTTGCACATGTCATCCGCATCATGTTAATAACATTTAAAATGTTTAAATTGTTGCTTACTTAAATTTCTAATGCACATGAGGATTTACCAGAATTGTTATTTGATGTTTTCGGCCTCATTTAAAATGCCTAACTGTGTATTTTACTCATGTGTCACCTCTTTCCATGTCTAACAACATTTAATATTGTTGGGTACATAAACGAGAGAGAACTAAATAATTGATGCAGTGTTTCGTCGATATGCAACTCGTTGCATATTGAGCTCCACTTAACTTGTAGTGTTGTTTGTTGCACTTTGCCATGCCATGCCTCATTAAACCGGACATGCATCATACTTGATTGTGCATCATGCCATGGTTATGTGATGGTTGTTTACTATGTCACTTGCTTCTTTCCGGGTTGCTTCTCTTGTTAGCTTTGGTTTCGTTCCGGAGTTGTGAGGATCCATTTGACTACGTCCGTTTGTCTTCTTCATGGACTCGTTCTTCTTCCTGCGGGATCTCAGGCAAGATGACCATACCCTCGAAATCACTTCTATCTTTGCTTGCTAGTTGTTCGCTCTATCACTATGTCGCGCTACCTACCACTTGTTATATCATGCCTCGCATATTGCCATGTCAAGCCTCTAACCCACCTTTCCTAGAAAACCATTGTTTGGCTAAGTTACCGCTTTACTCAGCCCCTCTTATAGCGTTTCTAGTTGCAGGTGAAGTTGAAGTTTGTTCCATGTTGGAACATGGATATGTTGGGATATCACAATATCTCTTATTTAATTAATGCATCTATATACTTGGTAAAGGGTGGAAGGCTCGGCCTTATGCCTGGTGTTTTGTTCCACTCTTGCCGCCCTAGTTTCCGTCATACCAGTGTTATGTTCCTTGATTTTGCATTCCTTACGCGGTTGGGTGTTATGGGAACCCCTTGATAGTTCGCCTTGAATAAAACTCCTCCAGCAAGGCCCAACCTTGGTTTTACCATTTGCCACCTAAGCATTTTCCCTTGGGTTCCGCGGACTCAAGGGTCATCTTTATTTTAAACCCCCGGGCCAGTGCTCCTCTAAGTGTTGGTCCAAACGGGGCGATGTCCGGTGCCCCCTGGGCAACCAGGGTCTATGCCAACCAAACGTCTGGACCATCCGGTGTGCCCTGAGAACGAGATACGTGCGACTCCTATCGGGATTTGTCAGCACATTGGGAGGCTTTGCTGGTCTTGTTTTACCATTGTCGAAATGTCTTGTAACCGGGATTCTAAGTCTGATCGGGTCTTCCTGGGAGAAGGAATATCCTTCGTTGACCATGAGAGCTTGTGATGGTCTAAGCTGGGACACCCCTGCAGGGTTTTGAACTTTCGAAAGCCTTGCCCGCGGTTATGTGGCCAATGGGAATTTGTTAATATCCGGTTGTAGAGAACTTGACACTTAACTTAATTAAAATGCATCAACCGTGTGTGTAGCCGTGATGGTCTCTTCTCGGCAGAGTCCGGGAAGTGAACACGGTTCTTGTACTATGCTTGAACGTAAGTAGTTTCAGGATCACTTCTAGTTCACGACCGTTGCATTGCTTCTCTTCTCGCTCTTATTTGCGTAAGTTAGCCACCATATATGCTTAGTGCTTGCTGCAGCTCCACCTCACTACCCTTTCGTACCCATAAGCTTAAATAGTCTTGATCTCGCGGGTGTGAGATTGCTGAGTCCTCCTGGCTCACGAGTACTTCCAAATAGTTGCAAGTGCCGATGATACCAGTGCAGGTGACGCAACCGAGCTCAAGTGGGATCTCGATGAAGAGCTTGCTCATTGTTTTGTTTCGTTTCCTTTTGATCAGTAGTGGAGCCCAGTTGGGACGATCGAGGATCTAGCATTTGGGGTTTTCTTCTTTTATTTGGGTTCCGTAGTCGGACTTTGATTGTATTCTGGATGATGTATGTTTAACTTGTATTTGTGTGAAGCGGCGATTGTAGGCCAACTCTTTATCCCTTTCTTATTCAGTACATGGGATTGTGTGAAGATTTCCCCTCTTGCGACAAACCTACCATGCGGCAATGCCTCTAAGTCGTGCCCCGACACGTGGGAGATATAGCCGCATTGTGGGTGTTACAAGTTGGTATTCAGATCCTTCCCCGACTTAGGAGCCCCCTGCTTGATCGAATCGCTGGCGTTGTTGAGTCTAGAACAAAATGTTTTGAGTCTTAGGATTATATATATCAGAGAGTAGGATTCTTTTTACTCCTCAGTCCCTTCGTCGCTCTGGTGAGGCCTCCTGATGTAGAGTTTTGACTCTTCTCTCCTCAAATTTCACGAAAAAAATTTAGGATCACGCGGGTATCTTGGAATAGTTTTGGTGGTTTTGTAACGAGAACATTGTTCTTGGTGCCTCCTGACATTTAGGGGTTGTGGCAGTGTCCCGGGGAGTTGAGCTTCGAGGTGTTGTTGTCACAATTTTATCGTTGCAGTTCTGGAATACCTGAGTTCGCCGACATCAAAAATCTCTTTTATGCAGTTGTTGGTGAGATAACCTCGACGCCACCTAGTACTGGGGCGGGAGTTCGGGAGTATTGCCATAACTCATATAACGGATGCTTTTCGAAGGTTGAGGTAAATGATTTCCGAAGGTTTCTTGGTTATGTGTTGAAGGATGGATACAACTGGATGTAGGGATTGTTAGTTTGGGTGAGATATTATGCTTCCCCTGTATCCCCAACACCTGATTGCATAACTAGAAAGTTTTGGGAGTTTATAAGTGGGAATTCAAGTATATCGTAGAATAATCTTTCCAACAGACACATGATACAATACGGGATCTATCATATGTTTGTTTCCGGCTTATTTTGCAAGTCGATCCTTTGTTTTGTTTTGAGTTGTAGTATTCGAGTTGCTTCAATGTCAAGTGTTGATTCCATACCTTTCCTAAGTCATGTTCTCATATTTCTATGTGAATACTAATGCTTCATGATAATCAAGATTGTCATGTCAATCCTTTTCAACGGATGTCTTTCTCTTCAAATGGATCCGATCTTTTCAACATTCGCAAGATCACCTCTCGGTTTTCCCAACGTTGTTTGTTTCATCCATCCCCAAGTTGCCTTTGTTTTTCCCACCTCCCACCCTTTTTATTCAAGGACTCGGATTTCTTAATCAACTATCCATCTTATTGAAGGGAAGTCTCCTCATTCTTTTCCGTCAATGCTCTTATCCGGTGATTTCTCATCGAGATGCTCATGAGCTTCAAGTTCATCATTCATCATTCTTTTCTTCTCCGGTGGATTCAATTCAAGATTTGTCGATCATATCATTTCCTCGGTTCAAATGTTTTCTCATGCTGGTGCACCTCTTAATCTTTCACTTCTCTCTATTCATTTGTTCCGGAGTGCTGAAGATATCTCAGAAGGCTCGTCTTTTCATTCAAGATCCGTTCAACCTATTTCGAGGTTGTTATCTCATTCAAGCCATTTAATTCAACCAATGCAATCTTCCTTTAAATCGTTCAACGGTGTTTCTTTTGAGTTGGCCCTAACCCGCAGGTCTTTTCCCAGGATCTTACCTGACTCTTCTTTTCTTTTCCTGGAGCTATCTCTCAAATTCTTCTCCAAGTTTTGACGTAAGAATGAGTTATCATCAGTCAAATGTCTTTCTCCAAGATCCTTCAAATTCTTTTCATTTTTGGTTCAACCTTTCTAATTTTCATTCCTGAGTGCCTCAATAATGCATGGTGGTGTTTCTCATCATCATTCTCAACATTTCAAGACCGAAGAAGAGTTTTTCCTCCAAATCTTATCCGTTCTCTCATAGATGCGTGGTTTTAGCTTCACGCTATCCTCTCAAATTATTTCGGTTGTCAGTAATTCTTTTCCTACCCATCCAGAGCATTTCAGGAGTCTTTTCAGTTTGATTCTCCAAAGGCCATCATTTTGGGTTTATTCGTTCCAGCTTTTAGCTCTCGTTCTCCAAATCTTACCAGTGCTTGATTCAAATATCCTCTAATCAGATCATGATCTCTCTGTTCTCTCGTATCTGAATTCCCTAAAGTACCTTCATTCATTTTCTAATCCTTACCGGTGATTCGTTCCCTTTGCTTCGTTCGTTTTCAATCCTTACGGTGGTTCGTTCAAGATTCCTCTACCTTTGTTCTCATATTAATTTATTCATTGTTTCAATCCTACCGGTGTTTCATTGAAGACCTTCCCAAGTTTGCGCTATATCTCTCTTAGTCCTTTCTACGAGAATAAGTAGTATGCCAAATCCGTTGCTTGTCATCAATTTAAATTGGTGAAGGATAAGCATAATGCAATTCTTATTCTTGTTTCATCGAGTAAATTCAAATCCTTATTTCGGAGGTTCATCAAAAATTCTTGATCTCATTTGTTCATCTTTCTTTCCGGAGTTCCAAGTTTTTCTTGGTTATATCATCATGAAGCTCCATCTAATCAATGCAAGGATTCATCTTATTCTTTTCAAGCTTCTTTTCCTTGCGACCTTCTTTTTATCTATCCAGAGTTCTTTGAGAGTTTCTTCATGGTGTCTCATCAAGGATTCTTTTCATTCTTCAATTGTTCTTCAAGACATCTCTTGAAGTTATGATCCGCCAAGCTATACTCTAAAAATAAACATGGTGTTCAACACATGTCTTGTTTTGAGGAGTTCAAGCAATTCTTCATCTTGCATTCCGAAATGCAATTCGTTCTACCTTATCTTTTGAGGTGGTGTTACGTCACTCTAGACAATTTCCCTTTGTGTGTCATGATTCAACAGTTGTCACGGATGAGATAGTTAAACCCATCAATTTCTTTGAGCATGAGCTCTTCTCAATCCATCAATCTCTTCGTTGGAGTTATCTTGGGTTATATTTCACCTAAAGCTTTCCCTAAGGATTGTTGCTATTTATGGTGCTTATAAATGACCCAAGTTCTTCATTTATCCTCCCAGTGAAATAAGTTTCTCGTCTCCTTGGCCATATCAATTCAATCTATTGTTTACGCTAGTGGCAGAATATCACCTCAAATTTCGAGATGTTTTCCATAAGCCCACAACAAGCTTACTCCTTTCGCTGTTGGTTTTCCAACAACTCCGTTCAAGCCTTCTCCTAAAGATGCTTTTTCAAGCTCATTTGAGGTAGAAGATGTTTTTTTCTCCTCCGTTCTTTTGATTCCATTCTTACATTTGTTCCGGAGGCATTGTGATGTTGCTCTCTTCGACCCATCATCTTGTTTTGTCAAGATCATGTTCAAATCCTGCCATTTACAATAGGAGTGCTGCCCAAATTATATCATTCTTATTCCTTCTCTATCTTGTTTTAACCGGAGTGTTGTGTCTTATCATTCCTCTTCCAACCGGACTCTCATCCAAGTGCTTTCATTTTGCCAAGTTCATATTCTATGCCTTCCATTTCCAACCGAAGTGCTGTCGTAATTGACCCTTATTGTTCCTTGTACATCTCGTTTCATCCGGAGTGCTTGCATGTACTTCCTGTCCATTGCAACCCTTTTTCTTATGTCTTTCAACCTAAAAGGTTCTAGTAATGTTCCTTGTTCCTCTTTTCTAACGGAATGTTTCAACTTTGTTCATCTTCGTTGTATTCTTTCTTTCAATTTGTTTCAACCTCTCAAGGTTCTTTGGTTTCACTCGTTTGTCAAAGAAGCAACTTAGTTTTACCTCTTCTCTTCCTCTTCCGTTTCCCTCCGGTGTCATCCTAGATCTCGGGACGAGATCCTCTTGTAGTGGTGGAGTGTTGTGACGCCCCGAGTGCGATGCGCCAGGTGTCTTCCAGTTATTCGCTGTTGTTGCCTTGTCATTCGCTTGTGTGTTGCATCTTGCCATGTCATCATTGTTTGCATTGCATCGTGCCTCTTGCCATTTTGCATTTCATCATATCACCATGTGCGTTGCATTCTTCATGATGTTGTCTTGCTCTATTCTTGTCATTTCTATCAACCCCTTTCCATCTCTCTCAAATCTACTCATGTATCATCACCGCCTTCTTCCTTCTTATTCCTTTCATTTTTGCAAGTGCCATTTTCTGTCGTCCATAAATGTTCATTCTTTTCCTATAAACCATACACCTTTCCTTTAACTCCTCTGTCAAATTTCAGATCATTTGAAGTTGTTTTGGTTGGATTAAAAAATGGTTCAAGTTTGAATTTTAATTCAAACTTGAATTATTTTTCTATCCTTTAAAATTCCCAAACCACTTTTATTAAATCGGGCATATTTCATGGTTTCCATAAATATGTCCCTCTCTCCTCACATCCATTCCAAACCCTCTGTACTTTCTTTCTATTTCTGTTTATGCAATAAATAGAAAAGAGAAAAGGTAAATCAGAAAGGAGAGAGAGGAGGAAGCCCAGTCGGCTCCTTGGGAAGCCCAGCGAGGCCGGCCCATTTGCTACAGGCCGGCCCAACCAACCCTTCCTAACCCTAGCGCGCCCCTCCTCTCGATCGCTCCCTCTGCCTGACCCCCCATCTCCCTCCAGCGCCGCCACCACTCTTCCCGATCTCCTCCCTCCTCTCACTCGACCCTGCACGCAGGAGCCCTGCGTCGGCCTCTCCTTCCCCCGCGACCAGCGCCGCGCCTTTGCTGTCGACGTCCGTGCCCGGAGCCTCATCGCCAACACCACCGCCGCTTGGTCCCGGACGCCCTGGCCTCTCCTTCCTCGCGCCACGCCACCATGGAGGCCCAAGCCACCGACCTCGACTTTCAGCTACTGTCTTCGACCGCAGCTACCCGTCCCCTGCTCGTGCCCGAGGACCAAGCGCCTCCGCCTCGCTCCAGTCAGCGCCGCCGCCAGTGCCTGCTCTGCTCCGCCGCTCCTCTGCTCCACCTCCATCGCGCCAAGGCCGCAGCGACCACTTCGATGCCCTCGATCCGTCCATGGCGCCCACGTCGGCGACCACGTGCAGGCTACTGCTCCGAATCATCTCTGTCTTCCTCTTGCCCTCGAGCCCTGACTATCGTCTCCGGCTACTCATGCCGCCATGGAAGCCGTTGCCGCTGCTCTGCTGTTGTTCCTCGTCGGCCGCCTTGCACCTGCGAGCACCACCACCGAACCAGGAATGCCAAGTCCGTCTTCAACGCCTCTGCACCCTCGTCTTATCCATGGGCTTTTGTTTGTCGTCACTTGTCACCCGAGGCCCCCTTGTGTTGCTTAGTTTCAGACCACAAAAACCGGCAAGATCGACTACATGACGTCAAGTACCAATACGAACGCGAACAACCACCATTGAAGTGTACAACTACCGCCACCGTGACTTTGACAAGAAAACATGTACGACTACCGCCGACGCGCACCTCTCCGCCGCCGTGGGTTTCGTCAAGTTCAATGGTGAGGGAGTCCTGGATTAGGGGGTCTCCGGACAGCCGGACTATATCCTTTGGCCGGACTGTTGGACTATGAAGATACAAGATTGAAGACTTCGTCCTGTGTCCCGATGGGACTCTACTTGGCGTGGAAGGCAAGCTAGGCAATACGGATATGTATATTTCCTCCTTTGTAACCGACCTTGTGTAACCCTAGCCCCTCCGGTGTCTATATAAACTAGAGGGTTTTAGTCCGTAGGACAACATACAATCATACCATCAGCTAGCTTCTAGGGTTTAGCCTCTTTGGTCTCGTGGTAGATCAACTCTTGTACTACTCATATTATTAAGAACAATCAAGCAGGATGTAGGGTATTACCTCCATCAAGAGGGCCCGAACCTGGGTAAACATCGTGTCCCCTGCCTCATATTACCATCCGCCTTAGACGCACAGTTCGGGACCCCCTACCCGAGATCCGCCGGTTTTGACACGGGCCTCCATCTCCGCCCAGTATGTCTTGACACGGGCAAAGGCCATCCGCGCACCCTCTATGCACGCCGATCTCTTTACAGCATCGATGAGCGGCATAGCACCAAGGAACTGTTGCACTAAGCTAAAGTAGCTATTCGGCCTTGGCCCTCTCGGCCACAGGTGATCCACAACGGACCTCATGGCAAGTCCAGACAACCTATGGAGCCCGGCCCACTCGGCCAATCGCTCATTCAACAGAAGTGGACGGACTGGAGCGTGAAACTGTGACCAGAATGACTTTTCCACTTCGGGACCTTTCTGATCCTTGAAGTACTCGGCTGCACCAGCAGCACTTGCAGCCAGATCCATGTAGGCGTCCGTAGAACTCCATAGCCGGTCCAGAGGAGCATACTTCGGATCTCCGAACTTAGTCCGCAACAAGAAGGGCTTCCCAGACATGATATCTGTAGCTTGATTCAGCTCCTCCTTCGTCGCTCTAATTTTGGAGCGGGCTTCCTTGGCAACCACCAGGGCCTTCTCCAGGTCCGTCGCCTTTGCCCGGTTTTCTTCTTCAAGAAGCTGGTAATGGTCAGCGGCATCTTTTAACCCTACAGCCATCTTGGCTATTTTTTCCTTGCTCTCGCAATGCGCGGCCTGTTCGGCCCTTAACTCTTCGGCCGCCTTCAGAGCGGCCGCATTACTACTCCTTGCTTGCTCCTTGGCTCGGGAAAGCTCCGCCCGAAGGGTCTCCACGGTGGCAGCTCCATCTACAGTCACACAACATATTAAAGATACTAGCATCATGCTACTCTTATTATGTGACAATCACCAAAGAAATCACTCACCCTGTGCCTCATCAAGCCGCTTGTTGACAAGCACGATGTCGGCATATGCCGCATCAAGTTGCCGCTTTAGCTCGGCAAACCCATCAGTCCGGCTAGCCACCGGAGCTTCAGCCACCTGCACATAAAGGCGGTATGGTTATTACCTGGGACTATGATCCTTTGTTTGCCGCCATTTTCGATGACGACCAGAGTCTCAGGGGCTACTATCTGCATAGGGCACACCTAACGTGTGCGGTACTGTTCAAAATATACATTATTTCATGTACCTCGAAGCCTTTCAGCAGACTCATAAAAGCTTCATGCAAACCTCTTTCAGCGGATGAAATCCTTTCAATTACCGTACCCATTAGCGTACGGTGTGCTTCCGAGACGGCCGCTTGCCCCAGAAGGTCCTTCAGCGCGTCCAACCGCACACTATACAGACCCTTGCTGTCGCCCCCCTTAGGAGCCAGATTCTAGGGATCCTGGGTAGCCAAAGGTTTATCCTCCGGCCTTGGTGGATCCGGAGATACCCTTCGCGACGACACTTCAAGGTCACCCGCTTCATGAGGTGGGGTGTCGGGGGGAGGCGTTTCGCTCTCCATCATCTCCGGAAGAAGATCCCCCAAAGACGAACTCTGTCGAGACGGGCTACGATCCGGACTACAATTTATAAGCACTGGTTATTGTCTTCGGAAGTAAGGTAGGATACCTCCACTATTAAAGTACTTTTCAACTACTTACAGCTCGGAAGAGGGCTGATCCCCGCGCGGGCATTGTGCGGCAAGAATACCCTCCGTGGCAGGACCCTCTGACGAAGATTTCTTCTCCCATTTGGAAACCTTAGTTTCCGGATCTTCAGAGGTAGTCCTCTTCCTTCCCCGGGGAGCGAGAATGTCAGATTCTTCCCTTTGGTTGTCCTCCCTCACGGAGGCGCTCAACCCCCCGGTTGGAATAAGTAGCGAGTGAGACCCGCTTTCGCCCTCTTTATTCCCCCCATCATCTTCCTTTGAGGACACTGGATAAGGCGCCGGCTCGAGCATCTTGTCCAGTACCGGATTGTCCAAATCCTCAGGAAGGGGGGCCGAACACCTGATCATCATCGCCTTTGTTATCCAGTCTTGGTCAAAAGGCGGCTCTTTAGAATGATGCTATGATAAATAAAAGGACAGCAGGTTCGGCATGGGATTACTTACTTGGGCAACAGGGCGGTTGCAGCTCAGGCCCACGTCCTCGGTGGCGTCCGGACACTCTATATGGGGTCCGAAGAACGATTTCTACATCTCTTCGTGCGTCATGCCGAGGAAATGCTGAATAGCACACGGTCCTTCTGGGTTGAATTCCCACATGCGAAGGGGCCGACGTTTGCAAGGTTGGACTCCATGAACCAGCATAACTTGCGTTACCATAACCAGACTGAAATCTCCCTCGAAGAGATCTCGGATACGGCTCTGCAGTATTGGAACGTCCTTGGCTGGACCCCAGCTCAGCCCCCTGCTGATCCATGACATCAGTTGTGGTGGGGGGCCCGAGCGAAAGGTAGGGGCAGCTACCCACTTGGCACTTCGAGGAGATGTGATGTAAAACCACTCCCGCTGCCACAGTCCGGACACCTCTGGGAAGGAACCCTCTGGCCATGGAGCGTCAGCGATTTTGCTTATTAAAGCACCTCCGTACGCTGCGTGCTGCCCCTCGATCATCTTCGGCTTCACATCGAAGGTCTTGAGCCACATGCCGAAGTGAGGGGTAATGCGGAGGAAGGCCTCACATACGACAATAAATGGCGAGATGTGAAGAAGGGAATCTGGGCCAAATCGTGAAAATCCAGCCCATAATAGAACATAAGACCCCTAACAAAGGGATCCAGAGCGAGGCCTAGTCCTCGGAGGAAGTGGGAGATGAACACAACACTCTCGTTGGGTTCGGGAGTAGGGACGACCTGCCCTCGGGCGGGTAGTCTATGCGAAATTTCGGTGGTCAGATATCTGGCCTCCCTCAACTTCTTGATGTCCTCCTCCGTGACAGAGGAAGGCATCCACCGACCTTGAAGGTTGGATTCGGACATGGTTGAAGGTCCGAAGCACCTGACCTGAGCTTTGGGTGTTAGAACTCGAGGCGGGGGAAGGATTCGATTGAGCGCGTGAGGGAAAAAAGAAAAAGCCTTGTCCCCTTTATTAAGAGGGTGAATATCATGCATCCTCCTCGTGGCCGTTTGAGACTTACCTAAGATCTAGGAGTCATACCAATAGGCATGGTTGGGTTACCCACGTTTGTATTGATGAGAATCTCGTGATAAGGGGAACACGATCTCTGCTTTGACAAGACGTGTCAAGAAAACCGCCTCGCGTTATGTGCGGAGCTGGTTGAGAGAAACGGTTTTGAATAATGATCGGGCCATGGTGTGACATCACGCTGTCAAAACGTGTCAGCGGATTAGATGTGTGGAAATATTACTCTCTCTACAGTGGTATGTGGAACTTATTTTGCAGGGTCGGACACCGTCCTTGTATTCAAACTCTTCCATGGTGTATTCGTAGGAGGAACCCACCTTGCAATGCCGAAGACAACATTGCACGCCGGACTCCTCGTCATTGAAGCCTGGTTCAGGGGCTACTGAGGGAGTCCTGGATTAGGGGATCTCCGGACAGCCGGACTATATCCTTTGGCCAGACTGTTGGACTATGAAGATACAAGATTGAAGACTTCGTCCCGTGTCCGGATGGGACTCTACTTGGCGTGGAAGGCAAGCTAGGCAATACAGATATGTATATTTCCTCCTTTGTAACCGACCTTGTGTAACCCTAGCCCCCTCCGGTGTCTATATAAACCGGAGGGTTTTAGTCCGTAGGACAACATACAATCATACCATCAACTAGCTTCTAGGGTTTAGCCTCTTTGATCTCGTGGTAGATCAACTCTTGTACTACTCATATTATCAAGAACAATCAAGCAGGACGTAGGGTATTACCTCCATGAAGAGGGCCCGAACCTGGGTAAACATCGTGTCCCCTGCCTCTTGTTACCCATTTTCCTTAGACGCTCAATTCGAGATCCCCTACCCGAGATCCGCCGGTTTTGACACCGACAAACGGTGACCCCCCGAAGTCCTCGGATGCGTCAAGTTTTCCCTCTCCGTCATTGTGTGTTTTCTTCCTCCCAAGTACAACGACAGCCCGAACGTCCACGAACCGAGTACCACTACCGTTGACCCCGAAGGACTCGGCTCCGTCAAGTTCCTCTTCGAACCGGGAACCACTACTTCCACTACATTGCGAGAACGTCTACTCCCGTCGAATCTAAACCGTCATGTTTGCACGCTTCAAAGGTATAACCCTAAGATGAACGCCCGTGAACGAATGCTTGTGATGTGTTGTATGAACCCCGTGTTTGCACCGTGCCCGTTTGTTTCGTGCACGACCCTCGGTTGTCGTGCCACCGACACATGGGACACTCGGTGACCGGGATCACCCCACCATCTTTTGCATCGGTGTCTCAATCGAGTTACCGGAACCGGAATGTTGCCGTGGCATCCTCTTCGTTATCGTCGTCGTGGCACCCTTTCTTTCCACCATGGTGACAAATGCTTCATAATGCTCCTGTCGACTTTTAACAAAAATTGCTTAAAACTTGCACATGTCATCAGCATCATGATAATAACCTTTAAAATTTTTAAATTGTTGTTTACTTAAATTGCTAATGCACATGAGTATTTACCAGAATTGTTGTTTGATGTTTCCGGCCTCATTTAAAATGCCTAACTGTGTATTTTACTCATGCTTCACCTCTTTCCATGTCCAACAACATTTAATATTGTTGGCTACACTACAAAAAAATACACTTCCGTGATGATACGTGTTTGTCACAGTAGGTCGCTTTTTTTGTCATGCATGTACATCCATGACAAATTTATGACAGAATCAAGATAGTCATACCTGTGCTATCGTAGAAGTGTTACATGACATTACCAAAATTATCATCACGGAAGTGTCCACTTCCATGACGATAAATCGCACGTCACAGAAGTGGTTTCGTCAAGGGTGACCGACACGTGGCATCCACCGTAACGGAACACCATTAAGCTATCGGGTCGGGTTTTGGATCCGATAACCCATTAACAGCCCCGACCAATGGGGATTTTCCACGTGTAAAATCATCATTGGCTAGAGGAAACACGTGTCGGCTCATCGTCGAGACAGATGTCATCCACTCACTGGACAGAAGGCGCCTATGATACGTCGACATGTGGCACGACCCAACAAGTTTAAATGGGCCGGCCCAACTAAAGGCCCACAAGATTTTGCGGACCATAATGGGCCAGCCCAGCTAAAAGCCCACGAGATTTTGCATACCATAATGGGCTAGCCCAGCTAAAGGCCCACAAGATTTCATGGGCCATAATGGGCCGGCCCAGGTAAAGGCCCACAAGATTTCATGGGCCATAATGGGCCGGCCCAGGTAAAGGCCCACAAGATTTTCGTGTGCCATAATAGGCTGGCCAAGGTAAAGGCCCACGGTGACTCTAGCCCATAATGAATAGTAATTTTCTTTATACCCGTTAACGGCCCGTGATTTACATGGGCCGTTTCTAGCCCGTGTTAGCTTTCGGCCTATTGACGGCCCATACGTTCTTGGGCTCCTTTTCGGCCCTCGATTATTTCCGACACGTTAGTGGCTTGTTCCCCTAATGGGCCAAATTCGGCCCATGGCAAGAGTCGGCCCGTTACTGGCCTGTTCCACTAATGGGCCAAATTCGGCCCATGGCAAGAGTTGGCCCGTTACTGGCCTGTTACCCTAATGGGCCAAATTCGGCCCATGGCAAGAGTCGGCCCGTTTCTGGCCTGTTAACCCGTTGCGCCGTTTCGAGCCCGTCCTATATTCTGGCCCATTAATGACCCATTATGCCTATGACAGAATTAAGCCTTTGCTGTCCTATGGCCTGTTAACGGCTTGTTACCGTGCTGGGCCGATACCAATTACGCCCGACTATGGCCCATGTAGACCCATTTATCTGACGGCCCGAGGCCCACCGATTACAGGCCCATTTATCGACGGCCCATAGGAGACCCATGGATCCTACGGCCCGTATATGGCCCATGGTAGTTGCGGCCACTAGCAAACTAGGGAAAAAGAAGACTAGGAAATAAATAAGGCCGAAACTAACGCTAGGCTATTAAGGCGATTGCACAGATTACATCCACTCGGCATCAAAGATCGCCACCAGTGCAAATATAGGGAACACCCTACACTATACAAAAATGGCTTGCTGTTTTCTTCCGACGGTGGCTGCACGTTAAGAATAAATTTTGTATCACACCAAAAAAAATTACAACTATATAACAAAAGGAAGGTTGGCATAAAACTTAACAGTCTAGCAGATAAATGCACCACTAGAAGTTCAGAAGCTCAGTTCATTTGACCTGACTGTTACGTTTTCATGTTGTATTGTTCGATGGAGCACCATAACCCTCGCCTTCATTTCCCCTAGGCTCCTGAACAACATAGCAAATGTCTGATAGTCTGGTTTCAAAACCATGCATATCTTGACGACATTGAGCAATGTTTCTCCTTGTTTCACGAAGGGTCTCTGTTAGGGAATGGACTTGTGTCTCGAGCGCAGATACAACATTGCTTTGAGCTTGCATATCTTGATCATGAGGCAGTTTTGACGATATTTCCTTAACAACCAACCCAGTATTACGCAGGAACGTGCTTTTGGCACTGTTAGTGGACAGGTACTGACCCGCTGCAGCAAGAGCTGACATTGCGGTTATAGTTTCCTCGCCACCTTCAGAAGGTGGCGGTTCCACCATTTTTTCCATAGCTTGCTAAAAAGTTGAGGTTTTACATTAGTAGTACCAGAACAGAAGATATTAAGGAGGCAGCAAAACCAAACAAAATAGTTTTGGTCTATATACAGAACTTATTCTGGTGAACCCATGTAAAATATTAGTTGTATTTTATTGCAAAGTACATAATAAAACCAGGTTCCAAACATATGACCATGTACCATCGCTAATGTATTGTCTATTTCTTCACATTGTATTGAGGGCTAAGGATAAAGAGACGAAGTTTATAATATGGTAAGCATAGTATGACATCATTCATATCACAAAACAACTGAGAACAGACAAACAGGCAATTGTAACGTTGTGTGGGCAAGTCCAGCACGGAACTACATTACAGGTCAAGATCAAAGGAACATCACTCCTCTCTTTTAAACCTTGTAAGGTGCAATGATATGCTAAGACAACTGTGTATAAAATTGAAAAGAGTAATAGACATTGGCTGCAAACCATGCAGTTCAAGGCACAAGTCAGAGTAAGTAGTAGTTAAAAGGCATGAGGATTAAGGACTTACAACAGCGGCTTTGACTGGTGTAGTCATGCCCTTCTTCTTGCTGGTGTGACAGTCCTTGAAGATTTCCACAGCATTTGGTTCAGGTACTTTTTGGTCCTTGCGGGCTTTCCTCTGCATTTGGAACAAGTCAATATAGATCTGATAATATGGTACAACGAAAAGAGTGAAACAACAGCTAATTACAAGAGCCTCGCAGTGGGCAATATAGCTACGAGATCCTGTCGTCTATTGGAATTTCACTTCCGTACGGTTGGCCTTGTTCTTTGAACAGTTCACCTACAAGAAGATAGATTTGTTTGGCACATGCGTAAATAGGACTTCAACATGTCATCTGATGACATATATATATATAATGTACCTGATACTTCGGATCGGACTAGTGTTTAACGAGGCCTCTCCACTCTTCATCAGATATATTTTCCACTTGAGATGTTTGGGCAAGTTCACTGTTAGCCTTGCCTTCAAAGTGAGTTTTCCTCAAGTTATACCGATACTGTCGCAGAGCAGACTTGAAAACATGGGTGCAAGCTTGTCTAGTTGCATCATCTTGGCTATCCAACTTGAACCTCATCTGTTGAAAATTATGGGAGTCTCATTATCAGCAACCTAGAAAGTATTGGACAGAGCAAGACGATATTACTAGTTTCCATACATAACCATACTTACAGATAAATGGTCGAGGAAGATGTTGAACTGGGTTTCGTCTTTGTCATTCCTGTACTGAATCCATGTTGGGAGGATACGTACATGACACCTAACAGCAACCGCTGCCTCTGATACTAACTTGGCTGACTCTGTAGCATCACGTGGCCTTTTTAAACCTTCCTCAAAACGGATCTCCATTCTTCCTCATCTAGATTTAGTTAACCTATCGACCATTATCCCTGATGTTTGTTTCCTCTTGCGCCTAGGTGCTAGTCCAACAACAAACATAGGAAGTGTTAGTGTACATCAAACTGTGAGACTACATATAAAGAAGCATGCAACTGTAACTTGACTCCAGCAACTACCTTCTTGCTGTTGAAGCTCACAAGGTTCATTTGATATTGCCAACTCGTCTTGTGTCAAGAGTGCTTGGGAAGTAGTGTCAGGTGGCAAGGGAGCTTGGGAACGTGCTGCTAGCTCAGTTAACGCACGAGTACGTCGTGCAGCTGGTAGTACCGTGGTAGGTGTTGCAAGAACTAGGGCTGTCTCTGCTTGTTTGGTGGTAGCTATTTGTTTCTATTTGTCTTTTTTTGCAACTCGTGTAGCATCGGATGCCGTGTTTGTAGAATTTTCTGCTGGACTTTGACCTTCTATTGCACCATCAGTACCAGCAGAATCTGCAGGATTCATCCGCTTCTCATTCCCTGCCATTCTGTGTTTCTTCCTCTTTCTCTGTTCCATGTTAAGTCAAGCTGACAAGAAAAACGAATAACAATTTAGTTCTTCAGAACAAATTGATGCATGATGCAGACAAACTGAACTTTGATGTTAGACAACCACATGATAGGAGGATGTAATATGTATGAAAAACAGGACGGAAGAGATAACCAGAACTATGATGTGTAAACTAAGAAGAAGACATGTCACCAAATTAGAAGCAATGCAATGGAAGGTAGACACCATATGAAAGATGCTACAAATATCGCTCTACCAAGTTAACAGTGTCTCATCATAAATGGGGTTTAAACAAATGTGAAGCAGTACAAGAAATAAATCATATGCAAGATGCAAACAACATCACACTACCATGTTAGAGGTCTCTCGTCATTAGTGCCATTGCATATTCACAGCATTGCATATTCACAGCTTATGATGTGTAAACTAAGGAGAAGGCATTTCAACAAATTAGAAGCAATGAAAGCTAGACACCATATGAAAGATGCAACGAATATCACTCTACCAAGTTAAAATTGTCTCGTCATAAGTGCCATTTCAACAAATTAGTAATACAAGCTAGAAAAGAATGTGAGATGTAACCTATATCACACTCCGAAGTCAAACGTGTCTTATGATAAGTGATTGTTGCAGGTTACACAACAGTAGTAATTTGATGTAAGAACATGGTGTGATAGATAGATATTTTATGTTCTAGAAACATGAACACGTGTCTTATTCAAGTATAATGTGTAAAGTAAGCAGATGGAATTCAACAAAATTAGAAGCAATACAAGCTAGACATCACACATAACATGCAACCACATATAACAGTGCCAAGTTAGAGGGAGCACCGGTGATGCTGCACTAGGGGAGACGTGCTCATCATAAACACAGCTTTGTTGAGTGTCTATGCATGTGTTGTCTTGGAAATCATCTTGGGGGTGTGGAGGAGTAGAAACTGTAGAGGCCCTCCATTCAGAAGGAGCACCTTTATCCGCTGCCTTGCTAACTTCCTTCCGCTTTATTGATTTTGAATTGTCAAGTAAAACCGACAAGAAAAAGCAATAAAATTCTCTCTTCAGAACTCATTCATGCATGATACTGACAATCACTACTTTGATGTAAGGCAAACACATGATACCAGGATGGAATATGTACGAAAAACAGGACGACATGGCATGTTCACAACTATTTGTGTAAACTAAGCAGAAACCATTTCAGCAAATAAGAAGCAATGCAACCTAGACAATACATGAAAGATACAACCAATATGACTCTGCCAAGTTAAAAGCGTCCCATCATAAATGGAATTTCAACAAATTAGAAGCAGCGCATGCTATAAATCATATGAAAGATGCAACTAATATCGCACTGCATATACTAAAGGTGTCTCATCATGTTGATTGATGCGGGATACAAAAAAACAATAGTTTTATGTAAGGACATGCTTAATAGACAAATGTACTATGTACTAAATACAGGAAGGCATGTCACATTAACAGGTATAATGTATAAGCTAAGCAGACTAGCACATGCAGTTTAACCAGATTGGAAGAATTACAATCTAGACACCATATGCAACATGCAACCACATATCACGCTGCCAAGTTAGAGCAAGCACCTGCGATGCTAGTGTAGGGGAAATGATGTAATCAACTACAGAGCTACGTTTACTATCTTCATCTAGCATTTCTGTTTCTTGAGAATCATGTCGGGAGGCTGACGTTGCATTATTTAAATGAGGAGTAGTCCCCTGGCCTACCTGCCTCGTCATAAGTGATTGATGAAGGATACACAAGAACATTAGTTTGATGTAAGAACATGGTTAATACATAGATGTACTAGTATGTACCAAAAACAAAAAGGTATAATGTGTAAGCTAAGCAGATGTAATTTAACCAAATTGGAAGCAATACAAGCTAGACATCCGGCTGGAGTGGTGAGCATGATCATCTAGGACCTGAGAGCCTGTGGGAGGCGGGCTGCTTCGCCACCATCGCAGCTTTTTAGTTGGCTTCCAGGTGATGCCTATCTTTGCTGGGCTTGTCACTGGCTCAGCCAGTGCCCTAACCAGCTATTTGTCTTCTGGTGCTCACGGGATGGTGGTTCATGTAAAAAAAATATCTTTCCTTATCTTACCGACTTCGGCCTTTCGAATACAAGCTAGAAACCATATGGAACATGCAACCACATATGACACCGTGAAGTTAAAGCAAGCACCTGGGATGGTGGTTCATTGCGAGCGAGGTCATCAACTCCAGAGCTACGTTCCCCGTCTCCATCTGCTGACACTACACCCTTTAAAGCGTTGAAACGTGTCTTGCCTAGCCGCACACCAAACTGGAGCGACTTCTCTCTTTTCTTTTTGGCTTCTCTCATGGTAGCAGAGTCTGAAATACCCTTGCATAAAAACACAACAGTAAGAGTAAAGGTGAAGTGTGTGCAGAACTAGTGCACTGTAAAAGTAGCAGATAGCAGGTGGCTGAAAAATAAATGACAGGAGACATATGATAGCTCTACAACATTGCATGGCAAACAAAATTAGATTCTACTCTGTATGAT
Organism: Triticum urartu; assembly: GCF_003073215.2. Classification (NCBI taxonomy): domain Eukaryota; kingdom Viridiplantae; phylum Streptophyta; class Magnoliopsida; order Poales; family Poaceae; genus Triticum; species Triticum urartu. The sequence continues at coordinate 166,284,080 of NC_053023.1, forward strand.
TTTATAATATATGAGCACAGGAAATGCAGGTACTCCTCCAGCACACCACCACATGTGGTCATATCTAAGATAACAGTTGACTGAAAATAAATAGGTCAGTCGATTTTTTTAATGAACCGTCCGATCTATAAGGAACGGGCAGATGGCCTTCGTCTACCTCCCGCCAGTCACTATTGACGATCTTTCTCGAACTGCCAGCGACCACCGGCCCAGCCCCCTTCCTCCGTTGTCTCGCCCTCCCATCGACCTCACACCACCGCCGTGCTTGGCAGCGCCCCCAGGTCATCCCTTTAATCCCGGCCGACCTCCAGATCAGGCACCAGTAGCTCTAGGCCGCACACGCCCCTAAGATAAACACCAAGACGCTGCTTCCCCGGCGTAATAGGCATACTAGCGCCTGTTATGCCGGGGAATGCTTCCGTTAATTGGGAATCAAGTGGCCAGAAATTGAAATTCAGGGGGGCGACGGACCTCTAGCTAAGGTGAAATAGTATATGAGGAGAAACCTTGTGCATCGCGAGTTACTAGGAACATCTAGTATCAAGAAGAAGCAGCCAACTAGTGTCTTCTGTGGGATGAATATCGTGCAAGCAGAGACGTAAGATTTGCACGAATAAGGGAAGAGGAGTACCTTTTATGGTTGCCGGTGTGGTCACCTCCACAAGTCGCGCCGATTTTCTTATTTTTACCGGTGAAACCGATGTTCTGGAGGGTGCAGGCTTGGACGAACCCATGGCCAAATTGTTGACTGTGTTGCCGTGGTCGTATGTCGGTGGGGGGGGGGGGGGAAGCAGATCCGAGGTGGCGAAGGACGGCATAGCAGGAACAGCTCCGGTGCGGTGGAGGGTGGCGAAGTTGGAGCGGCAGCGGTGAGGCGCAGGACGGCGTGGTTGAACTGGCTCGGGTACGGACGGCTCGGCCTCGGCTTCAACTACTAGCCATGGAGGGCGTTGCGGTTGAGGTTGCGGTGGACGACGATGTCGGGGTATCAGCTCCGGCGTGATGGAGGAGGGCGGTGATTGATGGGTGGGATGGGGTGGCGAACGGAGGACGCTGGGGTTTCGCGGCTGGTGGAGAGGTAGTTTTGGCGCCCACGGAGTACGAATGGGGAATCAGACGGGTGGGGGAACCATGTTTCGGTCTGGGACGCGCTTGTTTTTGGATTTTTTGAACAGAAATGGGACGCGCTTGTTTGAAATTTGGGGAAAGTACAAACTTTGCCCCCTCTTAAATTTCGGACCTACTGCGGGTCAGGGGTAGGATGGTAATCCCAGGTGTCCCAAATAGTGGGTGGGAGCGATTTCGGCCGTGCGCATGTGTGCTTAGGTGGCCATTGTGTATGAATGTTTTTCGGATGCGGTTGTGTGGCGTCTAGATGAAGCTACAAACCTACCCCGATTTAGACCTTTGGACGTCGGGCCGGTAGGTTTCACGGGTCGGAGTTATTAGAAAAGTAATTTCCTTGTACTACCAAACATTGGTCTCATGCGGTTTCGGGCGAGTAGAGGCTCTTTTGGCGCTTCATTCGAAATTTTGAAACACAAGCATTCATGTTTGGAGTACTCTTGAACTATGAGGATTGACCTAAATATACAACGTTATATTTGACCTTGTATGTTTGAAAAACTCATTAAATTATCCGCTTCTTTTTGAAATTTTGACACTTGAAAATCCTATAACTACGATTATTTTGGAATGGAGGAGCTAAATTTGAATGTATTTTGTACACGACTACATATGCTATTATGTACAAAATCAGAGCAAAGATTAGTGCCCCATAATTTAGGTATGGTTTATGAATGCCATGATATCAAATTCAAATAATTGAATGGACTTCATGTTAAATTCGATTTTTCTAAACCACCTTAAGTTGAATTCAAATGTACGCTAGTTCATAGGTGGTAGCTATTTATAATGTCCATTGTGTAACTTCGTATGTATAATGTGCTTTACACACACAACATGAACTATACTCACGTTTATATTCGATTGCTAAAGCGATGCATTGTCTGGAGTTCAAAATACTAACTATGTGGATCAATTGTGTCGAATAATAACATAGACATGCTCAAATTCGATAAAATCTAGATGTCTGATGGATCAATGACCGCTCCTTACGCGAATTGAAAATATCATGATCCCATCCTAATATTTGGATACAATTTATATCTTTAATCAATGTGTAGAGCAGTCTTTTACGTGCAGTTTCACTCTCCATCGGTGGTCTCTCACACATGCCCACACACTCTCTCCCTAGGTGTCTTTCTCGCACACATGCTCTAGATATAACCCTCCCTCCCTCTCGTAACCATTTACAACTGTTTTCACTAACCTTTATCACAAGCACTCTTCCTCTCACAAACATACACACGCACAATCCTCATCGACCCTTTCTATATACATGGACCTGCCTACGTGTCTCATGTACGCACATTATCTTTACGCCTATCTCTCACGCATTGTCCCACACCTCTCTTCCTAATCGACGAGTATGATTCTAGGAGAGAATTCTGTAGGATGCCCCTTAAAGTTAGGTTGGATGAATAGTAATATCAGAGATAAAGGGGTTACCTTAGTCCGAGAACCTAGGGTTACAAATTCTAGCCAGCTTTGTTAGTGGACACAGAGTCCTTCACAATTCTGCTATCCTTGTCTTGTACGACTAGTCATCCATGGGTCTTCCTAAATGCATCACGGGCCGACCAATGTGGCGCAGGACGGAACAGAACGAAGGGCCTCACCTCGACCCATTGGACCTCACGCGGTGACACACCCTCTGCCCCCATGTCTCATTATCTTCTCACACCCACACATACCAACACAAACACCAGACACACAGAAAATTTCTCCTGGTGCCTCTATTCCCTCCCCCCTTGCATATACACACTCAAGGGAATGGAATCTCTTGTCATGATGTCATATTCATCTCTCTCTCTCTAGACCACTCTCATTTCTCGTGCTATCTCTCCCACGCCCCCCATCGGCCCCTCTATCCATGCCTCTCTCGAATACATAATACACACACATACCTCTCTAGGCCCCGCCAAATGCATCAACTACACATTCACACATGTTACATCACATACCCCATTGATCTAAAAATCCCTCTCTTCATGTTTATTTCGCATACAACATTCCTTTTGAATAAAGTGTGGCCAAAAAATTATTTTAGAGTTTCTACATATATACAACATTACAAAGTTATATGGAGGAGTACGAACGCTAATTTGCATTGCATGGTGCACACAATGATATTTATTCCGCACTGTGAATTTGTATATTTTTATACTATATACAAAGTTAGTCATAATAAAGAGAAATGAAGACCATCTCTCTCTCCATCGCATACCCCCCTGTACGCCCCTTTCACGTATGCACACAAAACTATCTCCAGGTCCTCTAAAAGTAAGCCCCTAGAAAATTCACACATGTTTCATCTTTCTCTCACGATATATGCAATGATCGTACGATCATTGTATTTGAAGCGAAAGCACGATACGTACATTGGACTTCAGAATCCACTCATTACGGTCACCATTTATGTTTAGTGGTTATTATGCAGTCACGGGCTCACCGTACAACTCTGTATTTGCTCATGACATGACTAGTTGACCAGTTAAACGCTCCACGTGGCACCTCTAGTGTTGCATCACATTATCTCACTACCATCGTGCCCACCTATCGACTTGTATCTACTCTACATCTACACTCTTATAAAATACATAAAATACACTCTTATAAAAAACAGAGTTGGTGATGATGGTGTGCCTGCCATCCTGCAATATAGGCCGTCCGATTTATATCTGGCGGATAGGAAAGAAACTATGGCAATTTTGCAAAAAGGTACCCACACACCTCTCCACATTTGCAAATAAGGCCTTCCCTCGTTCATCCTTTTCTCTCACAAGATAAACAAGTCATAAAAATGCATCTTGATGTTACATGCAACGCACGGGCATCTTGTTAGTAAGAATGAAAACAAACGACAAAAATATATTTGGACGGTGGTTCAAAGTCATGACCGCGGGCACAGCGGACAAGGTGGCCTTGTATTGGTATGCTGAGCCGTCTGTTTTAACACACAGGAGCTGGTGTGGTGATTATACACACACGCACACATGCACACGAACTGCACGCACGCAACACTCACACGTACACACGCACCCATGCACGCACGCAACACTCACACGTACACACGTAGCCACGCACGCACGCAACACTCACACGCACACATGCATGCACACACCAGTACACCACACGACCAACACACACTCTCACGCTCAAGTGCTCAACCTACACGTGCATGCGCACACATCAGGCCCTGACAGACACATACACAACCAGGTGATTCTCGCGCATGGGTTGGAGCCTTGTCGCGCCTGCGTAAATTTGTGTTTATCTGACCTTTTGCCTATGCAAACTGACAGGTGGGACCCACAACGAACGTGGTCAATTTAACTAGTCAACATGGCGCCACGCAGACTATTTGGCCGGTCAACAGAGTGCAATCCGATGTTGAGCTGTGAGCAAGTGACCGTATAATCACCGCAAAACGTATATAGTGACCGTAATCAGCTTATTCTGAAGTTCGGTGACCGTATTACGCTTTTCTCTCTGTAGGCCCTCCAAAACTACATCTCCTCAAATGGTCTGATCTCTGTGCTCTGGTGTCATCCCTGGATCAGTAATGCTGACACCACACAGTACTCGGAGGATTTATAGCAGAGTAGCAATCACACACTTATTACATCGAGTGTCTCATAAGAGAACTTATTACAATAAATATGTCTTAAGGCCATCTAATAACAATAACAGCGAAAGGCTTGGAAGATAAGTGAGTCCATCAACTCCAACGGCATCAGTGAGTATAGAACCACGACCTAAAAACTCCTTAATCATCGTCTGAAAAGTCAGCAACATTAACGTTGCAGCCCGAAAACGGGTCAGCACATGGAATATGCTGGCAATGTAACACATAGAGAGTAATGGAATGCAACAGCTATACTATATGCATATTTGGCTGGTGGAAAGCTCTATGGTTACAGTTTTTGCGTAAAGCCAATTTTTCCCTACTTCAAAGGAATAAAATTTATTTAACTATCATGGTAGTTGTTAAACATTGAGAATGGTTGACAGCATTCTCAATCCCAATTAAGCATCATTATTAAACATAACCCAACAATATTAATTTAGAGTAACATGTTGAGATTCACATGAAAATCCAAGTACTAGATACTCAAGATGTCCATAACCGGGGACACGACTAATCATGATTAGTTTATTACACTCTGCAGAGGTTTGCGCACTTTTCCCCACAAGACTCGATCGCCTCCGTTTGGTTTCTCGCACTACATGGTGTTTGAGAAGACGAATGACCGAGACATAGTCTTTCAGAAGCGCTAGCACCTTATGATCGGGTAGACCGTACCACCTACATCCCCTACATCTGCTAGTCTACCACTGTCAGAGTTCGCACAACTTAGTCAACTATGCTAGAGCCCATAATAGCTTGTGGCTGCCCACGGAAGTTTCAAGTATGAATAGTCTTATGATCCCTTTGAGCCTGGGTGGCGGTCCAAAAGAAAACAGGCAAGTCCTGAAATACCCAGGTGCCTCAATCCACCCATATGTGTGTTTAAGTTGCCACCTTAGATAAACCATTAATTAACAATCTCTCATATGTCAATGGATTTCACTCACCCAATCCACGTCTACTAGCATAGCATGGCATAATAAGCAAACGTAGAAATAACTCCCAAAGGTTTGATAAATAACCGGTAATAGGTACTACCTCATCTACTTCCCATCCCACAATTTAATTAGATCCTAAGCATGCAATGTGTGAGGATTGATCTAATGCAATAAAACTGGGTAGTAGGAAAGGTATGATCAAAGTGTTACTTGCCTTGCTGATGATCCGGGAAACCTAGCGATTCGAAGTAACAGGCGGCGCACTCCGGATATTCTATCGCAAACAAACAAACAAGCATACAATAAGTACTCATCTAATGCACAGGTAAAACTCAAATAAGAGATCTAACCAGAAGGTTCAACTTAAGAACTCCGGTTGGCAAAAAGAAATCAAATCGAAAGAAGCAATGAAAGTCAAACGACGAAAGAAAACAACTTCGTTCTAGTAATCTGGATCTAGGGCAAATTTTACAGTAGCAAAAACTTGTTTAAGTTGGTTAAACGGATAGAGGGTTTCGAGACGAATCCCTAGGCGCTTGAATCGCCTGATTCCAATAAACGAGCGAAAAGTTAAACTAAAACAAAAATCGGATCAGGAATCGCGATCAAAAAATCGCGGATTTAATCCGAGAAAAGAAAACTGACGAACAGTTAACGAACAAACGTTCGTTACCTGAAACTAAACGATGAACGTGTTCGTTAAAACAAACGAATCGGTGAATGTTCACTAATTAAATAAACCAGAGAAAAAAACTAAACCGATCTAGGGTTTCGAAAAAAAAACCAAGGCGGTTTTTAAAAAAAAAACCGAACGGCGGCGGCTATACCTCCGGCGAGGCACTCCAGCGGGCGGGGCGGGGCTTCCAGCGGCGGCGGCGGCTATGCGGGGCGGCGGGGCGGCTCAGCAGCGGCAGCGGCGGCGTGAGGCGCGCGGCGGCGGCGGCAGCAGCGCAGGCGGCGGGGCGGCTCGGCTGGCGGGCGGCGGGGGCGGGGTGAGGTGAGGGCGGCGGGGTGGCTTGGTATTTAAGAGAAGGGGGGTGTTGCCTTGGGGAGGGGGCAAGGCGGCGGGGCGGCGTGTCCGAGCCGGACTCGGTGGCGGCGGCGCGCTCGTCTCCTGAAGGAGACGGCAGGCGGCGGGGAGTGGGCCATCGGCTGGGCCTCGGCCCAGTCGGCGCGCAACGCGTTTTTTTAAAACATTACGTGCAGAAGAAAAAATACAAATAAATACTAAACGGACTCCAAATTTCCCGAAATAAATTTTCCCGGGCTTCTAAAATCAAGCCCGACAAAGTGAACATTTATTTGGGACCTAAATGCAATTTTGAAAAAATGCATTTTTTTCCTAATTCAAATAAAACACCGAAAAACTCCGAAATAAAATCTTATTTGATTTTATTATTAAATCCTGAATATTTCTTTATTTTGGGAAAGTCATTTTATTCCCTCTCTCATATTTCTGTATTAGAGATAATTGATGATAAAATAAATAAAATCAAATGATCCTATTCTCAAAATTTGAGAGAACTCAAATATGAAAATATCGAAATCCCCAACTCTCTCCATGGGTCATTGAGTTGCGTAGAATTTCTAGGATCAACCAAAATGCAAAAAGAAATATGATATGCAATGATGATCTAATGTATAACATTCCAAATTGAAAATTTGGGATGTTACAGTGGGACCCACAACGAACGTGGTCAATTTAACTAGTCAACATGGAGCCACGCAGACTATTTGGCCGGTCAACAAAGTGCAATCCGATGCTGAGCTGTGAGCAAGTGACCGTATAATCACCCCAAAACGTATATAGTGACCGTAATCAGCTTATTCTGAAGTTTGGTGACCGTATTACGCTTTTCTCTCTGTAGGCCCTCCAAAACTACATCTCTACACGTTCTCGCATGTTACATCTAACAACTATGCAATACAACACTATTACTACACTCTAACACAATAAATCATATGTGTTTTTAGTTTTACTAGATATCATATTGTTACTTATAATTATTCAGTTTGCATACATTAAAATTGCCTTTGAAATGTATGGCCAGTATCATCTACCGTGCGGGAAAAATCCCGCCCTTTCCTGTTTAATCGGGTTTGTATCGATGGATCGTGCGAAACAGCAAAACTATAGTACTATACAGTACAAGTGACAGTTCACTGGGCCGTCGTGTCGTCTACTCCTCCGTCATAAGAGTGGAGCACTCGCTTGCATAAATCTTCTAGTCCCTTTCGCCGACATGTGGGACATCAAGCTACCGGGTCCACGTGCCATACCGAAATACAGTGCAGAGCAGCCGGGGTGAAGCACCCCAGTCATGGCGCAGGCGTAGTAATGAGCAATGAGGCGTCAAATCACAAAGCTGCACCTTTCCCGCAGTTAAGTTGGAGGGATGAAGCAACCATCATTTCACTCATTGCTGAATCCGCTTCTCCCTCGGCTTCTTCAACTTAACCACATGTTGCTTCTGCCATTGTTCTGCCTCATGTGGGACGCGGATCGGCTTGGTAAAGCACTTACACGTGGGACCGCATGTTAGCAAACCGCCAGGACAACGTCCTCCGAAAATAAGAAGCCTAATCCTAGACTTACAAAGGGCTACCTAGCTGCTACGTATACTTTCCATCTAATCTATATATGCCCCCCTGATTTTCAGGTGGGGTGGGCCTAATCCTCTCCTTTAATCCAATCAAATAGTCCCACATCACATCAGTTCGTAACTTTACGTAAACCATTACGTGGATGTAGCATTGCTCAAATAAGAAACCTCCCCCGCCATCCGCACGGCAAAATCACCTCCTTTTTACTAATCTCGATTCTATAATTTTTTAGATCAATATAATTGAGATTTGTATAGATAGCACACAGGAGCAAAACCAAGTGGTACGGTTAAGGGCATCCACAATATGTAGCCAAATGTGAAAATAGCTTTTGGCATTGTGGGAACCATTGTGGATGGTGTTGCCAAAGCCAAAAAGATGGAACCGGAGCTCCCTGATTGATTGATTGAAGGAATAGAAAAATGCAACGTCTCTCCTCTTTCTCCCATGCTTGGACGCATGTAGTACAGTATAGAGCATAGAGTCTACTCCCCTGTCCCTTCTATCACAAATCAGAAAGCAGTGAGGCATCAAATCACAAAAGCACAGACGAAGCAACCATCATTTCACTCTTCGCTTACTCCGCTTCTCCATCGTCTTCTTCAAGAAGCCATCTCACCGCATTAGTTATAGTAGTACTAGTAAAGGACTTCTTGGATGCAAATAAGGCGGTTGTCTCAGCTTGCAGGCGGCACTTGCGAACGACTTACCGTGGTCTCCCTCAATGGTGTTCTCCGTTGAACGCACTTCGCCAAACCACCAAAAAAATATCGTTGACGTCACCGCAATGGGGAAGGAAGTCAAATATAGTTACTACCTCCATTTTTTGTACACAAGGCCAGTATATCAAAATTACAATTTGCAAAGGGCCACTAACACTAATCGAGGCAAAATTGATGGGGTTAGCAACCAAGGACACTAATATCCCCTGCATGCATGCGGAAGTGAGAAGGCTGGTTTGCATGGCACTGCATTAATCAAGCGATGAGGAGTGAGATGGTTAGCTCTTTGGTCTTTGGAGAAAAGAATACGCATTAATTGACACATGAAACGAGGATTTGTATCAATTAAATCCCGCGAAGGAAAACCCAGCCTTTCTTTTTTAGCACTAGTACTCCTAGTACGTATGTACTTATCCTGTTTGGGTCTAGGCCTTGCATTGCCAAACTTCGCCACACATTTTTTCCAAGCTTGCCTAAAGTTTTCAAAATGAGGAGGTACACTTGCGCACAGCTATCGCGGTCGCACCGCACCCTCACATGGTCGCTCCTGCATGCCGCGGTCGCACCGCACCCTCACACGGTCGCTCCTACACGCCGCAAACCCAACCAAGGGAACACACCCTCACTGACACGTGCTGTCGCATGTGAACACACCAAACTCATCCATCCTATCGCTGACACATAATTTTCGTTCATAGAGTATGTTTATCCAACCGCATGTTGGGGAGTATCTGTACGGCCCGTGCGGTGGTCTGTTGGGGAAGAAGAAGAGGTGAGGAAGAAGGAAAGAAGGGTTAGGAGACATAGGATATTCATCCAACCGCCTGAAATGGTAGACTGACCCAAGTCAGGCGACTTGCATAACAAATATATGTTTTTACACAGCAAAAGATCCATAAAAACAACAACATAAAGAAAAACTATCACTGCTCGCGGAAAGAGACGACCTCGTCGTCTTTGGCTGCCAGCACGAACCAGTCGTCGCTGCCGACGTGTGTCTCCGCACCGTGGTTGTCCTCGGCCTCCAGCTACTCGTTCAAGCGGAGCGTGCGGGCACTCTGCACGGACGAGAGCACAAACCGGTTCAAGTCGAGGACGTCCAGTTCCGCCTGCAGGAGGGCCTCGATGGAAGCGGCATCCACGCGCTCCGCGTCGAGTCAAGCCTCCGCCGCCCGGTTCAAGTCCAGGACGTCCGGTTCCGCCTGCAGGAGGGCGTAGATGAGAGCGGCATCTGCGCGCTCTGCGTCGAGTCGAGCCTCTGCCGCCCGGTTCAAGTCCAGGACGTCCGGTTCCGCCTGCAGGAGGGCCTCGATGGCAGCGGCATCCGCGTGCTCCGCCTCAAGTTGAGCCTCCGCCGCCCGGTTCACATCCACGACATCCGGTTCCGCCTGTAGGAGAGCCTCGATGGCAGCGTCATGCGCGCGCTCCGCGTCGAGTTGAGCCTCTGCCTCCCGGTCCTCCTTTAGTATCACCATGTTGAACCGCTGGTCCGCCTGCACCATGGGGGACTCAGACACCGGCACGAAGTCGATGTCCATCGTATCATACCCATCGAGGGCCTTTTGCGCCACGACCTCCGCCATGAACATTGGATCGGCTTCCTCCTCCTTGTAGCTTGGCTCCACAGAACTCGGGGATTGGCCCGCCGCAAAGCGAGCTTGGGAACGGAGGTCTGTGGCACCGACCGCCGTCGCGATTTCTGCGCGGCGCTCCCGCGTCAGCATCTTGTAGTAAGTGATCTTGCGGCGCACCATGGCTTTCCGGCGAACTAGGGGACGCTTGATGTGGGCTTGGGGATCGAAAGGTGGGGGAATGGGCTGGAGATTTGGTGTGGTTTTAGGGCAGTGGCTGGCGTAGGCCGAGCAGCGAAGGTTCTGGTGTGAATAGTGGTTCCGGTGATGACCGGTCAATCGGTTTTGACTGTACATCGCTCTTGTCGTGTTCGCGTTGCAGCCCGGCACCCTGGACCCTCCACGTCGCTCACCGAATGGAATGCGCTTCATCTTGCGTTTTCGCTCGCTTGTGGGACCGCAGTTGAGAGCAAACCGACGTCCCTCCCCCTCCCCCGCCCGCGTCATTTATTATACCACCACTCCCTCCGTTTTATGCGGATAAATAAAAATAGAGGGAGTATACTATGGATGAGGATCCCCTGACGTGGTCGAACCCATTGAGTAACTGACATGCGGGGCCTAGCAAGCATGGGGTCCGCCAGTAAGTGACCGAAAGGGGGGGTAAGGCAGGGATACCTACGTCAGAGGATCAACTTCCACTATACTACATTGACCAAATGTTAGAGTAATAATATATGACATGCAACTTACACAAATGTTAGAGTAATAATATATGACATGCAACTTACACAAAGCATACAGGGTCTAATGCGTTTTTCGAGGCTAACTTTGACCAAATGTTAGAGTAATAATATATGACATGCAACTTACACAAAGCATACGGTCAAATTCGTAGGTGAAAGGAGTTTCCAATGATATAATTTTCACATTATACATCTCATGTACTATTAATCTTGTCAATAGTCAAATTGGAAACCATCTCGAGTACAAATCTAGGAGTACGTACGAATCTAACAATATTGATTGGGCGTTGTTGAATGTTGATACCTTTTTGATCAAAGTAGATATACTTTGACTACACATAAAACTTATATGTAAACTAGAAAGGATAGGAGGGAGTATATTGTACGTTCAAAAATGAACGAACATTGAATACCCTTTATATATGATTTGCGGATGCTATGATCACCGGTTCAAAATTTTGAATCCTCCTTAGGTATCACGTGCCCCCACTCGTTCCCTCTCGATTTCATCTCGGGGTCTGGAGATCTATTGAAAGAGGACTAGGGTGGGTACATGCGAATGATACTCGGCGGAATGTTCAAATGAGGCATGCGGGAGGATGGACTCAACTGGAGGGCGACATGATCGATGGAGAAGAGGGTTGGAGAGGAATGAGAAATAAGCAAACGCCACATGATTATACTTGAACGGCTCAAATAAACAATAAGTTGTCTCGCCTGGCCTACATAGTGAAAGGCCTAATGCGCAACTCGGAGCACAGACGCTCGAATATGGCCGGGAAAAGAGGGAAACAGACATGTGGGGCACACCTGTCGGGACGACCTAGCGCAGCCTAGTCCAATGGAGGAGCTAGCCCACGACCTCCTCGCCACTGACAACCGTTCATGTGGGTCGTTGGGGCCAACAATGGGGCGCAGCTCCAGCACCGCCTCTGGACACGGCGACCGCGGTGAGCGACACGCTCATATCGTCGCTAGACACGGTCAGTTTCAGTTTGCCGAGGGTGGCATTAGTGCTGTGGCACAACCAACGGTATGTTTGGTTTGTGCCCAAGGTTGCCCCATCAAAGCATTGGGTAGCCAAAATTTTGGTTGAGGTATTGGTTGCCCATGATTTGGCCGACATTGGCAAGAAAAATGAACTTGAGTTGGCTAGAGTTCATTGTCATGCCAAAGAAATGGGAACCATACAAACAAAGACCAATCTTTGGGTCATGACCAAAATTTTGGTTGAGGTATTGGTTGCCCATGATTTGGCCGACATTGGCAAGAAAAATGAACTAGAGTTGGCTAGAGTTCTTTGGCATGCCAAAAAAATGGCAACCATCCAAACAAAGACCAATCTTTTGGTCATGACCAAATTTTGGCAAGGTGCACTTTGGCCACAATCCAAACACACCCCAACACCCGGCTCGTCGAGGATGCACGGGGCGCCGCGACGCGTCCGCGGAGTGGTGTAGCGCGGCCAACTGCATCCTCTGGACCTGAGACCATGCCGGGTCATCTTGCTTTTCCAATGACATGCGGGGATCGCATGTGAGCAAAGGGCATCTCCAACGTTGCCACGACCGCAGCTGACTACCCTGGCACACCAAAACCCTCGTCCCTCGTGCAGTCGCGCGGTGCGTTCCCAGCCAGAGCCAGCTGCCCGCATTCATGTCGTCCATTCGTATGTCATCATTAAGAGGCTCGGTGCCTACGGAACCAACTCCAGCGACTTAATGACGCACCCGAACGCTTGGCCTCACCGGAATGCGCTACTTAAAGCGGTAACGGCCAGCTAACCTCCACACCATAGCGCATCATCCTCCTACCTGGAACCACATCCGCCATGACCGCAAGCGCGAACGCTCTGCAGGAGAGCTTGTCTTCGGGGATGGAGCTCGAGGTCGCCGCCCTCGCTCAAGTCGCCGCACAAGCGGTGGCCACGCTGGCGGCCGACGATGGGAGCACCGTCATCCACGCGTCCTACTTGCCGCCGTCCAACGTCCGGCACCGCCGAGGTCGGGGACTCCTCCGAGGATGAGTAGGGCATGGGAGGCGGCAGGGCATGGTGTGCCAACTGGCCGGTCCGTCTCCCGTGTTCTACTTTTCCTCGCCGGAGACCGCACCTTCACTTCACGGGTCATGAACCCCGCCCCCGTACATGGAGATCACAGATGGAGGACGCAGTCGCCGCCGTAGAATAGGTTTAGGGTTGGGTTTCTCTTATTTTTTTGTCCTATAAAAGTTCGAAATGTAATGAAAATCTGCCATGTTTGCATTAATCTCGGCGGCGTATATGAACTTTCACAATAATATACATATTGTAGGAGTACTAGCAAGATGCCCGTGCGTTGCACGGAAGATCAAGATCTTGTGGGAGAAAAGGATGAATGCGGGAAAGCCTTATCTGCAAATGTGGAGAGGAGTGCGGGTAAATTCTCATAATTTCCTTCCTATCCGTTAGATATAGATCGGACGGCCTATATTGCAGGATCGGACACATCTTTCTACATCTACGGGAACCTACGAAAGGGTTAACGTAAATTGCCTCTCTCTCTCCTCCCCTGATTTTCATGGTGGTGGGCCCCTCCCTCCCCCAATCTACAATCAACAGCTCACACGTTTCACATTACGTTAATTACATAACTGGGATTACGTAGGTGTAGCATTACTCGTCCTAAAAAACCCAACTAAGCCAACCTCCCAGCATATCACGCGGGAAATGACCCGGCCGCGTCGTTTTAGTCGGGATTACCGGATTACTAGTAGTAGTATCGATGGATCGCGCGAAGCAACATATTTTTTTTGAGGGGGCGAAGCACCTAGTTTAAAAGGAAAAAAAATGCGGTACACTCACAGCACTCCTGTCGCGGTCGCATTGCACCCCACACACGTTCGGTCCTGCACACGGCTCACGCAAACGGAACGCGCTTCGGCTTGCCTCTTCACTGACACGTGGGACTGCACTTGGAGAAACCGACCATGCGCCAAACTCCCCTCGCCCACCGTGCGAAAATCCTCCCCCCCCCACACACCCAAAAATTCCCCCCAAATCTGATTCAACCGCCCTTCGGCCAACTAGCCAATAATATTCCCCAAACCCCCTCCCCCTGTCCCCCTCCACTTCATTCGCTCCACCAAAGCCGCCCTCCCCGCCGCGCCGATACGTCGATGCCGCAGTTCGGCGATCCTCTTGCTCCCACAGTACGCTCTCATAGACTGCCATCCTCTAGCCGCGCCGCCACCTCTGGCTACGTTCTTGTGGAGGCGCACGGCGGTCAGCGCCGCCACCGCTGGCAATGTTCATGTGGAGACGCACGGCGGTCAGCTTCTCCCATGATACGCGCATTCTAGACTGAGGCCCCATTCATGTCGGTGTAGCGCTGAATGTTAGCTGATAGACGCTGTTAATCTCACTGTTTGCCGAAGTAGTTTACTGTCAATATGCTCTGCTTAAGAAGCTTCCTTGCCCTATTCTGCACTCAATCTGCTTAGCTGAGATGGCATGCCAAGGCCGATTAGTTGCTAAAATATCCTGCCATATATTTATTGTGATGTAGATTGCCATGGTTTAGTAGCCAATCTGTTAGCTGAAATAGCTCTACACCATTTTATACTCGATCTTTGTTGTTGCGATGGCCTTCGATAGTTTGATGGCTGTGTGCTCGGCCTCATTGACTGCTGAAACAGCCTGCCATAATTTGGCACTCAAATCTGTTTGCTGAATTAGCTTTACATATATTTCATTACTTAGATCTGCTCGTCCAAATATCTTGCCATAGCTTTAGACATCGACCTAGGTATTTTTTTCTGGACTTCATAAAAAAGCATATATGTTTTTCCTGTAATATCTAGTAGAAGAACTAATTTGTATGTCTAACAGATGGACATGACTTGGATAACTTCTGCTCGAAGATTCTCCATTGCATATGTCGAGGGGGTTGAAAACTTCATGAACTTTATCAGAGCTGAGTACGGTGGTCCGAAATCAGATGTGCTCTGCCCGTGTAGCAGTTGTATGAATTCAGTTACAAGACCCCAGTCAACTCTGCAAAATCATCTACACTTGTATGGGATGTCGGTCACATATACTAGGTGGGTTCATCATGGTAAAGCTGTGGACGTCAATGTTATTGACTACGTGGAAGCAGCAGATCACCATCTTGATCTGCCTGATGCTCAGGTGGAAGAGGAGGAGGAGGTGGTGGTGGTGGAGCCAATGAGTTTGAACAACATTGAAACAATGCTACGAAATGCTCATGCATTCCGTGAACTTTCACCTGCAGAAGAAAAATGGTGGGCCCGCATGTTGGAACAATGCAACATTGCTGTCACCCCAGGAAATAAGCTGTCAGTATTCTCAGCTATGGTCACCTTTCTTTAGGTGAATACATCTGAGCGGATGACCAACAAATCATTCGATGCGATGTTGGATGCTTTCCGCGAATCTTTCCCAGATGCGTCTGAGCTGCCACACACCTACAGTAAAATGAAGAATTTCCTTCGCGCAGTTGGAATTGGATATGATATGATCCATGTTTATAAGAATAATTGTGTTCTGTTCCAGAAGGATTATGCCAACTTAAGTGGATGCCCGAAATGCAAATCATCAAGATGGAAAGATGGTGATGCTGTGAAGAGGATTCCTCATAATGTTCTGAGACATTTTCCAATTACACCAAGATTGCAGAGGTTGTTTCATGATGCTGAAACAAGAGAGGATGTACTGTGGCATTCTAGGAACCAGGAGTACAGAGATTAGAATGTAATGAGCCAACCATCTCATGGTAGTGAGTGGAAAAGCTTCAATGATAAACACAAAGAGTTTGCTGCTGACCCGAGAAACATTAGACTTGGCTTAGCTTCAGAAGGATTTAACCCATTTGGCCACCAGAGCGCCACATATAGCATGTGGCCAGTGCTTGTTATCCCTTACAACATGCCTCCAAATGTCTGCACCAAAGAATCAAAATACATGATGGCCTTGCTCATCCCAGGTCCAAAAAGTCATGGAAAGGATTTTGATTTGTTCATGGAGCCTCTTGTGGAGGAACTTCAACAGCTATGGAAGGGTGTTCTCACTCGAGACCTATATAGCAGCCCACCAGCTGATTTCTTTCTGCGTGCTATTATAATTTGGTGCCTCCATGATTATCTGGCTTTGGGCACTATGTCAGGGCGAACAACACATGATTACAATGCATGTGTTCGCTGTGACAGGAATCTGCTGTCATACACAATACTTAGCAAGATCTGTTACACTGGACACCGTCGTTTCCTTACCAAGGACAAGCCGCATCCTAGAAAATACCGAAGACATGTGTTCAATGCAAAGCATGAAAATCGTGATGTGCCAAAGAGGCTCACTGCCGATGAGTTGCAAGTGGAATTAGTGAAGGTCAGGCATATTACACCAGGAAACCATCCTGGTAATGGTAGCAGGAAAAGGAAGCGTGGCAGGGTAGAAGAGAGATTATTGTTTACCCGCAGGTTCACTTTGTGGGACTTGGAGTATTGGAAAGATTTGGATCTAAGGCATAATCTTGATGTGGTGCACATCGAGAAAAATATATGTGACAGCATTATCGGCACACTTCTTAATATTGAAGGCAAGACGAAAGATACCTTAAAATCTAGGATTGATTTGACACACCTGGGTATCAGAAAGGATTTGCAGGTGCAAGATGAAGGTAAACCACGGGATATGGCACCAGCTGTGTACGTCTTGGACAAGGTAAAAAGAAAAAGAATTCTGCGAGGTCCTGTCACGTGTGAGATTCCCACATGGATTTGCTTCCAACCCTGAAAGGAGAGTCAGTGCAGATGGAAACAAGGTACAAGGGTTGAAAACTCATGACTGCCACGTCCTACTTCAAAGGGTTTTACCTGTTATCCTTAGAGGATTGGGCCGCCCTGACTTATACAGAGCAGTTGCAGAGTTGGGACAATTCTTCAGGGAACTCTGCAGTAGGAATATCAGGATAGATGCTTTGGAGCATCTTAGAGACAAGATACCAACTATCCTATGCGACCTTGAGAAGATATATCCTCCAGCCTTCTTTGATGTGATGGTGCATTTGGCTGTTCATCTACCTGATGAGGCACTACTTAGAGGTCCAGTATAGTATGGCTGGATGTACCCTATTGAAAGGCGGCTAGGCACTTTCAAGGGCTATCTTAGGAACAGAGCTAGACCCGAGGGTTCCATTGCAGAGGCCTACATTGCTACAGAAGCGTTGACATTCTGCTCAAAATACATTGAAACAGCTGATCAGCTTAGCAAAGAGGAGGGTGAAGACAATCTCGGGCTCAATGTTTTCGATTATTCTGTTCGAGTTACAGGGAAGAGTTGACAAGAGGACAAACCTAAAGATTTGGACAAAATTGTTTGGTATGTGTTGAATAACTGTCCTGAGATACTACCTTATGTCAAGTAAGTGCAGTACTGCAGCTTATACATCGTAATCTACTAAACTTGCAACACATTCTTATATATTTAGATGTTTGACGTGATCACTATGTTGTGCAGCATCTACAAAGAGGAGTTACTGCCGCAAAATCCAAGAAACATTGACAAACTGGTTATGGCAGGATTTGCGAAATGGTTCAAGAACCATGTAAGCTTTTGAAGTGCACTGTCAGTTTTTTTAATATATTGAGTACATAAGATGATCAACTTGTCTATTTTCTAACCATAGGTTAAGAAGATGCGAGAGGATGGGTAGGCAGTTGATGATGCCCTATACTCACTAGCAATGGGTCCTGATACTCGGGTAAGACATTATGAATCTTGTGTTGTTGGAGATGTGCGCTATAACACCCTTGCACGAGACGAAGGCAGGAAGACACAAAATAGTGCCATCATGAGCACAGATACGTATGACAAAGAGACAACTGAAATGTATGCTAACATAACAGACATTATTCAGTTGTAGTATATCTCCAGTTTCGAGGATCATCGGTGTGTGGTTCTGTTGTGCTGTCCTTGGTATAACCTGTTTTCCAGGATCGCAAAACCCAGAGCTGATGATTGTTTCAAATCCATCAATGTCAAGGCGGCGTACCAGACCAATGAGCCTTTTATTTTGGCAAATCAAGCAACACAGATATTTTTCTTGGAAGACACATTTGCACGTAGCGATGACTGGAGAGTATTGCAAAGGTTTGAGCAGAGGATTTTGTTTAATGAAGTTGCACAACAAGATGATGCTTACACTGCTCCTGATGTACAAGATAACACAGATGTTCCTAATATCTTTGAGAATCATCACGTCAATGACGCCGATGAAAAGATTGACTGTTGTGCTGTGGACATACAAGAGTTGATCAAGAAGAAGCCAACGTTCGAGGACGTTGAGGACGAAGAAGAAGATGACACCATGGGGAATTACGAGTCAGAGTGATACACATGGAGAAGATGTTGACGCTGCTGCTGCGGATGATGATTACATTTCTTTTGTCGTATTTGCCTATCAGAAGACGTTTTTTTATCTACTATGTGAAATTGTGTGCTATGACAACTGAAACCTGATGAACATGTTGTTTAGTATTTTGCTATGAGAACATCACTTGTTATGTATGCTGATTTGTGTTTGGTGATTGTATGACAACTAAAACATGATGACATTGTTGTTTAGTTGTACTCATATTTGGCTGTGGAACTTGAATTTGATGACATAGTTTGTTGTTGGACTACAATTTGCTCGACATCTTCGAATGAGAACAAAGCTGACCCGACAGGGCCTCTGCTATTTATTTATTTATATGAGCAAAAGGGGATACCCCCTGATTTCCGTTAATAGAAATCATTAGATGTTCACAACACTACGCCCAGCCTGCTACACAGGTTTCATTCATTACTAGTTTCAGCAAAGTGCTCATGTGGTAGCCACTGAATACATCATGAGTGCTACATACACTGCAAATAAAGAGACAATCATCCTACAGAGCACATCGATTTTGCCCATTATCTTCACAAGCTCTTTCATCTCCTCATTGCTATCAAGGCCGTTCAGTAGTTGTTGCTTGGCCATGATCAGAGGAACTGCATCTTTAAGCTTCTGCTCTGCATCTTCCTCTTCTGCCGTTCCTTCAATTACATGTTCAACACCCCAACCTGCTGGTATTGGGATTCCTCGGTTAACCAAATAATCAGCGTAGTTGCATTCCCCCACATTAGCAACTTCCCAGAAATACAAATCACACGAATCTTCCCTTTTCTGCACAAATCAAATTGGTAGATCATCAACCAAACTGTTAAAAAAATCAGCAACTGAAAGCAGCAGAACAACACTTAAACATATTATTACCCCATGATTCGGGCATTTGTAGAAGACTCGGCCAGGGTTGCGGATTGTGGTTGAGACGCGACGGATGACTCTGCGTGATTTGCAGCAGTGGCACCACACCAACGGCAGGGGGTTGCGATGAGCAATCAGCTGCAGTGCGCGTGCCGGCGAGGGTGTGATGAGACCCACAGGCGATGGTACGGGTTGCGACTTGGCGCATATCTAGTTGTGGCCTACTGAAGAGCAGGTGGACGAGCAGCCAGCGGACATGGTTGCTGCGGCCAGAGCTTCTGATGCTAGGCAGAGTAAGTAGAGAAGAGAAGAAGCGAACGTTGGATATGTCAGTTTCATTACTTGCAGAGTAGCATAGCACCATATATAGTCATAGTCTAGGTTTGGATTCGAACTAGCTACAGGAGCACGTCTTGGTGTCTTCTTAGTCAACAAAACGATTGTGCCAACCTTGACCGTTGGATTGACATTCAACATCTGTCGCGTTTCTTCAGTCTCTTCTTCCTCGAGCCACCAAAGCCAAACCAGCGCTGGCGGGACCACCTGCTCCCGCCTCCCACGGCTGGCTGTGATCTGCCCTGGCTCCTGTTCATTCCCGTCTGGGGCCTCACCATCGTCCTCCGCCTTGGTTTGCTCGCCGCGGCGCCGCCCTCTGGTGTTGTCAACATGGTCAACAACCGAGAAGAATAAGGAGATGACTGTACATGGTGAGGATGACAGTAGGGACCCAGCAGCGCGCAGTAATTTTGTTTTTTCGGGACGGGGAAGGGTATCAACTGGGTTGTGCGGGAACCGTGGCCCGTCTAGCCCAGGCTTTTATTTCATATGTTTAGCACATGGCCAGCCCAGTTTGTTTTTTTCCTTTCTGAAAATTGCTAGCCAGCTATTTTGTTTTTTGCAGAATAACCAACGTAGGCCTACTTGCTTTTCTACGCCCTGCTGGGCCGGAAATCTTTCAAGACGAGGAGGGATGCATTTTGCCCAGAAAATGGGCTATAAGTAATAAGAAATGGGCTATAAGTAATAATAAATGGGCTGTAAAATGAAAAAATATAGCAAACAGACAATTAGTTCCAAAATATTGTTTTCTTTCGGATTTTGATATTTTAAATTTCATTGTTTTTGTGGAGGTAAAATTTCATTGAATTTAAATTAAGGTATATTTAGATTTAAAATTAATTTGAATCTGGCTAGAAATTTCGGGCTGTATGTTGTTTGGGACAGATTTGGAGGCTGACTTGTGGGTCTACTAGGTTGACGTGTACTTTGGCTTTGTCAACTTAGTCCACAAACGATTCTAGCAGCAGTGATCGTTGGATGTTAATCCAACAGCCGTGCTACTTCTTCAATATCTGATCTTCTTGCTCCAGCCGCCCAAACCAGCTCCGGTGGGACTGCCTGCTCCCGCCTCCTGTGGCCGGCTGTGCTGCCGCACAGGCCGCACCGCCCCACCCTACTTCATTGCTGGCCAGGCCATTCCTCTACTCACCCACACCTCCTATTATTTTCCGGCGACGGCAGTCGGACCAGTAAACCCTCGTACTCCCCACCGCGTGGGCAACCATTGCCGAGTCTTCCCCGGCTCCGTGCCATTCCCTTCCTAGGCCTCGCTGTCGTCCACCGCCATGGTGCTCTCAGCGCGGCCTAGTCAACTTGGTCAACGAACGACATCCATCGGCCGTGGACTGTACGCGCGAAATAATGATTCCTCCACCTGACAGCTGGGACCCACCGGAAGGGCCTATGTATTTCGTGAAAAGAACGTTCCCCCCGCTGACATGTCGGACCCACCAGCTATATCTTCGCACGCAAGGAAGTGCCTCCTTATTACGCACAAAAAATGAATACCCCGTGCTAGCTGGGACCCACCATAGTGAGAGGATGACTTGTGGGCCAACAAAGTTGACGGGGACGGAGGGCTTTGTCAACTTAGTCAATATGAACGATTGTAGCTCCAGTGACCGTACGATGTCCATCCAACGGCCGTAGTGCTTCTTCAACCTCTGGTCTTCTTGCTCCAGCCGCCCAAAGCAGCGCCGGTCGTGCCGCATGCTCCTGCCTCCCGTGGCCGGCTGTGCTGCCGCGGAGGCCTCACCGCCCCCTACTATTCCCACCACTGGTCAGGCCCTGCGGCGACGGCAGCCTCACATCGCAGCTGAACCAGTGAACCCTCGTACTCCTCTCCGCGCGGGCTTCCACTATCGCGTCTTCCCCGGCTCTGCGTCATCCCCTTCCTAGGCCTCGCCGTCGTCCACCGCCGTGGTGCTCTCCGCGCGGCATGGTCAACGTGGTCAAGGAACAACTTCCATCGGAAGAGTACTGTACGTGGAGAGGCTGACAGCTGGGTCCACGGCCACAGCCCAGTTTTTTTGTGATTTGCCAAGTAAGTCGCTTTGTCAGGCCTGTTGGGCTGCAAATTGATACGTCTATTTTCCATCATGCTTTTATATCAATATTTATTGCATTATGGGCTGTTATTTCACTTTATGTCACAATACTTATGGATATTCTCTCTTATTTTACAAGGTTTACACGAAGAGGGAGAATGCCGGCAACTGGAATTCTGGACTGGAAAAGGAGCAAATATTAGAGACCTATTCTGCACAACTCCAAAAGTCCTGAAACTCCACGAAACATCTTAAAATAAATAAATAAAAATCCTCGCCAAAGATGGAGGCCAGGGGGCCCACACCCTGCTCACGAGGGTGGGGGCGCGCCCTACCTCGTGGCCCCCTGGTGGTTCTCTGACGTCCATCTTCTCCTATATGAAGTCTTTCGATGAGAAAAAAATAAGAGGGAACTTTTCGGGATGAGACTCCGCCGCCACGAGGCGGAACCTTGGCGGAACCAATCTAGAGCTCCGGCAGAGCTGTTCTGCCGGGGATACTTCCCTCCGGGAGGGGGAAATCATCACCATCATCATCACCAACGCTCCTCTCATCGGGAGAGGGCAATCTCCATCAACATCTTCACCAGCACCATCTTATCTCCAAACCCTAGTTCATCTCTTGTATCCAATTCTTGTCTCAAAGTCCGGGATTGGTTCTAGTAGGTTGCTAGTAGTGTTGATTACTCCTTGTAGTTGATGCTAGTTGGTTTATTTGGTGGAAGATCATATGTTCAGATCCTATATGCATATTATTACCCCTCTGATTATGAACATGAATATGCTTTGTGAGTAATTACGTTTGTTCCTGAGGACAAGGGACAAGTCTTGCTATTAGTAGTCATGTGAATTTGGTATTCGTTTGATATTTTGATAAGATGTATGTTGTCTAGCCTCTAATGGTGTTATGTGAACGTCGACTACATAACACTTCACCATTATTTGGGCCTAGAGGAAGGCATTGGGAAGTAATAAGTAAATGATGGGTTGCTAGAGTGACAGAAGCTTAAACCCTAGTTTATGCATTGCTTCGTAAGGGGCTGATTTGGATCCACATGTTTCATGCTATGGTTAGGTTTACCTTAATACTTTTGTTGTAGTTGTGGATGCTTGCAATAGAGGTTAATCATAAGTGGGATGCTTGTTCAAGTAAGAACAGCACCCAAGCACCGGTCCACCCACATATCAAATTATCAAAGTATCGAACGCGAATCATATGAACGTGATGAAAACTAGCTTGACGATATTCCCATGTGTCCTCGGGAGCGCCTTTCCTATTATAAGAGTTTGTTCCGGCTTGTCCTTTGCTACAAAAAGGATTGGGCCACCTTGCTGCACTTTATTTACTTTCGTTACTTGTTGCTCGTTACAATTTATCTTATCACAAAACTATCTGCTACCACTTATTTCAGTACTTGCAGAGAATACCTTGCTGAAAACCGCTTATCATTTCCTTCTGCTCCTCGTTGGGTTCGACACTCTTACTTATCGAAAGGACTACGATAGATCCCCAATACTTGTGGGTCATCAAGACTCTTTTCTGGCGCCGTTGCCGGGGGGTGTAGCGCCTTTGGTAGGTGGAATTTGGTAAGGAAAAATTTATATAGTGTGCTGAAATTTACCGTCACTTGTTACTATGGAAAGTAATTCTCTGAGGGGCTTGTTCGTGGTATCTTCACCCCGTCCAGTAGAGCAAAGAGTTGCTCCTCAACCTACTGAACCTATTGAAAATGAAACTCCTTTTGAATTTCCTTCGGCTATGATGGAAAAACTGCTAGCTAACCCTTTTACAGGAGATGGAACAAAGCATCCTGATGAGCACTTAATATATGTGGATGAAGTTTGTGGATTATTTAAGCTTGCAGGTATACCCGATGATGTCATGAGGGAGACGCATTGATATGGTATAGGCTATGTGATGATATGAGGTCATGGAACTATAAAAGATTGAAATTGGAATTTCATCAAAAGTATTACCCTATGCATCTTGTTCATCGTGATCGAAATTATATATATAATTTATGGCCTCGCGAAGGAGAAAGCATCGCTCGAGCTTGGGGGAGGCTTAAATCAATGTTATATTCATGCACCAATCATGAGCTCTCGAGAGAAATAATTATGTAAAGTTTTTATGCTCGGCTTTCTCATAATAATCAAACCATGCTCGATACTTCTTGTGCCGGCTCTTTTATGATGAAGACTATTGAATTTAAATGGAATTTATTGGATAGAATTAAATGCAACTCTGAATATTGGGACCTCGACGAAGGTAAGGAGTCAGGTATGACACCTAAGTTTGATTGTGTTAAATCTTTTATGGACACCGATATTTTCCGTAAGTTTAGCACTAAATATGGACTTGACTCTGAGATAGTAGCTTCTTTTTGTGAATCTTTTGCTACTTATGTTGATCTCCCTAAGGAGAAGTGGTTTAAATATCATCCTCCCATAGAAGTAAAAGTAGCGGCACCTATTAAAGTTGAAGAAAAGACTGTCACTTATAATGATCCTATTGTTCCTACTTCTTATGTTGAGAAACCACCTTTCCCTGTTAGAATAAAGGATCATGCTAAAGCTTCAACTGTTGTTCGTAAAAGCAATATTAGAACTTATACACCTCCTGAGCAAGTTAAAGTAGAACCTAATATTGCTATTGTTAAAGATCTCTTGTCTGATAATATTGATGGGCATGTTATTCAGTTCGAAGGTGAAACTGCTAGAATTGCTAAACCTTGTGATAAAGATAAACATAGACCTGTGGTAGGCGTGCCTGTTATTTCTGTTAAAATAGGAGATCATTGTTATCATGGCTTATGTGATATGGGTGCGAGTGCTAGTGTTATACCGCATACTTTATACGAAGAAATTAAGAATGAAATTGCACCTGCTGAGTTAGAAGGTATTGATGTCACAATTAAACTTGCCAATAGAGATACTATTTCACCAATTGGAATTGTTAGAGATGTTGAAGTCTTGTGTGGGAAAACTAAATATCCTGCTGATTTTCTTGTTCTTATTGTCCGCAAGATAGCTTTTGCCCCATTATATTTGGTAGACCCTTCTTGAACACTGTTAATGCTAGGATAGATTGCCTAAAGAATGTTGTTACTATTGGCTTGGATGATATGGTTCATGAGTTTAATTTCTCTAAATTTAGTAAACAACATCGTGAGGAAGAATTACCTAGTAAAGATGAGATTATTGGTCTTGCTTCTATTGCCGTACCTCCTAGTGATCCTTTAGAACACTATTTGCTAGACCATGAAAATGATATGTTCATGAATGAAAGAAGGGAAATAGATGAAGTATTCTTTAAACAGGAACCTATTCTGCAACATAACTTGCCTGTTGAAATTTTAGGGGATCCTCCTCCACCCAAGGGTGATCCCGTGTTTGAGCTTAAACCTTTGCCTGATAATCTTAAATATGCTTATCTTGATGAAAAGAAGATATATCTTGTTATTATTAGTGCTAACCTTTCAGAGCATGAAGAAGAAAGACTATTGAAAACTCTGAAGAAGCATCGTGCTTCTATTGGATATACTCTTGATGATCTTAAGGGCATTAGTCCCACTCTATGTCAACACAAAATAAATTTGGAAGCAGATGCCAAACCAGTTCATGATCCTCAACGACGTTTGAATCCTAAAATGAAAGAAGTGGTAAGAAAAGAAATACTCAAGCTTCTGGAGGCAGGTATAATTTATCCCGTTGCTGATAGTCAGTGGGTAAGTCATGTCCATTGTGTCCCTAAGAAGGGAGGTATTACTGTTGTTCCTAATGATAAAGATGAATTGATTCCACAAAGAATTATCACGGCTTATAGGATGGTAATTGATTTCCGCAAATTAAATAAAGCTACTTAGAAAGACCATTACCCCTTACCTTTTATTGATCAAATGCTAGAAAGATTATGCAAACATACACACTATTGCTTTCTAGATGGTTATTCTGGTTTCTCTCAAATACCTGTGTCGGCTAGAGATCAATCAAAGACTACTTTTACATGCCCTTTTGGTACTTTTGCTTATAGACGTATGCCTTTTGGTTTATGTAATGCACCTGCTACCTTTCAAAGATGCATGATGGCTATATTCTCTGACTTTTGTGAAAAGATTTGTGAGGTTTTCATGGACGATTTTTCCGTCTATGGTTCCTATTTTGATGATTGCTTGAGCAATCTTGATCGAGTTTTGCAGAGATGTGAAGAAACTAATCTTGTCTTGAATTGGGAAAAGTGCCACTTTATGGTTAATGAAGGTATTGTCTTGGGGCATAAAGTTTCTCAAAGAGGTACTGAAGTTGATAAAGCCAAGGTCGATGCTATTGAAAAGATGCCATGTCCCAAGGACATCAAAGGTATAAGAAGTTTCCTTGGTCACGTCGGATTTTACAGGAGGTTCATTAAGGACTTCTCAAAAATTTCTCAGCCTCTGACTAATTTATTGCAAAAAGATATACCATTTGTCTTTGATGATGATTGTGTAGAAGCATTTGAAATACTTAAGAAAGTATTAGTCTCTGCACCTGTTGTTCAACCACCTGATTGGAATTTACCCTTTGAAATTATGTGTGATGCTAGTGATTATGTTGTAGGTGTTGTTCTAGGGCAAAGAGTTGATAAGAAATTAAATGTTATTCATTATGCTAGTAAGACTCTAGACAATGCTCAAAGAAATTATGCTACTACTGAAAAAGAGCTTTTAGCAGTTGTATTTGCTTGTGATAAGTTCAGACCTTATATTGTTGATTCTAAAGTAACTATTCACACTGATCATGCTGCTATCAAATACCTTATGGAAAAGAAAGATGCTAAACCTAGACTTATTAGATGGGTTCTCTTGCTACAAGGATTTGATTTGCATATTGTTGATAGAAAGGGAGCTGAGAACCCCGTTGCAGAAAACCTGTCTAGGTTAGAGAATGTTCTTGATGACCCACTACCTATTAATGATAGCTTTCCTGATGAACAATTAAATGTTATAAGTACTTCTTGTAGTACTCCATGGTATGCTGATTATGCTAAATATATTGTTGCTAAGTTTATACCACCTAGCTTCACATACCAGCAAAAGAAAAAAAATCTATGACTTGAGACATTACTTTTGGGATGACCCACATCTTTATAAAGGAGTAGATGGTGTTATTAGACGTTGTGTACCTGAGCATGAACAGGAACAGATCCTACGCAAGTGTCACTCCGAATATTATGGAGGACACCACGCTGGAGACAGAACTGCACATAAGGTATTGCAATCTGGTTTTTATTGGCCTACTCTCTTCAAGGATGCCCGTAAGTTTGTCTTGTCTTGTGATGAATGTCAAAGAATTGGTAACATTAGTAGACGTCAAGAAATGCCTATGAATTATTCACTTGTTATTGAACCATTTGATGTTTGGGGCTTTGATTATATGGGACCTTTTCCTGCCTCTAATGGATACACACATATTTTAGTGGCTGTTGATTACGTTACTAAGTGGGTAGAAGCTATTCCAACTAGTAGTGCTGATCATAACACTTCTATTAAAATGCTTAAGGAAGTTATTTTTCCGAGGTTTGGAGTCCCTAGATATTTAATGACTGATGGTGGTTCACACTTTATTCATGGTGCTTTCCGTAAAATGCTTGCTAAATATGATGTTAATCATAGAATTGCATCTCCTTATCACCGACAGTCTAGTGGTCAAGTAGAATTGAGCAATAGAGAGCTCAAATTAATTTTGCAAAAGACTGTTAATAGGTCTAGAAAGAATTGGTCTAAGAAACTTGATGATGCATTACGGGCTTATAGAACTGCATACAAAAATCCTATAGGTATGTCTCCGTATAAAATGGTTTATGGAAAAGCATGTCACTACCTCTCGAACTAGAACATAAGGCATATTGGGCTATTAAAGAGCTCAACTATGATTTTAAACTTGCCGGTGAGAAGAGGTTATTTGATATTAGCTCACTTGATGAATGGAGAACCCAAGCTTATGAAAATGCCAAGTTGTTTAAAGAAAAAGTTAAAAGATGGCCTGACAAAAGGATACAAAAGCGTGAGTTTAATGTAGGTGATTATGTATTGCTATACAACTCTCGTTTAAGATTTTTTGCAGGAAAACTTCTCTCTAAATGGGAAGGCCCCTATGTTATCGAAGAGGTCTATCGTTCCGGTGCCATAAAGATCAACAACTTCGAAGGTACAAATCCGAAGGTGGTAAACTGTCAAAGAATCAAACATTATATCTCAGGTAATCCCATAAATGTTGAAACCAATATTATTGAAACCGTAACCCCGGAGGAATACATAAGGGACACTTTCCGGAACGTTTTAGACTCCAAAAAGGAATAGGTATGTGGTACGGTAAGTAAACTGACTCCAAAACAATTTTAAGGCAATATTTCTCCGTTTTGGAATATTTAGAAAAATAGAAAAATAAGTAGCAGTCCGGGAAGGACAGAAGGGCCCCACGAGGGTGGTGGGCGCGCCCTACCCCTCTGGGCGCGCCCCCCTACCTCGTGAGCACCTCGTGTGCTTTCTAGACTCCGTTTTCTTGCACGATACGTATTTTGGTCGGTAAAAATTCATTATATAACCTCCCGAAGGTTTTGACTCCCGTATCACGCAAATCTCCTCTGTTCTTGTTTCAAGCTATTTTTCTGACAGCTCTAGGTTATCATGACAGCCCCAAGCGCCTCCAAGGACAAGTTCTTCGAGAAGGTCATCAACCCTTACCTCGCGGAGGTGCTGCGACACCCTCAAACCATTGAGTTGCGTGATGGGTTGCTACACAGCCGCGATGAAGAGGGACCAAAGGGGACCGGAAGCATGGAGACGAGGCTCGAAGCAGTGGAGCAACAAGTTTTCAAGTGCCAAGGGATGGTGGAACATGGACTCAACTCTAACCACATGATGATCGCGGAGTTCACTAGCAACCACAAGTTGGATGTTGACAACATCGGGGAGACTATCTTCAAGCTTCATGAGAAGATCGAGCACCTCCAAGCCCAAATCTATGACCTGCAAAACCAAAACTGTGAGTATGAATATAGATTCAAAAGGATGAGTTTGGCTGCAGATTTGAGGATCCCGGAGACCCGATCATCTTTCTATGATGGAGAACTATGCCTTGGAAGATGGACGCAAGGCCCGCATCATCTAGAACAACACCACCTTCTTCACCGACAAAGGAGACATAATCACATGGGTATGGGCACTCCCCTTGGCAACTGTCAAGCTTGGGGGAGGTGCCCCGGTATCGTATCACAATCACAACTCCTATCTTTACCGTTTTTCTTGGTTCGATCTTATTAGTAGTATCTTGATCTAGTAGAATAAAGTTTATGGCATGATCTAGTTTTGAGTTTTGCTTTATGATCTCTCTTTGTAATCGAGTCCGTGAGTTATATATAATAAAGATTAGTGCTGAGTCAAAGGCTTGATTATTTTGCCATGATCTTGGGTGAATAAAAGAAAAGAGAAAAAGAATAAAAAGAGATAAAAAGTTCATATTGATCTTATTGAGAGTAATGACTTCACATAGAAAGAGTATGATGATTAAAAGTTGTTGGGAGTTGGCAGACATAGCTTTGGTCATTGTTGTAATTAATAGGAAGTAATAAGGAAAGAGAGGTTTTCACATATAGATATATTATCATTGACATCTTTTATGATTGGGAGCACTCATTAAAATATGACATGCTAAAGAGTTGATGTTGGACAAGGAAGACAACGTAATGAGTTATGTCTTTCTTATATCTGAGATAAAGTATGTTGTCATGGATCCTCTAACTTGTTGAGCTTGCCTTTCCCCCTCATGCTAGCCAAATTCTCAGCACCAAGTAGAAATACTACTTGTGCTTCCAAAATCCCTAAACCAGTTTTGCCATGAGAGTCCACCATATCTACCTATGGATTGAGTAAGATCCTTCAAGTAAGTTGTCATAGGTGCAAAGCAATAAAAATTGCTCTAAATATGTATGATTTATTGGTGTGGGAGAAATAAGATTTTTCATTTTATCCTTTGGCAAGCTCAACATGTTGGAAAAATTGCTCTGCTTCCCTCTGCGAAGGGCCTATCTTTTACCATATGCAAGAGACAAAGGAGACATAAACTTCTTTTGCATAATAAAGGTTCATATCATGTTCTTCACCTTTTCTTTTTCATTTTATCCTTTGGCAAGCTTAACATGTTGGAAAGAACATGATATATATATATATATCTAATTGGATGTAGGGGAGCATGAACCATTATTGTTGACATTACCTTGAGGTAAAAGGTTGTGGGGCAAAACTATAAGCCCCTATCTTTCTCTGTGTCCGATTAAAACTCCGTAACCACAAGTATTGTGTGAGTGTTAGCAATTATGAAGGACTAAATGATAGTTGAGTATGTGGACTTGCTTTTAAGCTCTGACATAGACTCTTTCCGATGTTATGATAAATTGCAATTGCTTCAATGACTGAGATTATAGTTTGTTGGAGCCCAATAAGGTTTATGATTTATACTCTTGCATTGTGAATAGATCATCACTTGAACATAAGTAATCATATGACAAAATCTATATATGTTGCTATTATGAGAACAATCATGATGCCTTCATTGCCGTATTTTATTTTTATCGACGCCTCTACCTCTAAACATGAGGACATATTTATTGTTATCGGCTTTTCGCTTGAGGACAAGCGAGGTCTAAGCTTGGGGGAGTTGATACGTCCATTTTGCATCATGCTTTTATATAGATATTTATTGCATTATGGGCTGTTATTTCACTTTATGTCACAATACTTATGGCTATTCTCTCTTATTTTACAAGGTTTACATGAAGAGGGAGAATGCCGGCAGCTAAAATTCTAGGCTGGAAAAGGAGCAAATATTAGAGACCTATTCTCCAAAACTCCAAAAGTCCTGAAACTCCATGGAACATCTTAAAATAAATAAAGAAAAATCCTCGCCAAAGATGGAGGCCAGGGGGCCCACACCCTGCTCACGAGGGTGGGTGCGCGCCCCGTACCTCATGGGCCCCCTGATGGATCTCCGAAGTCCATCTTCTCCTATATGAAGTCTTTCGATGAGAAAAAATAAGAGGGAACTTTTCGGGACGAGACTCCGCTGCCACGAGGCGGAACCTTGGCGGAACCAATCTAGAGCTCCGGCAGAGCTGTTCTGCTGGGGATACTTCCCTCCGGGAGGGGGAAATCATCACCATCGTCATCACCAACACTCCTCTCATCGGGAGAGGGCAATCTCCATCAACATCTTCACTAGCACCATCTCATCTCCAAACCCTAGTTCATATCTTGTATCCAATTCTTGTCTCAAAGTCCGGGATTGGTGCTAGTAGGTTGCTAGTAGTGTTGATTACTCCTTGTAGTTGATGCTAGTTGGTTTATTTGGTGGAAGATCATATGTTCATATCCTATATGCATATTATTACCCCTCTGATTATGAACATGAATATGCTTTGTGAGTAATTACGTTTGTTCCTGAGGACAAGGGAGAAGTCTTGCTATTAGTAGTCATGTTAATTTGGTATTCATTTGATATTTTGATAAGATGTATGTTGTCTAGCCTCTAGTGGTGTTATGTGAACGTCGACTACATAACACTTCACCATTATTTGGGCCTAGAGGAAGGCATTGGGAAGTAATAAGTAGATGATGGGTTGCTAGAGTGACATAAGCTTAAACCCTAGTTTATGCGTTGCTTCGTAAGGGGCTGATTTGGATCCACATGTTTCATGCTATGGTTAGGTTTACCTTAATACTTTTGTTGTAGTTGCGGATGCTTGCAATAAAGGTTAATCATAAGTGGGATGCTTGTTCAAGTAAGAACAGCACCGAAGCACTGGTCCACCAACATATCAAATTATCAAAGTATCGAACGCGAATCATATGAACATGATGAAAACTAGCTTGATGATATTCCCATGTGTCCTCGGGAGCGCCTTTCCTATTATAAGAGTTTGTTCCGGCTTTTCCTTTGCTACAAAAAGGATTGGGCCACCTTGCTGCACTTTATTTACTTTCGTTACTTGTTGCTCGTTACAATTTATCTTATCACAAAACTATTTGTTACCACTTATTTCAGTACTTGCAGAGAATACCTTGCTGAAAACCGCTTATCATTTCCTTTTGCTCCTCGTTGGGTTCGACACTCTTACTTATCGAAAGGACTACGATAGATCCCCTATACTTGTGGGTCATCACAAATCTTTCAAGACGAGGAGAGCTTTCATTCGGCTCGCCGAGAAAATGGCCCATCAGTAATGAGAAATGGGTTGTACATTTTTAAAACACATCAAACCGGCAATTAGTTTCAAATATCTTTTTTTTCATTTCAAGATTTTAAATTACATTAATTTTTATGCGTGGAGAATTTGTTGGATTTTATATTGATATACATTTATTTTTAAAATCAGTTTGAATGTGAGTCGAAATTTCGGGATTAAAAACAGTTCGGACCGCACCAAAATATGCAAAATTTCATATAATTTTTTAACCGTGGCCACAATTTGGGTTGTAATGCTAACAAAAAGAATATGGGCTCCAAAAAACCTTAAGAATTAGCAAATGGGCTGAAAATTATTAGAAATAATGACAGATGGGTTGTATGCTGTTTTCCATAGATTTGAGGCTTTCCTAAAAAAAGGTTGACGCACAAGCAGTGACTGCTGGATGTCCATCCAACGGCCGTCGTGCTTCTTCAATCTCTGCTCTTCCTGCTCCAGCCGCTCAAACAAGCGTTGGTGGGACTGCCTGCTCCCTCCTCCCCACGGCCGGCTGTGCTGCCGCGCAGGCCTCACCGCCCCACCGTACTCCCACCGCTGGCCTAGCCATCCCTCTACTCACCCACACCTGCTGTTATTATCCGGCGACGGCAGACGAACCAGTAAACCTTCGTACAGTCGTACTCCCCTCCGTGTGAGAAACAACTGCCGAGTCTTCCCTGCCTCCGTGTCGTTCCCTTCCTAGGCCTCGCCGTCGTCCACCGCCCTGGTGCTCTCGGCGCGGCCTGGTCAACGTGGTCAACGACCGACATGCATCTGAAGTGGACTGTACGTGGAGAGGCCGACAGCTGGGTCCACGGCCGCACGCAAGGAAATGCCTCCTTATTACGCACAAAATAATGATTCCTCCACTTGACATCAGGGACCCACCGAAAGGGCCTCTGTATTTCACGAAAAAACGTTACCGTCGCTGACAGCTCGGACCCACCAGCTATATCTTCGCACGCAAGGAAGTGCCTCCTTATTACGCACAAAAAATGAATACTTCCCCTGTTAGCTGGGGCCCAGTATAGTGGCAGGCTGACTTGTGGGCCTACTAAGTTGACAGGGACGGAGGGCTTTGTCAACTTAGTCAATATGCACGATTCTAGCGCTAGTGACCGTACGATGTCCATCCAATGGCCGTAGTGCTTCTTCAACCTCTGGTCTTCTTGCTCCAGCCACCCAAACCAGCGCCGGTCGTGCCTCATGCTCCTGCCTCCCGTGGCCGGCTGCGATGCGGCGGAGGCCTCACCGCACCCTACTACTCCCACCGCTGGCCAGGCCATCCCTCTACTCACCCACCCCCCTGTTACTCTGCGGCGACGGCAGCCTCACACTGCAGCGAACCAGTGCCCTCGTACTCCTCTACGCGTGGGCATCCACTGCTGTGTCTTCCCCAGCTCTGCGTCGTCCCCTTCCTAGGCCTCGCCGTCGTCCACCGCCCTGGTGCTCTTGACGCGGCGTGGTCAACATGGTCTAGGAACGGCTTCCATCGAACGTGGACTGTACGTGGAGAGGCTGACAGCTGGGTCCACGACCGCAGCAAGGAAGTGCCCCCTTATTACGTGCAAAATAATTATTCCTCCACCTGACAGCGCGGACCCACCGGACGGGCCACCATATTTCGTCCCTGACTACTGGTACCCACCAGCTACATCTTCGCACGCAAGGAAGTGCCTGGCAGTCGGGACCCACCTGGTTGAAGCGTACGTAGCATTGTCATTCTGGTCGCGAACGTGTGCGTACATATATACTGGTGGATGTAGAGGCGCGCACGTGTCGTAGTAGAGGCGGCCAGGGTGCAAGAAAGAAAATACGGCCACGTATGTGTACATACGGGCGGGGTCTCGAACGCCTACTCGCGCATATGTACGGCGAGGGCTCGTTGACATGGCTGGGTCGGAACGGAGAAACATCGTCGTCGTCGTGTTCATGGGGAGGCAACGGAATGTGTCGTGTTCATGGGGAGGCAACAGAATGCGTCGTGTTCATGGGGAGGCAACAGAACGCGTGGGAGCCAACCGGCTGGATCGGAACGGAATGTGTGGTCGTGTTCATCGGGAGGGATTGGACAGAACATGCTATGGAAACGAGGCCTGGCGTACCGCACAACGGAGGAAACGGACCTCCTACGTTCGGAACGGGGTCCTGTTGATTGGGAGGGGTCTGGCGTATCGCAAAATGGAGGAAACGGACCTCCTACGGTTGAAATGGGGGTCCTGTTGATCGGGAGGGGTGTGGCGTACCGCAAAACGGACGAAACAGAGTTGTGTTAGAGCGCTACGGTCGAAACGGGGGTCCTGTTCATCGGGAGGGGTGTGGCGTACCGCAAAACGGGACTCCATGGGATACTGTTCATCTCCACCGTCGACCCCCTCCAGCCTCCACGAGCTACTGTTCATCCACCGTCGACCTCCTCCAGCCTCCACCTGCGACTGTTCATCCACGGGCTCCTGTTCATCCAGCCTCCACCGTGCGCTACTCCACCGGTTATTGTTCAACCAGCCCTCTCCACGAGCTCCTGTTCAACCACCCCTCCACGGGCTACTGTTCATCCTGCCCTCCACCGTCTACTATTCATCATGCCCTCCATGGGGTGGTCCTGTTCATCCAGCCCTCCACAGGGTCCTGTTCATCCAGCCCCAACCGGCTCGATCGATTGGGGTCCTGTTCATCCAGAGGCAACACCACGGGGTCCTGTTCATCCACCCCCACCGGGAACTGTTCATCCACCCCCCCCCCCCCCCCCCCCCCGCAACGCTCATTGTTCATCCAGAGGCAGCATCGATCGGCTTCAGTTAGCATCAGCAGCGAAGGAATCGCTTGATCGGGTTCAGTTAACAGCCATCGATCGATCGCTCGGGTTCAGTAACGCGTAGCCTGCAGTGCAATCGCTCGGGTTCAGTTAGAGCCCAATGCCTCGCTCGGGTTCAGTTAGAGCTAACGCCTCGCACACACGCGTGTACGTGTACGAGAGAAACGCGCATCGCTCGGCCCCCGACCTCCCACCGTAACCGGGAACTCCCCGAAATTCTCCTCCCCCTCGCTTGTACTATGGTTTTTTCCGTCATGGATGGCCCAAAGAATGTCATGCAGCTGCGTCTCCGGCCCGCCCAGGACGAAAAGCCCATTTTTTGTCATGATTTTTTGTCATAGAAGTAGGAGCCCACCACATCTATGATGATACCGGGTTTTGTCACAATTACCGTCATAGAAGTGTCATATGTATGACAGAAAAAAAATTCGTTCGGCCCAAAATGTCACGGATGTGTCTTTTTTTTGTAGTGGTACATAAACGAGAGAGAACTAAATAATTGATGTGGTGTTTCGTCAATATGCAACTCGTTGCATATTGAGCTCCACTTAACTTGTAGTGTTGTTTGTTGCACTTTGCCATGCCATGCCTCATTAAACCGGACATGCATCATACTTGATTGTGCATCATGCCATGGTTATATGATGGTTGTTTACTATGTCGCTTGCTTCTTTCCGGGTTGCTTCTCTCGTTAGCTTCGGTTTCATTCCGGAGTTGTGAGGATCCGTTCGACTACGTCCGTTTGTCTTCTTCATGGACTCGTTCTTCTTCCTTGCGGGATATCAGGCAAGATGACCATACCCTCGAAATCACTTCTATCTTTGCTTGCTAGTTGTTCGCTCTATCACTATGTCGCGCTACCTACCACTTGTTATATCATGCCTCCCATATTGCCATGTCAAGCCTCTAACCCACCTTTCCTAGCAAACCGTTGTTTGGCCAAGTTACCACTTTGCTCAGCCCCTCTTATACCGTTTCTAGTTGGAGGTGAAGTTGAAGTTTGTTCCATGTTGGAACATGGATATGTTGGGATATCACAATATCTCTTATTTAATTAATGCATTTATATACTTGGTAAAGGGTGGAAGGCTCGGCCTTATGCCTGGTGTTTTGTTCCACTCTTGCCGCCCTAGTTTCCGTCATACCGGTGTTATGTTCCTTGATTTTGCATTCCTTACGCGGTTGGGTGTTATGGGATCCCCTTGATACTTCGCCTTGAATAAAACTCCTCCAGCAAGGCCCAACCTTGGTTTTACCATTTGCCACCTAAGCCTTTTCCCTTGGTGTCGTGGTATTCTCATGGGGGTACAAGACGACATATGCCACAAGGTGGCTTCGTGTGAAGGCAAGACTGCTGCCGGAATATCCAAGAACGGGTATGTGAGTAGCACGCGCTAGTTTACCCAGGTTCGGGGCTCTCCGGAGAGATAATACCCCTACTCCTGCATGTCTGAGTATATATCTGGGATGTACATCGGGTAGTACAAAGTGCTCCTGGAACTGTATCTGAGATCAATACCATAGGCATCTGGCTTTGTATATGTCTCATGTGGGTGTTTGAGCTAACTAGCAAGTGGGAGTGGAGTGTTCCTAGGGAGTCGCCATTGTGGCCGGCCAAGTGTGTGGCGTGAGCATGTATGCATGCCTGAGTCTGTGAGGATGGATGGATAGCTGACTATATATATGTGTGTGGCTATCTTACTACCTAAGCTAGGTAGTGACGTGGGGGGCAAGTGGGCATGGGGCATCATGCCCATGAGAGGTGTGATGTGACGTGCATGCCTCCTTGTCCCTGGTGCATTTTATAAAACAGTGCCCAGGGACAGATACACTATAGATGACATTGCGGCATGGCCGTCCCATCGGGGTCTTATCAGTGTCGGGTCGGGCTGCAGTCGGCAGACGGCTGGTTGGCGCAGTCGACAGCCGGCTGGTTGGCGCAGTCGACAGCCGGCTGGTTGGCGCAGTCAGCAGCCGGTAGCCGGCCGGGCAGAGCAGTCGGACAGGGAGCCGGCAGGAGCGGCCGAGCAGTCGAACTGAGGGGCTTTGCTAGCCCCGATGTCTTGAAATATCGTCTTGCCGTCTTCGGGGTACCCGTTGCCAATTACTCCGACAGTAGCCCCCGAGCCTCCGGGCAACTTGGCAAAGTTGGGCGGAGGTTTTTTGGCGAGTGTTCAAGGAAATGATCATGAAAAAGACAAAGTTAGTCCACGCAGATATATCAAATGTTTGCTTTTAGCACTGCAAGTTTTATGCGGAAGGTGCCGACTCGGTTTCGTCCGAGCGCCCTTAATCTTTTTCGTGTTCCCTCCGCTTTTTGGCTTGTGCTCTTGCTCGTCGGACAGCCGCTCTGCGGTTTGTGGCTGAGAGTGGACTGCGAAGTGGAGTGTACAGTACTCAGACTCTGGGAGTGGATTTAACCGAACAGATACTCATAAAGGAAATGGCCGGGTCACCCGCACCGTTTTCCTTCTCAGATGTTTTTCGCGTGGGTGGCCTCCAGCGTTCACTCTTGCCAACCGGACAGCTACTCCACGGTCTGTGACTGAGAGTGGGTCTTTGGTACCACGCACGCTACTAAGCCGTCTGCGGGAACTAACGTCTCAGGCCAAGCAGCCAGCCCCCGGGCCAACTCTGGCTGGCGCCGGGGCGAATAGTGATGCAACTTTAATAAAATGTGGAGATAGCCCCCGAGCATCGCTAGGGGTTATCCGTGCTCTTGCGGTGGAAAAATATGCGGGTGAAGAGCTCACATTGATTTTCGTGTAGCCGAGGCGGAGTTTGCCGAAGACAGCCGGCGCGGCTCGACGCTCGCGGAGTGCGCCGGCGCACCCGCTAGGTGCAGCCTTCGAGCCTTCGGGTACTTGAAGGGGGCCCCGCCGGTCAGGCTCGACCGGCCGGGCGGCGAGGCGTCTTACAGCGCCCTTTTTCTTCTTTTTTCTCTTCTGCCGACTGCTGGCAGCCGAACAAAACTCTTCTCTTGTCTACAATCTTCCGTGGGGGCGCACCAGCGCACCCACTGGGTGTAGCCGCCGAGATTCGGGCCGACTGCGGAGCAGTCGGGTCGGATCTTCCGGCAACTACTTTGTCTTCTCCTTCGTGGGGCGCGTCAGCGCACCTGCTGGGTGTAGCCCCCGAGATTCGGGCCGACTGCTGAGAAGTCGGGCCGGATCTCCCGGCGACTACTTTGTCTTCTCCTTTTTCTTCTTCAGCCGGCTGGGCGGACGGACCCCGACACAATGGTGGGGCTCTTTGCAGCCGGCCACACAGCCAGTGGTCGGACGCATATTTCTTTAATTTTCTCTGCCGGTCAGCTGTGGGCACCCGGCCTTTTCTTCAGCCAGCACTGGGGAGCCGGATGTGCACACTTTTTTTTGCTTCTTTCGCTACCAGTTGGCTCGGCCACGCGAGCAGCCGGCCCTTGACTTTTTCCAGCCGGGTACGATTCTTTTTCAGCCGGCTACACACTGCAATCGTCCCCTCACTTTGTTTTCTTTTTGGTGCCTCAGCAGCCGGAGTCCGGGAGCTGGACAGCGCCGAGAGCCGGACAGACGGCGTCCGGGAGGCGGAGGAGGCCACCGCGAGGCGCTGGGGAGCCGGTCGGAGGCCGGTGCGCGGAAGCCGGCGGCCAGCCGCATGCATAGGCGAAGCCGGTAGGCGCGGGGCATCCAGCAACGGGGGGTGCGAGCGGAGTCGGTATGGGGCGCGCGACCCTGCCGGCTGCTCGGGAGCATACAGGGCGGCGCGGGAAGGCGGCCGAAGCAGGGCCGGCGCGGTCGCGAGGCACGCTCAGCAGGCGGACGGGACACGGCAGCCACGCAGCGAGGGAGCGGGGGAGCCGGCCAGCGCGCGTGGAGGTGCGGCCCCATGGGAGGCCGGCGCGGGTGGAGCAGCAGTTCGCCGGCAGAGGCGACCGACGCGGGACACGGCGGGGAGGATGGAGCAGTGCCACGAGCTAAGGCGGAGTGGGAAAGTCGGGTCATGGAGAGCCGGAGCCGGGCGTGGCCGGCGCGAGGCCTGTGGATGCGCGGCCGGAGCGGCGATGCGACGCGCGCGAGCGAAGGAGGACGCCAGCATGGACGGCCAGCTTGGCACAGCGAGGTGCGACAGCGGACGCGGAGAACAGCAGCGGCGCAGGCGAGGAGGAGCGATGCGGAGCCGGAGCTGGATGCTGCTGTGGGCGCAAGGAGCCAGCGCGGTGTGGCGGAGTTGGCCTGCAGGATGGCTGGAGCAACGAGTGGCAAGGAGCAGTGCGAACGCAGTGAGTACCACGACTGCCGCACGCGGTGGAGCGCAGGGAGTGTATGGCTACTGTCTAGCCAGTACACGTGCAATGCATGGTCAATATCTGGCTTGTGTATGGGGAGTGTATGGCCATGGTATGGCTAATGGTTTGACCATTGTTGACTAGCATCTAGCTAGCTAGCATATATGACATATGGAGTAGAGAACGCCCCGTTCCAGCCGGTGCAAAGCGCAGCGCGGAGGGGAGTGGACGCGAGCGGCGCGTGGGCGGATGCGGCCGACCGAAGCGAGGCCCCGTGCGCGGCGCGCGTGGACGGACAGCCGGCATCGCAACAATGGTGATGACGAAGGCGGCGATGCCAACGACAAGGACGCGCCGTCCCGCGCGGCCGCTTCGGGGGCGGGCTGAAGTCGAGCCCCCGAGGGCTACCGGAGAGATGGCGCGACGCCGCGGCGGTGATGGCGAAGATGGTCCCTTCCGGACTACGAAACCAGCAGCAGCGCGGTAGCATAGTACCGCCCCACGGTGGGCGCCAAATGTCGTGGTATTCTCATGGGGGTGCAAGACGACATATGCCACAAGGTGGCTTCGTGTGAGGGCAAGACTGCTGCCGGAATATCCAAGGACGGGTATGCGAGTAGCACGCGCTAGTTTACCCAGGTTCAGGGCTCTCCGGAGAAATAATACCCCTACTCCTGCATGTCTGAGTATATATCTGGAATGTACATCGGGTAGTACAAAGCGCTCCTGGAACTGTATCTTAGATCAGTACCATAGGCATCTGGCTTTGTATATGTCTCATGTGGGTGTATGAGGTAACTAGCAAATGGGAGTGGAGTGTTCCCAGGGAGCCACCATTGTGGCCAGCCAAGTGTGTGGCGTGAGCATGTATGCATGCCTGAGTCTGTGAGGATGGATGGATAGCTGACTATATATATATGTGTGTGGCTAGCTTACTACCTAAGCTAGGTAATGACGTGGGGGGAAAGTGGGCATGGGGCACCATGCCCATGAGAGGTGTGATGTGACGTGCATGCCTCCTTGTCCCTGGTGCACTTTATAAAACAGTGTCCAGGGACAGATACACTATAGATTACATTGTGGTATGGTCGTTCCGTCGTGGTCTTATCAGTGTCGGGTCAGGCTGCAGTCGGCAGACAGCTGGTTGGCGCAGTCGGCAGCCGGCTGGTCGGCGCAGTCAGCAGCTGGTAGCCGGCCGGGCAAAGCAGTCGGACGGGGAGCCGGCAGGAGCGGCCGGGAAGTCGGACTGAGGGGCTTTGCTAGCCCCGATGTCTTGAAATATCGTCTTGCCGTCTTCGGGGTACCCGTTGCCAATTACTCCGACACTTGGGTTCCGCAGACTCAAGGGTCATCTTTATTTTAAACCCCCGGGCCAGTGCTCCTCTGAGTGTTGGTCCAAACTGGGCGATGTCCGGTGCCCCCTGGGCAACCAGGGTCTATGCCAACCCAACGTGTGGCCCATCTGGTGTGCCCTGAGAACAAGATACGTGCGACTCCTATCGGGATTTGTCGGCACATTGGGAGGCTTTGCTGGTCTTATTTTACCATTGTCGAAATGTCTTGTAACCGGGATTCCGAGTCTGATCGGGTCTTCCTGGGAGAAAGAATATCCTTCGTTGACCGTGAGAGCTTCTGATGGGCTAAGTTGGGACACCCCTGCAGGGTTTTGAACTTTTGAAAGCCGTGCCCGTGGTTATATGGCAGATGGGAATTTGTTAATATCCGGTTGTAGAGAACTTGACACTAAATTAATTAAAATGCATCAACCGCGTGTGTAGCCGTGATGGTCTCTTCTCGGCGGAGTCCGGGAAGTGAACACGGTTCTTGTGTTATGCTTGAACGTAAGTAGTTTCAGGATCACTTCTAGTTCACGACCGTTGCGTTGCTTCTCTTCTCTCTCTTATTTGCGTAAGTTAGCCACCATATATGCTTAGTGCTTGCTGCAGCTCCACCTCACTACCCTTTCCTACCCATAAGCTTAAATAGTCTTGATCTCGCGGGCGTGAGATTGCTGAGTCCTCGTGGCTCATAGGTACTTCCAAACAGTTGCAGGTGCCGATGATACCAGTGCAGGTGACGCAACCGAGCTCAAGTGGGAGCTCGATGAATATCTTGCTCGTTGTTTTGTTTCATTTCCTTTTGATCAGTAGTGGAGCCCAGTTGGGGCGATCGGGGATCTAGCATTTGGGGTTTTCTTCTTTTATTTTGGTTCTATAGTCGGAACTTGATTGTATTCTGGATGATGTATGTTTAACTTGTATTTGTGTGAAGTGGCAACTGTAAGCCAACTCCTTATCCCTTTCTTATTCAGTACATGGGATTGTGTGAAGATTACCCCTCTTACGACAAACCTACTATGCGGCTATGCCTCTAAGTTGTGCCCTGACACGTGGGAGATATAGCCACATTGTGGGTGTTACAACGGTGATGGATTTTATGAGATTTATCATGTAATCGAGTTAGTTTTGTTAGGGTTTGATCCCTAGTATCCATTATGTTTTGAGATTGATGTTGCTATGACTTTGCTATGCTTAATGCTTGTCACTAGGCCCCGAGTGCCATGATTTCAGATCTGAACCTATTATGTTTTAATGAATATATGTGAGTTCTTGATCCTATCTTGCAAGTCTATAGTCACCTATTATGTGTTATGATCCGTTAACCCCGAAGTGACAATCATCGGGATACTTACCGGTGATGACTGTAGTTTGAGGAGTTCATGTATTCACTAACTGTTAATGCTTTGTTCCGGTACTCTATTAAAAGGAGGCCTTAATATCCCTTAGTTTCCAATAGGACCCCACTGCCATCGGAGGGTAGGACAAAAGATGGCATGCAAGTTCTTTTCCATAAGCACGTATGACTATATTCGAAATACATGCCTACATTACATTGATGAACTAGAGCTAGTTCTGTGTCACCCTATGTTATAACTATTGCATGAGGAATCGCATCCGACATAATCATCCATCACTGATCCATTGCCTACGAGCTTTTCATATATTGTTCTTCGCTTATTTACTTTTCCGTTGCTACTATTACAATCACTATAAAACCAAAACTGCTATAGTTACTTTTGCCACCGTTACCACTACTATCATATTACTTTTCTACTAAATACTTTGTTGTAGATATTAAGTTTCCAGGTGTGGTTAAATTGACAACTCAGCTGCTAATACTTGAGAATATTCTTTGGCTCCCCTTGTGTCGAATCAATAAATTTGGGTTGAATACTCTACCCTCGAAAACTGTTGCGATCCCCTATACTTGTGGGTTATCAAGACTATTTTCTGGTACTGTTGCCGGGGAGCATAGCTCTATTCTTTGAGTCACTTGGGATTTATATCTGTTGATCACTATGAGGAACTTGAAAGATGAAAGAACCAAGATTTATCCCTCAACTACGAGGGGAGGTAAGGAACTGCCATCTAGATCTGCACTTGATTCACCTTCTGTTATGAGTAAACTTGCGACACCTACTCCTGCTATTCATTCTGATATGTCACATGTTATTGATTATGCCACTTCTTCTTTGCATGATACTTATGATGAAACTACTTCTATGATTGATAATACTGGGTCACTAGGTGAATTTCTTGATGAACAACTTGCTAGGGTTAGAGAGAATGAAATTATTGAAACTGATAATATTGATGAAAGTGATGATGAAGATTCTCCCTCTAGATATGAATTGCCTGTTGTGCCTGAGGGTTATGTTATGGATGAAGAAACTGTTAGAGACTTTTTAACTTGCAATGATAGATATGATCTTAATAAATTATTAGCTAAGCTTAAAGAAAAATCTTTGAATGCTAGAATGAAATATGACCCTGCTTTTGCTACTTCACCTATCTGTATTTCTGATAAGGATTATGATTTCTCTGTCGATCCTGAGTTAATTACTTTGGTTGAATCTGATCCTTTTTATGGCTTTGAATCTAAAACTATTGTGGCACATCTTACTAAATTAAATGATATAGCCACCCTGTTCACTAATGATGAGAAAACTTGCTATTACTTTATCCTTAATTTGTTTCCGTTCTCATTAAAGGGTGATGCTAAATCATGGTTTAATTCTCTTGATCCTGGTTGTGTGCGTAGTCCCCAGGATATGATTTATTACTTCTCTGCTAAATATTTCCCCGCTCATAAGAAACAAGCTGCCTTAAGGGAAATATATAATTGTGTGCAAATTGAAGAAGAGAGTCTCCCACAAGCTTGGGGGAGGCCTCTCCAATTGCTTAATGCTTTGCCTGATCATCCTCTCAAGAAAAATGAAATACTTGATATCTTTTATAATGGACTAACCGATGCTTCCAGAGACCACCTGGATAGTTGTGCTGCTTGTGTTTTCAGGGAAAGAACACTTGATCAAGCTGAATTGCTATTGAGTAATATGTTGAGTAA
Organism: Triticum urartu; assembly: GCF_003073215.2. Taxonomy (NCBI): domain Eukaryota; kingdom Viridiplantae; phylum Streptophyta; class Magnoliopsida; order Poales; family Poaceae; genus Triticum; species Triticum urartu. Next base: position 166,327,832 of record NC_053023.1, read on the forward strand.
TGAAAATGATTGGACACTTCCTGAACCAACTCCTAAGCCAACTCCGAAGAAAAGGGGTATTCTATTTCTCAATCCTGAAGATATGCAAGAGGCAAAGAAATCTAAGAAATAAAAGGGTATTAAAGTGGAAGATGTTAAGAATAAACCACCTATTGAAGAAATACATGGTCTTGATAACCCGACACAGGTAGTAAAGGTAAATTCTCTCTATAGATTTGATGAAGGTGATGTTCCTCGTAATAAGTCTGCTAGCCAATGCTTGGATGAGTTTGATAATTTTATTGTTAAACAAGAAAACTTCAATGCTTATGTTGGTAGACAATTGAAACGCAATGCTTATATGATTGAACACTTCAGTGATTATATGTCTAGAGTTAAAGGTGAACTTAAACTTATTAGTAAACATGCTTCTATGGTTACCACTCAAGTAGAACAAGTACTTAAGGCTCAGAATGATTTGCTCAATGAATTAAATAATAAGAAAAATGATAATGTTGTTAGAGTTGTGACTAGAGGGGGTAAAATGACTCAGGAACCTTTGTATCCTGAGGGCCACCCTAAGAGAATTGAGCAAGATTCTCAGAGAACTTATGTTGATGCACCTAGTTCTTCTAAGAAGAAGAAAAAAAATGATAGGACTTTGCATGCTTCTAGTGAACCTGTTGTAGACACATCTGAGAATCCCAATGATATTTCTATTTCCGATGCAGAAACACAATATGGTGATGAACATGAACCTAGTGATAATGTTAATAATGATGTTCATGTTGATGCTCAACCTAGCAATAACATGATGTAGAGATTGAACCTGCTGTTGATCTTGATAACCCACAATCAAAGAATCAACGTTATGATAAGAGAGACTTCATTGCTAGGAAGAACGGTAAAGAAAGAGAACCATGGGTTTAGAAACCCATGCCTTTTCCTCCTAAACCATCCAAGAAAAAGGATGATGAGGATTTTGAGCGCTTTGCTGAAATGATTAGACCTATCTTTTTGCGTATGCGTTTGACTGATATGCTTAAAATGAACCCTTATGCTAAGTACATCAAGGATATTATTACTAATAAAAAAAGATACCGGAAGATGAAATTTCCACCATGCTTGCTAATTACACTTTTAAAGGTGGAATACCAAAGAAACTAGGAGATCCAGGAGTACCAACTATACCGTGCTCCATTAAGAGAAACTATGTTAAAACTACTTTATGTGATCTCGGAGCCGGTGTTAGTGTTATGCCTCTCTCTTTATATCATAGACTTGATTTGAATAAGTTGACACCTACTGAAACATCTTTACAAATGGCTAATAAATCAACTGCTATACCTGTCAGTATTTGTGAGGATGTGCATGTTGTGGTTGCAAACGTTACTATTTTAATGGACTTTGTTATTCTTAATATTCCCGAGGACGATAGTATGTCTATTATTCTTGGTAGACCCTTTCTGAATACTGTAGGGGCTGTTATTGATTGCAACAAAGGCAATGTCACTTTTCATGTTAATGGTAATGAGCATACGGTACACTTTCTGTGGAAACAACCTCAAGTCCATAGTATCAATTCTATTGGAAAAATTTCAACGATTATTATTGGAGGTTTTGAATTTCCTCTTCCTACTGTCAAGAAGAAATATGATATTCTTATTGTTGGGGGTGTGCATATCCCCGTTGAGGTAACCTAGTGTTATTCAAAAATTCTCCAGTTTCATGCGATTCAGAATGAGTTTGTTAACAAGACTTGACCAACCTTATTAGTGGATTCCTTTTGATGAGCATGAGATGGATGAAGTTAGAAAACACAACTTTCTATACCCTCTTTTACTTTCTGTTATTTAGATTTAATAAAGGAAAAATAATATTTTCTGTCTGTTTTTTGAATTATCCTTGCAATAAAAATACCCCAAAAATAAAAGTTCTCCAAATGTCCTGAAAATGAATTATGATTTTTTGTAGAATATTTAAGAATATTTGGCACTGAGAACACACCAGAGGGGGCAACCACCTGGCCACGAGGGTGCAGGGTGCGCCTCCTGCCTCATGGGCCCCTCGTGGCCCCCCTCCACTTATTATTGCACCCACACACTCCTTCCTCTAGAAAAAAACACCACATAGCTCAAACCCATGTTCTAGCTCATTTTGTTGCCATTTTCGATCTCCTTGCTCAAAGCTCCATTCACAAAATTTCTTTAGGGGGTTGTTCTTCGGTATGTGACTCCTCCAATGGTCCAATTAGTTTTTGTTCTAGTGCTTTATTTATTGCAAATTTTTGCTCCTTAGGTGACCCTGTTCTTGAGCTTGCATGTCAAATTTATTTGGTCCCAAGTAGTTCTATTGCATGATATGGCCTCTAGGCACTTGTGGGAGTAGTTGCTATCAATCTTGTTGAGTTTGGTTTACTTTTATTTTTGAGTTACTAAAAATTTCAGGAATTTTTCAGAGGAAGAAATATGTTTAGGAAAATGTACCAAGGTGGTTCCTCAAGGAAGCAAGGACCTAGGCTCGCGATACGTGAGCCGAACTATGAGCTACCAAGAGAAGCTCAAGTGCATCCTTGTGAATGGCCGTCAGAAGATTTTATGGTCCAAGCAGGAATTAAGGAGGAATTTGACGCGTATGGATGTAATGCTAAACTTGAGGGCTTCGTGTCAGATAAGTGCCCCCAATATTATCACCTAACTGATTCCTTTGTGAGAAGGTTTAAATTTACATCATCACGCAATTCTCACACTGTCCTATTTGATCTTTATGATAAATCTTATACCATGGACTTAGAAGACTTTAAGACTGCTTGTAAACTCCCGCACTGGGGCAATGTTAATGAACCTCGCAAATCTGAATTTAAAGAATTTCTTGCTAGTATCACTATGGGGGAATCTAGAGAAATTACACAAGCTACCATAGGGAGCATTCATTTCCCTTCCATACATTATTTTGCTCTTTTCATTGGTAGATGCATTAACGGTAAAGATGAGGCTTGTCACATGTGCATTCCAGACCTTAATGTCCTCAAAAGTGCGGTATTAGGTGATAAACAATATAACTTGGGGGCTATTGTTGCACATAGGTTGCATCTTAACGGTTTAAGTGGAGAATTGTTCGGTGGAATTTATGCAACCTGTTTAGCTAATTTTCTTGAGGTACCCATACATGAAAATGATATGGAGTTGCCTCCTGCTTATCTAAATTTTAATGCTATGGTTCGCCATCAGTTTATTGAGAGGAATGAACAACCTATCCAGTATCGACTAATCTTTGACAAGCATCACACTGTCCATGTTGCTCTCCCTGCTCCTGCTTTCTTTGACTTTCAGACAAAAGGGAGATATGTTATAACCAGGGAGGAGGCGAATGAGTATGGAAGGAGGACGGAGGCAGCTCGCCTCCAAGCTGCAGCTCTTCAGGCAGTACTTGCTGCATCTCAATACGATCCCAGCTTCAACTTTGGATATCCACCAGGCCAGCCATGGCCCTAGGCCAACTTAGGCCAAAAGCCTAAGCTTGGGGGAGTACATATTTCTCACTGAAATTACATTCATGTTCACACACTCATGCCAGTTGTCGGTGCTCATACTTTTTCATTGTAATATCCATGCTAGTTTATTTTCTTTTCCAACTTTCTTCTTGCATGTTTGAAAAACCTTAAGAAAAACACACAAAAAATTAGTTGTAGCTTTTACCTAGTTTACCTTCCATGCCTGTAGTAGTAATAATTAAAAGAAAACCCAAAAGACTTCTCGTTCTTCTTTTGTTTGTTGGGAGCTTTCCCGTGTAAATAGTTTGATTTGTTTTCTTTGGGGGTCGAGAGGAGAAGACCATGATGAAAATGTTGAGTGGCTCTCATTTGAATTATTGTTGATCTAACAAAGAGCCCATATTACCTTGTCCTCTTCCTTGTATTAAAAGCTTACATATTCTAGCTTAGTCCAATGCACGTGTACTATTATTATCCACACCATTCGGTTGTGCAAGTGAAACGCAATAATGACGATATATGATGAACTGGTTGAGATGAGAGAAGCTGGTATGAACTCGACCTATCTTGTTTTTGTAAATATGATTAGTTCATCGTTCCTGATTCAGCCTACTATGAATGAAACATGTTTGCAATGACAATTAGAGATGATAGTTGCTCATGCCATGCTTAATTTGCTAGGAGTTTATGATGGTTTACTTTGCGTGCCAACATGCTATTAAAATGGTTGTGATGTGGTATGATAGGGTGGTATCCTCCTTTGAACGATTCGAGTGGCTTGACTTGGCACATGTTCACGCATGTAGTTGAAACAAAATCAACATAGCCTCCACGATATTTATGTTCATGGAGAATTATATCCTACTCATGCTTACATTCAGTGTTGATTAATTTTAATGCATGTTCATGATTGTTGTCGCTCTCTAGCTGGTCGCTTCCCAATCTCTTTCTAGCCTTCACTTGTACTAAGCGGGAATACTGCTTGTGCATCCAATTCCATAAACCCCAAAAGTTATTCCATATGAGTCCACCATACCTTCCTATATGCGGTATCTACCTATCGTTCCAAGTAAATTTGTATGTGCCAAACTCTAAACCTTCAAATGAAATTCTGTTTTTATGCTCGAATAGCTCATGTATCAACTAGGGTTGTTTATATCTTCCATGCTAGGCGGGTTATTCTCAAGAGGAGTGGAATCCGCTCCTCACTCACGAGAAAATGGCTGGTAACCGGGATGCCCAGTCCCATGCTCAAATCAAATCAAAATAATTACAAACAAAACTCCCCCAGGATTGTTGTTAGTTGGAGGCACCCGTTGTTTCAGACAAGCCATGGATTGATGTTTGTTGGTGGTAGGGGGGGTATAAACTTTACCATTCTGCTTGGGAACCGCCTATAATGTGTGTAGCATGGAAGATATCGAGATCTCTCGGTTGCTATGTTGACAATGAAAGTATACCACTCAAAATATTATTTATCTGTATTTCAAAACCGAGCTCTAGCACCTCTACAAATACCTGCTTCCCTCTGCGAAGGGCTTATCTATTTACTTTTATGTTGAGTCATCATCCTCTTATTAAAAAGCACCAGTTGGAGAGCACCGCTGTCATTAGCATGCGTTACTATTAATTTACAATATGTATGACTGTGACTGGATCTCTTTACCATGAATTATAATTTCCAGTCAGCCCTTGATCTTCAGAGGTGCTATGCATTTATGTCTTGCGGTCTCAGAAAGGGCTAGCGAGATACCATCTGTTATATCATATTATGATTGTTTTGAGAAAGTGTTGTCATCCGAGATTTACTATTATTGCTCGCTAGTTGATTATGTCATTGATATGAGTAAACATGAGACCCAAATGTTATTATGAATATGGTTAGTTCACAATCTATGTTGAAAACTTGAATGCTGGCTTTACATGTTTACAACAACAAGAGCAAACAGAGTTTGTAAAAGTTTTTCTTTATCACTTTCAGTTTATCAACTGAATTGCTTGAGGACAAGCAAAGGTTTAAGCTTGGGGAGTTGATACGTCTCCATCGTATCTACTTTTCCAAACACTTTTGCCCTTGTTTTGGACTCTAACTTGCATGAATTGAATGGTACTAACCCGGACTGACGCTGTTTTCAGCATATTTGCCATGGTGTTATTTTTGTGCAGAAATAAAAGTTCTCGAAATGACCTGAAAATCAACGAAGAATATTTTTTGGAATATATAAAAAATACTGGCAAAAGAATCGAGGCCAGGGGGCCACACCCTGTCCACGAGGGTGGGGGCGCTCCCACCCCCCTGGGCGCGCCCCCCTGCCTCGTGGGCCCCCTGGTGCTCTACCGACCTCAACACCAACTCTATATATTCATGTTCGGGGAGAAAAAAATCAAAGAGAAGGATTCATCGCGTTTTACGGTACGGAGCCGCCGCCAAGCCCTAATCTCTCTCGGGAGGGCTGATCTGGAGTCCGTTCGTGGCTCCAGAGAGGGGAATCCATCACCATCGTCATCATCAACCTTCCTCCATCACCAATTTCATGATGCTCTCCGCCATGCGTGAGTAATTCCATCGTAGGCTTGTTGGACGGTGATGGGTTGGGTGAGATTTATCATGTAATCGAGTTAGTTTTGTTAGGGTTTGATCCCTAGTATCCATTATGTTTTGAGATTGATGTTGCTATGACTTTGCTATGCTTAACGCTTGTTACTAGGGCCTGAGTGCCATGATTTGAGATCTGAACCTATTATGTTTTCATGAATATATGTGAGTTCTTGATCCTATCTTGCAAGTCTATTGTCACCTATTATGTGTTATGATCCGTTAACCCCAAAGTGACAATAATCGGGATACTTACCGGTGATGACCGTAGTTTGAGGAGTTCATGTTTTCACTAAGTGTTAATGCTTTGTTTCGGTACTCTATTAAAAGGAGGCCTTAATATCCCTTAGTTGCCAATAGGACCCTGCTGCCACGGGAGGGTAGGACAAAAGATGTCATGCAAGTTCTTTTCCATAAGCACGTATGACTATATTCAAAATACATGCCTACATTACATTGATGAACTGGAGCTAGATCTGTGTCACCCTATGTTATAACTGTTGCATGAGGAATCACATTCGACATAATTATCCATCACTAATCCATTGCCTATGAGCTTTTCACATATTGATCTTTGCTTAGTTACTTTTCCGTTTCCACTGTTACAATCACTACAAAACCAATAATGTTACTTTTGCCACCGTTATCGTTACTTCCATATTACTTTTGTCAGGACCCCGATTCTAAGTCACACCGATCTAGCCTGTAACACCTCATATCACTTTGTGGCCTCACACACGGTATTACCACGGGTGTCGCCTTACCATGGCCCGGGACCGTTTGCGTCTTTTGGCTCACGTATATGATAGTGTTGCTAGCATCCATATGACAGAGAACCCGGGCCGACGTGACTAGTCGTGAACCCAAAGTGGCACTAACTTACGGGGACAGGCATACATGAATCAACATCGAGCATGTCGGTCAGCAGCGTGCGAATCCGGGCTGTAGCACTGGGCTAACAGGACTCCAGTGAACCGGGCTGTGGCAGGCTAGGCAGGACTCCGGATGTCACCGCATGACATTTCCCCGAAGGGACAGACACATGAACGAAGTGAATCACATGCCGGCCAGTCAAGTGTTTCGGAGCAGTAGTGCTGGGCTAGCAGGACTCCGGTGAACCGGGCTGTAGCGGACTACTATGGCTCATGGAAGCACAAGACTACATTTCCCCATAAGAGAGGCTACCAAGGATAAACAACTAGATTGTCGGATACCACACATACCAAGCATTTCAATTATACACACAATATGCTTGATATGTGTAAATACAACATGGCATCACAACAGAACTCTACGACTCAAAGTATTTATTCAATAGGCTCCGAGGAGCGAGATATTACAAACCTGGGTCTCATGACCCAACATTCAGAGCATACAAGTCAAAGCACATGCGGATGCTTAACATGTCTGAGTACAGACATCTACAAATGAAAAAGGCTGAGAAGCCCGACTATCTACCAGATCCTGCCGAGGACACAAGATCGTAGCTGAGGTATCAAGCTAAACATCGAAGTCCACACGGAACTACTAGCGAGACTGAAGTCTCTCTGCAAAAACATAAAATAGGCAAACATGAGTACAAATGTACCGAGCAAGACTTACATCAGAACTAGCTACATATGCATCAGTATCAACAAAGGGGGTGGTGGAGTTTGACTGCAGCAAGCCAGCTTTGACTCAGTGGCTATCCTAAACTATGACTCCAAGTAACTCTTTTGAGGTGGCGCACACGAGTCCACATATTCACCATATCAATACATGAGTCAAGTGTTCCCGAGACACCAAACGGGCGCCCGGTACACCGTGCCACGGTGTATCTACTGCATCATAGCCCACCCCTAGGGTCTGCGCTACGCACGGCCTCCAACACATATCCTACAAACACCAGAAACTAGTTGCAACTCCTGGACAGAGGGTAAGGGCAGTTAATAAGTCGGGAGGGTCCATTGGTTTCGGGCCCAATGTGTGGTAGTAGCTGTTCATGGATCACAAACACCGAACTCAGTTCCTGAGGACGGTTTCAATGAGACAACCCAACATGTACTCCTACATGGCCTCTCACCGCTACCTTTACCAAATCGTGTTCACACACAGTAGGACATGTTCACAACTTTGCAATTCATCCCCGATGAATCAGACCTGACACAACTCTAAGCAATAGCAGGCATGAAAAACAAGCACGAATGAGTAGGCACACCAGGGCTCAAACAACTCCTACTCATGCTAGTGGGTTTCATCTATTTACTGTGGCAATGACAGGTCATGCAGAGGAAAGGGGTTCAACTACCGCAACATGTAATAGTTGAATCGTTGTTGTCCTAATGCAATAAAAGAGAGCAGGAGCGAGAGAGTGGGATTGTATCGGAATGAACAAGGGGTTTTTGCTTGCCTGGCACTTCTGAAGATGATATAGCTCTTCATCGGTGTCATTCATCACATCATCGGAACACGTCTATCGAGAGGGAACAACCACCGACAAACAAAGAAGAAACACAATCAATGCCATGCAACAATATGATGCATGAATTGTGACATGGCAATATGCTGTTGATTGGCCTAATGCAACTAGCAACAAGTTAAATGGAGTTGGTTTGAACACTAGGTTCAAATTCAAACTCCATATGTGCTTTCTTAAATGCCATTTAATTGAATTGTCCTAAACAGAGGACATAAGTTGCTCTAACATGCATGAAAATGCCATAAACAGATTCTTTGGATTTTTCTAATCATTTATCATATATAAATTATTTCATTTGGAGTTATAGATTATTTTCTATGATTTTTACAAGTTTTAACTATTTTCTGGAATTTTTGGATTATTTTAAATACAGAAACTATTTACTGCGTCAGCATGACATCGTCATGACGTCAGCAGGTCAACGGGGCTAGTCCAGGTCAAACCTGACGTGTGGGGTCCACACGGCAGTGACCCAAGGCTGGTTAGTGTCGCTGACAGGTGGGCCTGGCCAACGGCCACGTCAGCAGAGTCAATGCTGACGGGTGGGTCCCACTGCTTATGAACTAATCTAAACAGAAAATAAAAAGAAAACCTAACAGGTAATGGGGCCTCATTGATTGCGGGCGCGACGAGGGGTATGTTTATGTTTGAGTCTAATGCCAGGTTAAGTTGCGCTATAATAACATTGACGATGTAGCAACTGACCAGGCGATTTAGCCGACTGTGACCTTCAAGTCGCGGCGGAAGCCGCATCGGCAGGCCAGGACATCGGTGCGGAGCGATCGGACGAGGGGAAAAGTTGGCGCAAACATAGGAGGCTCTGCGGGCTCGTCGCGGGATGGCTTGTTTTGACTGCACGGCGTACTGACGCAGGCGAAGTTAGCGGCGGCCCGAGCTCGGTGATGTGCGCGGGTGGCGCTGCGGGGTGCAAGCGAGCAAGGGGAGGCGCTAGTGAGGCTCAGCATGGGGCGGTAAGCTATGTGGACACGCACCCGGCACCAAAGTACAGGTCACCGGAGCGTCGTCGGCGGTGAGCACAGGCGGCGGCGGGTTTCGGTCGTCGGTCGAGAAGCGGCAGCTGTGGCGTGCCATCGAGAAAACAGAGAGGGGGAGAAGGTGCAGCAGCTCACAGCGGTTGCAGTAGGCGTCGCAGCGGCTCAGGGAAGGCGGGAGCTGAGCGGGGCGGCGAGGTCGATCTCCGGCGGCCGAGGAGGGGAAAAGCATCGGTGGCAGTGTTGCAACGCGTCCGGGGCCTCGTGGCTCGTCGAGGAGGTCGGGGACATCGAGACGGAGCTCGCAGGCACTGCAGGAGGTCGAGGGGGAGGCGCTGGACGTGGTGGAAGCGAACGGGGCGACTAGCTCCCGCTCGGGCACGTGCGGAGATGAGCAGAGAAGGGGGAGTGTAAGCCGAGGGCAGAGTGAGGAAGTATGAGAGAAGGTCGGGCAATGCTCACGTGGCGCCCGTTCTTGGTGTCGAGAACACCCAAGCGAGACACCACGCGGCAAGCAAGCAGGAGCTGGCCCGGACGCCGTGCTCGCGCGCGTCTCGGCCACGTCGCGCGTCCTCCTGGCAAAGGGGAAACGACAGGGAGCAGGCTCCCTGGTGTGTTGGGCCCCCGGCCAGCTACAGTGCTGGCCGGTTGTGGGCGCCAGTAGCTTTTCTCGCTGCTTGATACGTCTCCAACGTATCTATAATTTTTGATTGCTCCATGCTATATTATCTACTGTTTTGGACATTATTGGGCTTTATTATCCACTTTATATTATTTTTGGGACTAACCTATTAACCGGAGGCCCAGCCCAGAATTGTTGTTTTTTGCCTGTTTTAGGGTTTCGAAGAAAAGGAATATCAAACGGAGTCCAAACGGAATGAAACCTTCGGGAACGTGATTTTCTCACCGAATACAACTCAGGAGACTTGGACCCTACGTCAAGGCACGTAACAGGAGGCCACGAGGTAGGGGGCGCGCCCTACCCTACCAGGCGCGCCCCCCACCCTCGGGCGTGCCCCCCACCCTCTTGGCCCCCTGTTGCTCCACCGACGTACTTCTTCCTCCTATATATACCTCACGCTACCCCCAAACGATCAGATACGGAGCCAAAAACCTAATTCCACCATCCGCAACTTTTTGTATCCACGAGATCCCATCTTGGGGCCTGTTCCGGAGCTCCGCCGGAGGGGGCATCGATCACGGAGGGCTTCTACATCATCATCCAAGCCCCTCCGATGAAGTATGAGTAGTTTACTTCAGACCTACGGGTCCATAGTAGTAGCTAGATGGCTTCTTCTCTCTTTTTGGATCTCAATACAATGTTCTCCCCCTCTCTTGTGGAGATCTATTCGATGTAATCTTCTTTTTGCGGTGTGTTTGTTGAGACCGATGAATTGTGGGTTTATGATCAAGTCTATCTATGAATAATATTTGAATCTTCTCTGAATTCTTTTATGTATGATTGGTTATCTTTGCAAGTCTCTTCGAATTATCAGTTTGGTTTGGCCTACTAGATTGGTTGTTCTTGCCATGGGAGAAGTGCTTAGCTTTGGGTTCGATCTTGCGGTGTCCTTTCCAAGTGACAGAAGGGGCAGCAAGGCACGTATTGTATCGTTGCCATCGAGGATAACAAGATGGGGTTTTATCATATTGCATGAACTATCCCTCTACATCATGTCATCTTGCTTAAGGCGTTACTCTGTTTTTTAACTTAATACTCTAGATGCATGCTGGATAGCGGTCGATGAGTGGAGTAATAGTAGTAGATGCAGGCAGGAGTCGGTCTACTTGTCTCGGACGTGATGCCTATATACATGATCATACCTAGATATTCTCATAACTATGCTCAATTCTGTCAATTGCTCAACAGTAATTTGTTCACCCACCGTAGAATACTTATGCTCTTGAGAGAAGCTAGTGAAACCTATGGCCCCCGGGTCTCTTTCTCATCTATATCAATCTCCATCACTTTATTATTGCTTTGCTTTTACTTTTCTTTTACTTTTTACTTTGCATCTCTATACCAAAAATATTATTTATTATCTCTATCAGATTTCACTTTCGTAAGTGACGTGAAGGGATTGACAACCCCTAAGCGCGTTGGTTGCGTTGAGCTATTGTTTTTGTGTAGGTACGAGGGACTTGTGCATGGCCTCCTACTAGATTGATACCTTGGTTCTCAAAAACTGAGGGAAATACTTACGCTACTTTGCTGCATCATCCTCTCCTCTTCGGGGAAATCCAACGCAGTGCTCAAGAGGTAGCAAGAAGAATTTTGGCGCCGTTGCCGGGGAGTCTGCGCAAAAGTCAACATACCAAGTACCCATCACAATCCCTATCTCCCGCATTACATTATTTGCCATTTGCCTCTCGTTTTCCTCCCCCAACTTCACCCTTGCCGCATTACATTATTTGCCATTTGCCTCTCGTTTTCCTCTCCCCCACTTCACCCTTGCCGTTTTATTCGCCCTCTCTCTCTCTCTCTATCCTCCCTCTCTTTCCTTTTTGCCTCTTTTGTTGCTTGTGTGTTAGTTTGTTTGCTTTCGTCTATGGCTAGTCTCATATCCTTCTCCGTTGTCTCCCGAGAATGAAGTTCTAAATTTTAAACAAAGGGAGGGAGAAAATCTAAAAGATGCTTGGTATAGAATTTGCAATGCTCAAAATAGATCTACCAGGAAGCAATCTACTTCAGTTCTTCTCCGCAATTTTTATGTAGGTGCTAGTCCTTGGTATAGATATATCCTTGATACCATTACCGGAGGGAATTTCTTGGGTAGCCATACTTTTGATTCTTATAATGCTATGTTAGATTTATTTGGCTCACCACCTCTTTTGGTTAATGGAACTATGTTAACTTTGGAGCATGTTATGCAAAGACTTGAAATTATTGAAAATAAAGTTGCTACTATTGAATTAATTGAAAATCTAGATAAAAAGATCCACAATCAAATTACCCAATATGGATCTAAGGTAGGAATGACTTTGAAAAATATTAAGGAAAAGGAACCCATAGTTAATGAGAAAATAAATCTAGATTCCTACTAGAATCGATAAACTTGAGGGTATCATTACGAACTTGGGAACGCTTTTTCTTCCGTAAAGAATACTCCAAGTCCTCCTACTAAAATTGCCAAGCTTATGTATGTTCCTAAAAATAAGGGTGAATCATCTAGTAAGGAAACTGCGGATCTTAAATCTATAAGTATTCATCCCAATCTTTTTGCTATCATTAAGGAACCAATTGCTACAAATGAATTTTTCGATCTTGTGCCTAAGAGTTTGATAATCACTAGAAAGAAAGAAATTCCTAAGGGAGATAGATGCCTCATTGAAGAATTCCTACCAAAGATGGCAATACCTAGATCTATTCTTGCTTGTTATGCCTAGCTAGGGGCGTTAAACGATAGCGCTTGTTGGGGGAGGCAACCCAATTTTATTTTTATTCCTTGCTTTTTGTTCCTATTTAGTAATAAATACATTATTTAGCCTCTGTTTTGGTTGTGTTTTTTGTGTTTAATTAGTGTTTGTGCCAAGTAGAACCGTTGGGAAGACTTGGGGAAAGTCTTGTTGAACTTGCTGTAAAAAACAGAAACTTTAGCGCTCACGAGAACTACTGTCATTTTTATTTGGAGAGTGCTATTTAGTTAATTATTTTTTAAGATGATTAATAGATAAATTCCTCACGTCCATCAATTTATTTTATAATTTTTGGAGTTCCAGATCTTGCGCTAGATACAGATTACTTCAGAGTGTTCTCTTTTTGACAGATTCTGTTTTTCGTGTGTTGTTTGCTTATTTTGATGAATCTTTGGCCAGTAAAATAGTTTATGAACCATAGAGAAGTTGGAATACAGTAGGTATAACACCCATATAAATAAATAATGAGTTCATTACAGTACCTTGAAGTGGTCTTTTGTTTTCTTTCGCTAACGGAGCTCACGAGTTTTCTACTTTAAGTTTTGTGTTCTGAAGTTTTCAAGTTTTGGGTAAAGATTTGATGGATTATGGAACAAGGAGTGGCAAGAGCCTAAGCTTGGGGATGCCCATGGCACCCCCAAGATAATATAAGGACACCTAAAAGCCAAAGCTTGGGGATGCCCCGGAAGGCATCCCCTCTTTCGTCTACTTCTATCGGTAACTTTACTTGGAGCTATATTTTTATTCACCACATGATATGTGTTTTGCTTGGAGCGTCTTTTATAATTTGAGTATTTGCTTGTTAGTCTACCACAATCATCCTTTCTGTACACACCTTTTCAGAGAGCCATACATAATTTGGAATTTGATAGAATACTCTATATGCTTCACTTATATCTTTTGAGCTCTATAGTTTTACTCTATGTGCTTCACTTATATCTTTTGAGTTATATAATTTTGCTCTAGTGCTTCACTTATATCTTTTAGGGCATGGTGGTGGATTTGTTTTATAGAAACTATTGATCTCTAATGCTTCACTTAGATTATTTTGAGAGTCTTAATAGCATGGTAATTTGCTTAATAATAATATGCTTGGTATTCAAGATTTGTAAAACTTTCTTTTGAGTGCATTGAATACTAAGAAAAAATTGAGCTTGATAATTGTTTTGAGATATGAGGATGGTGATATTAGAGTCATGCTAGTTGAGTAGTTGTGAATTTGAGAAATGCTTGTGTTAAAGTTTGTGATTCCCGTAGCATGCACGTATGGTGAACCGTTATGTGATGAAGTCGGAGCATGATTTATTTATTGATTGTCTTCCTTATGAGTGGCGGTTGGGGACGAGCGATGGTCTTTTCCTACCAATCTATCCCCCTAGGAGCATGCGCGTAATACTTTGCTTTTATAACTTCTAGATTTTTGCAATAAGTATATGAGTTCTTTATGACTAATGTTGAGTCCATGGATTATACGCGCTTTCCTTCCTTCCACCATCGCTAGCCTCACTAATACCGCACACTTTTCTCCGGTATCATACACCCACCAAATACCTTCCTCAAAACAGCCACCATACCTACCTATCATGGCATTTCCATAGCCATTCCGAGATATATTGCCATGCAACTTTCCACCATTCCGTTCATTATGACACACTCCATCATTGTCATATTGCTAGCATGGTCATGTAGTTGACATCGTATTTGTGGCAAAGCCACCATTCATAATTCTTTCATACATGTCACTCTTGATTCATTGCATATCCCGGTACACCGCCGGAGGCATTCATATAGAGTCATATTTTGTTCTAAGTATTGAGTTGTAATTGTTGAGTTGTAATAAAAATAAAAAGTGTGATGATCATCATTTTAGAGCATTGTCCCAAGTGAGGAAAGGATGATGGAGACTATGATTCCCCCACAAGTCGGGATGAGACTCCGGACGAAAAAAATAAAAAAAAAGGCCATAAAAAAGAGAAGGCCCAAAAAATGAGAGAAAAAGAGAGAAGGGACAATGTTACTATCCTTTTACCACACTTGTGCTTCAAAGTAGCACCATGATCTTCATGATAGAGAGTCTCTCATTATGTCACATTCATATACTAGTGGGAATTTTTCATTATAGAACTTGGATTGTATATTCCAATGATGGGCTTCCTCAAATGCCTTAGGTCTTCGTGAGCAAGCGAGTTGGATGCACACCCACTTAGTTTCTTTTGTTGAGCTTTCATATACTTATAGCTCTAGTGCATCCGTTGCATGGCAATCCCTACTCACTTACGTTGATATCTATTGATGGGCATCTCCATAGCCCGTTGATATGCCTAGTTGATGTGAGACTACCTTCCCCTCTTTTTGTCTTCTCCACAACCATCATTCTATTCCACATATAGTGCTATATCCATGGCTCACGCTCATGTATTGCGTGAAGATCGAAAAAGTTTTGAAAATTTCAAAAGTATGAAACAATTGCTTGGCTTGTCATCGGGGTTGTGCATGATTTAAATACTTTGTGTGGTGAAGATAGAGCATAGCCAGACTATATGATTTTGTAGGGATAGCTTTCTTTGGCCATGTTACTTTGAGAAGACATAATTGCTTTGTTAGTATGCTTGAAGTATTATTATTTTCATGTCAACATGAACTTTTGTCTTGAATATTTTGAATTTGAATATTCATACTACAATTCAAAATATTTACATTGAAATTATGCCAAGTAGCACTCCACATCAAAAATTCTGTTTTTATCATTTACCTACTCGAGGATGAGCAGGAATTAAGCTTGGGGATGCTTGATACGTCTCCAACGTATCTATAATTTTTGATTGCTCCATGCTATATTATCTACTGTTTTGGACTATATTGGGCTTTATTATCCACTTTTATATTATTTTTGGGCCTAACCTATTAACCGGAGGCCCAACCCAGAATTGTTGTTTTTTTGCCTGTTTTAGGGTTTCGAAGGAAAGGAATATCAAACGGAGTCCAAACGGAATGAAACCTTCGGGAACGTGATTTCCTCACCGAATACAACTCAGGAGACTTGGACCCTACGTCAAGGCATGTAACAGGAGGCCACGAGGTAGGGGGGCGCGCCCTACCCTACCAGGCGCGCCCCCCACCCTCGTGGGCCCCCTGTTGCTCCACCGATGTACTTCTTCCTCCTATATATACCCATGTACCCCCAAACGATCAGATACGGAGCCAAAAACCAAATTCCACCGCCGCAACTTTCTGTATCCACGAGATCCTATCTTGGGGCCTGTTCCGGAGCTCCACCGGAGGGGCATCGATCATGGAGGGCTTCTACATCATCATCCAAGCCTCTCCGATGAAGTGTGAGTAGTTTACTTCGGACCCACGGGTCCATAGCTAGTAGCTAGATGGCTTCTTCTCTCTTTTTGGATCTCAATACAATGTTCTCCCCCTCTCTCGTGGAGATCTATTCAATGTAATCTTCTTTTTGCGGTGTGTTTGCTGAGACCGATGAATTGTGGGTTTATGATCAAGTCTATCTATGAATAATATTTGAATCTTCTCTGAATTCTTTTATGTATGATTTGTTATCTTTGCAAGTCTCTTCGAATTATCAGTTTGGTTTGGCCTACTAGATTGGTTGTTCTTGCCATGGGAGAAGTGCTTAGCTTTGGGTTCGATCTTGCGGTGTCCTTTCCCAATGACAGAAGGGGCAGCAAGGCACGTATTGTATCATTTCCATCGAGGATAACAAGATGGTTTTTTTTATCATATTGCATGAAACTATACCTCTACATCATGTCATCTTGCTTAAGGCGTTACTCTGTTTTTAACTTAATACTCTAGATGCATGCTGGATAGCGGTCGATGAGTGGAGTAATAGTAGTAGATGCAGGCAGGAGTCGGTCTACTTGTCTCGGACGTGATGCCTATATACATGATCATACCTAGATATTCTCATAACTATGCTCAATTTTGTCAATTGCTCAATAGTAATTTGTTCACCCACCGTAGAATACTTATGCTCTTGAGAGAAGCCGCTAGTGAAACCTATGCCCCCCGGGTCTCTTTCTCATCATATTAATCTCCATCAATTTATTATTGCTTTACTTTTACTTTTCTTTTACTTTTTACTTTGCATCTCTATACCAAAAATATTATTTATTATCTCTATCAGATTTCACTTTCGTAAGTGATCGTGAAGGGATTGACAACCCCTAAGCGCGTTGGTTGCGTTGAGCTATTGTTTTTGTGTAGGTACGAGGGACTTGTGCGTGGCCTCCTACTAGATTGATACCTTGCTTCTCAAAAACTGAGGGGAATACTTACGCTACTTTGCTGCATCATCCTCTCCTCTTCGGGGAAACCCAACGCAGTTCTCAAGAGGTAGCACTGCTCTGTTTTATTTCTGTTCTGTTTTTGTTTTATTAATTCATTTTGCCACTGTTTTGAACTCCAAACAAATTGAAAACAGTGACAACATTCCTCTGAATATTTTTATATTGCACAATGGGATTATCCAAAGGCACATAAACTATTTCAGAGTTATCTGAAATTATATTCCATATATTAAGAATATAAACTCAAATCCAAATACAATATTGATTTAAATTCAATGCCTAAAATAATTCCTTAAAATGTTCATTATTTTTGGTTTGGAACAAAGCCCTTGCCAAAAATACCAAATATCAATAAGGATCATTTTGGTTTCATTGAATGCAAATTTTAGTTGAACCTAATTTGATTCAAGTGGTGCTAGGGTTTGAACATCCCCATTTCAAATTCAAAAGAATTTAAACATGATGCAACACACGAAAGCTAGCCTAGATCAGACCAGAACTAGGGATGTGACAACTCACCCCTACTAAACAAGAATCTCATCCCCAGATTCAAGTCATGAGGTAAGAAGATAGAGGGACACAAGCTAACACAATCTTCACAATCCAGAAGTCTTTCTCGAGGATGTTGAGTTTGCATCACCTTGATCTCGACGTCTTGCTTTGAGAACTACATCCAACATGACAACGAGAAGGGAAAATTTTAGAAGAATCGATCTTCTTGAGGTTCGAGCAACTTAGGATCATCTTAATGATCACAAGATCAACTCACGGAATGAGACGTAGAAACATCTCTGGAGCTGAGAGGCAAAACATGCATCAGGAGGGACGGAAGAAACAATTTGACGAGGGTTTAAAAGTAGCAAGGAAACAATTTCCATGATCCATAGCAGGGCACCTGGGGAGAGGTGACTCGTAAAATTATTCCCTTAAGTGGCAAAAAGAATTACTTTTGATACAGAGATCATTGGAACTCTCTATGCCAGCCTAAGGAAATTTAGAAATGATCGTTTGAAGGAGTTCAAAAGAATGACATACTCGGACTAGAATGGATGATGTGGACTACTTGATGAAGACAACGCAATGGATGATTTGCTTATCATATGAAATGGATGGGACCCATGGTAGGACCACTTCTGAAGATGAACCTGAACAACAATTGCTGAGAAGGGCAGTCAAAGGGAGATTAACACAAGGCAGTGCAAGCTGGGAACAAAATGCAAATGTCGGGAATGTTCCAACCATCATATTTTCCTGAGATTCAGATCTGGTTAGAAACAGGATACTTCAGACTCACATGTCTGAAAAGAAGAGTTTCAACACAAGTCGACGAGATAACGTTGCGAGACTCTCGGGAGATGAACTACAATAGCAAGCTCCAAAACGTGAGTGGGTTTTGCTATAACAGGTGAACACGTTGTCCCAGACAAGCATGACCACGTAGTAGTCTTATAATAAAATACTACCAAGTTCAGGTTGTCGGTGTGGAACGACACCTATGGGATCACAAGAATCCCTACTACGGTTGCCGGGGAGCAGGGTTGCAAGGAGATCAGGGCTAGTAGACAGCACAAGGATCGTTTACCCAGGTTCGGGCCGCGAGGATGCGTAAAACCCTAGTCCTGCTTTAGTGGGTGTATTTCTGAGAGTTCTTGAGCTCTCGAACTAGTTGTGGTCAGCGTGTGGTTCGAAAGAGCCGAATCCCTCTCCTTGTCGCCTCGGGCCTCCTTTTATAGGAAAAGGGGGTTGCCACAGTGGCACACAGGAGGTGGAAAGGTCTACAGTGGCACGAGGTTATCCCTCGTATTACAGGACAAGTTGCATTTAATGCATCGCTTAGGTGTCCTCTTACTTTATCGGGGACGGGGCGAGGCCCATCCCGTCCATTGCCGCTCCTCCTCGCTTCGACACGCACCTCGGCCGGGGATTGCTACCTCTTGAGCTTGCGTTGGTTTTCCCTGAAGAGGAAGGGATGATGCAGCAGAGTAGCGTAAGTATTTCCCTCGGTTTTTGAGAACCAAGGTATCAATCAAGTAGGAGGCCACGCTCAAGTCCCTCGTACGTGCACAAAACGATAGCTACTCGCAACCAACGCGATTAGGGGTTGTCAATCCCTTCACGGTCACTTACGAGAGTGAGATCTGATAGATATAATATTTTTGGTATTTTTGGTATAAAGATGCAAAGTAAAAAGTAAAGGCAAAGTAAAAAAGCAAAACAAGATTAAAGTGATGGAGATTGATATGATGAGAATAGACCCGGGGGCCATAGGTTTCACTAGTGGCTTCTCTCAAGAGCATAAGTATTCTACGGTGGGTGAACAAATTACTATTGAGCAATTGACAGAATTGAGCATAGTTATGAGAATATCTAGGCATGATCATGTATATAGGCATCACGTCCGTGACAAGTAGACCGAAATGATTCTGCATCTACTACTATTACTCCAATCATCGACCGCTATCCAGCATGCATCTAGAGTATTAAGTTAAAAACAGAGTAACGCTTTAAGCAAGATGACATGATGTAGAGAGATAAATTCATGCAATATGAAATAAACCCCATCTTGTTATCCTTGATGGCAATGATGGAATACGTGCCTTGCTGCCCCTTCTGTCACTGGGAAAGGACACCGCAAGATCGAACCCAAAGCTAAGCACTTCTCCCATGGCAAGAACTACCAATCTAGTTGGCCAAACCAAACGGATAATTCAAAGCGACTTGCAAAGATAACCAATCATACATAAAAGAATTCAGAGAAGATTCAAATATTATTCATAGATAGACTTGATCATAAACCCACAATTCGTCGGTCTCAACAAACACACCGCAAAAAGAAGATTACATTGAATAGATCTCCACAAGAGAGGGGGAGAACTTTGTATTGAGATCCAAAAAGAGAGAAGAAGCCATCTAGCTACTAACTATGGACCCGAAGGTCTGAGGTAAACTACTCACACTTCATCGAAGAGGCTATGATGATGTAGAAGCCCTTCGTGATGACGGCCCTCTCCGGCGGAGCTTCGGAACAGGCCCCAAGATGGGATCTCGTGGATACAGAAAGTTGCGGTGGTGGAATTAGGTTTTTGGCTCCTGTTCTGATCGTTTGGGGGTACATAGGTATATATAGGACGAAGGAGTACGTCGGTGGAGCACCGAGGGGCCCACGAGGCAGGGGGCGCGCCCTAGGGGGGCGCGCACCCCACCCTCGTGACCGCCTCTTTGACTCCTTGGAGTAGGGTCCAAGTCTCCTGGATCACGTTCGGTGAGAAAATCACGTTCCCGAAGGTTTTATTCCGTTTGGACTCCGTTTGATATTCCGTTTCTTCGAAACACTGAAATAGGTTAGTCCCAAAAATAATATAAAAGTGGAAAATAAAGCCAAATATAGTCCAAAACAGTAGATAATATAGCATGGAGCAATCAAAAATTATAGATACGTTGGAGACGTATCAGGCATCCCCAAGCTTAATTCCTGCTCGTCCTCGAGTAGGTAAATGATAAAAACAGAATTTTTGATGCGGAGTGCTACTTGGCATAATTTCAATGCAAATCTTCTTAATTGTGATATGAATATTCAGATTCGAAAGATTCAAGACAAAAGTTTATATTGACATGAAAATCATAATACTTCAAGCATACTAACAAAGCAATTATGTCTTCTCAAAATAACATGGCCAAAGAAAGTTATCCCTACAAAATCATATAGTCTGGCTATGCTCTATCTTCACCACACAAAGTATTTAAATCAAGCACAACCCCGATGACAAGCCAAACAATTGTTTCATACTCTAACTTTTTCAAAACTTTTTCAATCTTCACGCAATACATGAGCATGAGCCATGGATATAGCACTATAGGTGGAAGAGAATGGTGGTTATGGAGAAGAAAAAAAGGAGAAGATAGTCTCACATCAACTAGGCGTATCAACGGGCTATGGAGATGCCCATCAATAGATATTAATGTGAGTGAGTAGGGATTGCCATGCAACGGATGCACTAGAGCTATAAGTATATGAAAGCTCAAAAAGAAACTAAGTGGGTGTGCATCCAACTTTCTTGCTCATGAAGACCGAGGGCAATTTGAGGAAGCCCATCATTGGAATATACAAGCCAAGTTCTATAATGAAAGATTCCCACAAGTATATGAAAGTGACAACATAGGAGACTCTCTATCATGAAGATCATGGTGCTACTTTGAAGCACAAGTGTGGTAAAAGGATAGTAACATTGTCCCTTCTCTCTTTTTCTCTCATTTTTTTATTTGGGCCTTTTTCTCTTCTTCTTTTTATGGCCTCTTCTTTTTTTGGGCTTATTTGGCCTCTTTTATTTATTTTTCGTCCGGAGTCTCATCCCGACTTATGGGGGAATCATAGTCTCCATCATTCTTTCCTCACTTGGGACAATGCTCTAAAAATGATGATCATCACACCTTTATTTTTCTTACAACTCAACAATTACAACTCGATACTTAGAACAAAATATGACTCTATATGAATGCCTCCGGCGGTGTACCGGGATATGCAATACGACAATGATGAATGTGTCATGATAAACAGAACGGTGGAAAGTTGCATGGCAATATATCTCGGAATGGCTATGGAAATGCCATAAAAGGTAGGTATGGTGGCTGTTTTTAGGAAGGTATATGGTGGGTGTATGATACCGGCGAAAGGTGCGCGGTATTAGAGAGGCTAGCAAAGGTGGAAGGGTGAGAGTGCGTATAATCCATGGACGCAACATTAGTCATAAACAACTCATATACTTATTGCAAAAATCTAGAAGTTATCAAAGCAAAGTATTACGCGCATGCTCCTAGGGGGATAGATTGGTAGGAAAAGACCATCGCTCATCCCCGACCGCCACTCATAAGGAAGACAATCAATAAATAAATCATGCTCCGACTTCATCACATAATGGTTCACCATACGTGCATGCTATGGGAATCACAAACTTTAACACAAGTATTCTTTAAATTCACAACTACTCAACTAGCATGACTTTAATATTATCACCTCCATATCTCAAAACAATTATCATGCTTCAATCTTTTCTTAGTATTCAACACACTCAAAAGAAAGTTTCACAAATCTTGAATACCAAGCATATTATTATTAAGCAAATTACCATGCTATTAAGAGACTCTCAAAATAATTTAAGTGAAGCATGAGAGATCAATAGTTTCTTTAAAACAAATCCACCACCGTGCTCTAAAAGATCTAAGTGAAGCACATAGAGCAAAATTATAACGCTCAAAAGATATAAGTGAAGCACATAGAGCAAAACTACATAGCTCAAAAGATATAAGTGAAGCACATAGAGTATTCTATCAAATTTTAATTTATGTATGGCTCTCTCAAAAGGTGTGTACAGCAAGGATGATTGTGGCATACTAAATCACAAAGACAAAAATAATACAAGACGCTCCAAGCAAAACACATATCATGTTGGTGAATAAAAATATAGCTCCAAGTAAATTACCGATGGAAGTGGACGAAAGAGGGGATGCCTTCCGAGGCATCCCAAAGCTTTGACTTTTTGGTGTCCTTGGATTATCTTGGGGGTGCCATGGGCATCCCCAAGCTTAGGCTCTTGCCACTCCTTGTTCGATAATCCATCACAAGAATTCACCCAAAACTTGAAAACTTCACAACACAAAACTTAAAGTAGAAAACTCGTGAGCTCCGTTAGCGAAAGAAAACAAAAGACCACTTCAAGGTACTGTAATTAACTCATTATTTATTTATATTGGTGTTAAACCTACTGTATTCCAACTTCTATATGGATTATAAACTATTTTACTAACATAGATTCATCAAAATAAGCAAACAACACACGAAAAACAGAATCTGTCAAAAACAGAACAGTCTGTAGTAATATGTAGCTAGCGCAAGATCTGGAACCCCAAAAATTATAAAATAAATTGATGGACGTGAGGAATTTATCTATTAATCATCTGCAAAAATAATTAACTAAATATCACTCTTCAAATAAAAATGACAAAAGTTCTCATGAGCGCTAAAGTTTCTATTTTTACAGCAAGTTCAACAAGACTTTCCCCAAGTCTTCCAACGGTTCTACTTGGCACAAAAACTAATTAAACACAAAAAACACAACCAAAACAGAGGATAAATAATTTATTTATTAATAATCAGCAGCAAAAAGCAAGGAAAAAATAAAATTGGGTTGCCTCCCAACAAGCGCTATCGTTTAACGCCCCTAGCTAGGCATAAAAGCGAGGATAGATCTAGGTATTGCCATCTTTGGTTTTAGAGAAAAAGAGAGCAAACTTGTTATCTATGGAATTAATCTTTCTATTTTGACAGAGTACATGTCCATTAATGGTAGAAGAAATATTAAGAATGTTGCGGAAATTGGCATCTAGGCTAGCTTTTATCTCTTTAATAGATTCGTTTTGGTAAGAAAGCAAGAGAGATGTGATTTCAGTTTTCTCATTAATGGGGTGCCCAAATATAGTTTTTATCCTCTCATAAGTATCTATGGGGTCCCCTTCAAGAAACCCCCCTCGAAAATAGAATCTAAAACTTGTTTGAACGAAGCGGGTAGCCCAACATAAAAGTTTTTTAAGTAAACCTCAATTTGATATTGAGGTACGTAGCTAGCCCGGATCCTTAACAACCTATCCCAAGCATCTTTCAAAGATTCATCAAGTAAATAACAAAAAATTCCAGAATCATCTTCATCAAAATTACTAAGGTTCTCATTAATAACTCCGACAAGTTGTTCTATAGCATTCCGATTTATGAGTTTAGATAAGATAGCAGGATTGTCTAAAGCACTAGAACTTGGGAGAGAACCCCCAACTCTTTTTGGTTCTAACATGGCGAGGGAAAAGAGGAAAATAGAGAGGGAGGATAGAGAGAGAGAGAGGGCGAATAAAACGTCAAGGGTGAAGTGGGGGAGAGGAAAACGAGAGGCAAATGGCAAATAATGTAATGCGAGAGATAGGGATTGTGATGGGTACTTGGTATGTTGACTTTTTGCGTAGACTCCCCGGCAACGGCGCCAAAAATCCTTCTTGATACCTCTTGAGCTTGCGTTGGTTTTCCCCGAAGAGGAAGGGATGATGCAGCAGAGTAGCGTAAGTATTTCCCTCATTTTTTGAGAACCAAGGTATCAATCCAGTAGGAGGCCACGCTCAAGTCCCTCCTACCTGCACAAAACGATAGCTACTCGCAACCAACGCGATTAGGGGTTGTCAATCCCTTCACGGTCACTTACGAGAGTGAGATCTGATAGATATAATATTTTTGGTATTTTTGGTATAAAGATGCAAAGTAAAAAGTAAAGGCAAAGTAAAAAAGCAAAACAAGATCAAAGTGATGGAGATTGATATGATGAGAATAGACCCGGGGGCCATAGGTTTCACTAGTGGCTTCTCTCAAGAGCATAAGTATTCTACGGTGGGTGAACAAATTACTATTGAGAAATTGACAGAATTGAGCATAGTTATGAGAATATCTAGGCATGATCATGTATATAGGCATCACGTCCGTGACAAGTAGACCGAAACGATTCTACATCTACTACTATTACTCCACTCATCGACCACTATCCAGCATGCATCTAGAGTATTAAGTTAAAAACAGAGTAACGCTTTAAGCAAGATGACATGATGTAGAGAGATAAATTCATGCAATATGAAATAAACCCCATCTTGTTATCCTCGATGGCAACGATGCAATACGTGCCTTGCTGCCCCTTTTGTCACTGGGAAAGGATACCGCAAGATTGAACCCAAAGCTAAGCACTTCTCCCATGGCAAGAACTACCAATCTAGTTGGCCAAACCAAACGGATAATTCGAAGAGACTTGCAAAGATAACCAATCATACATAAAAGAATTCAGAGAAGAATCAAATATTATTCATAGATAGACTTGATCATAAACCCACAATTCATCGGTCTCAACAAACACACCGCAAAAAGAAGATTACATCGAATAGATCTCCACAAGAGAGGGGGAGAACTTAGTATTGAGATCCAAAAGGAGAGAAGAAGCCATCTAGATACTAACTATGGACCCGAAGGTCTGAGGTAAACTACTCACACTTCATCGGAGAGGCTATGATGATGTAGAAGCCCTCCGTGATGACGACCCTCTCCGGCGGAGCTCCGGAACAGGCCCCAAGATGGGATCTCGTGGATACAGAAAGTTGCGGCGGTGGAATTAGGTGTTTGGCTCCTGTTCTGATCGTTTGGGGGTACGTAGGTATATATAGGAGGAAGGAGTACGTTGGTGGAGCACCGAGGGACCCACAAGGCATGGGCGCGCGCCCTAGGTGGGGGGCGCCCCCACCCTCGTGACCGCCTCTTTGACTCCTTGGAGTAGGGTCCAAGTCTCCTGGATCACGTTCGGTGAGAAAATCACGTTCCGAAGGTTTTATTCCATTTGGACTCCGTTTGATATTCCGTTTCTTCGAAACAATGAAATAGGCAAAAAAACAGCAATTCTGGGCTGGGCCTCCGGTTAATAGGTTAGTCCCAAAAATAATATAAAAGTGGAAAATAAAGCCCAAGATAGTCCAAAACAGTAGATAATATAGCATGGAGCAATCAAAAATTATAGATACGTTGGAGACGTATCAGGGATGCATGCGGTGCCATGTAGGCAGGCAGGCAGCTGAGTTGGCGCGGTGGTGGAGCCTTCACGAAGATCTGCATGCCGCCACGCAGGTGCCAAGCCCACCACCAAGCCCATGAGTTGGCCTGGGAGCTGCATGTTGCCACGCAGGTGCCCGCCCAGCTGGTTGGGCTGGCAGCTGCATGTGAACGGCGGTGGAAGCTTGGTTGACGTGGGCTTGGTGGTGGCCTTGCCGACGTCTTTGGCGAGGGCCTTGCCGGGTGGCCCGGCAAGGGTCTTGCCGTGGCGTGTTGTCGTCCCCGGCAAGGATCTTGCCGGGGGTCTGGTGGCCTTCCTTGGCAAGGATCTTACCGAGAATCGTCGTCTTCTGATCTGATCTTGAATATGACTTCACAAAGATCTATATGCCACCACAGGGGTGCCTTCTCGAGTCCTGGCCCCACGCTGATGATGGCACTGGGGGCCGTGGGCTCAAGGGTGGCTCGCTCTGTTGGTGCGGGGCGAGCTATCCCGGCAAGAGTCTTGTCAGGGCCGCTGAGGCCACCCGACAAGGGTCTTTTCGAGGGAACTTGCTTCGTCCCTCTGCTCTTTGTGGTCTTGGCCTTGGCGTTGCTTTGATTGCCTTGGGCTTCGATCTTACCTTGGCTCACCTCCCTCGTTCTGCTTGGTATGGCCGTGGGCGCGGCTCTGACTGCTCGTGCACAGGAAAAGGGGTACAAAGATGCGCCCCTATTTTTGTACACCGACAAGAGCCCCCGGGCCTGGGCCACACATAAGCGCGACACGTTGTTGGGCCAGGCCGAAAACAGTGCGCGGGCAGGTGGGCGGTTTTTACCGTGGTAAGATCCTTCGCATGCTTCGCCTCCCACAACCCACGCGCGTGGTGCGGCATGGAGGGGTGTGCGTCACGTGGGCGGCATGTGTGGGACGGTTTCCACACGCATGCGTCACATCATAGTAAAGAGGCGGCTTGCTCTTCCCCGTCAAAAGAGGGAGGCGTGGAGGCGCGGCTCATTTACTGAGCGGGGTCGGGGTGCGGTCTTCAAGGCGTCCACTCCCCATGATCACGGGGTGGGGAGAGGTCGCCTCACCCGTCCCCTCAGTTCTGCACGTCTGCCATGCGTCCTTGTGGTGGAAAACGGTGTAGGCGAGAAACCGGGCCGCCGCTGGTTGGGCGGTGGGTCGGTCCTGATTCCCCACGCCTCCGGTGTCTGGATTGGCCGAGCGGGGCGGCCGAGCCTCAACTCTGTTCCTTTATAAAGAGGAGAAAGGGTGAAACGACACCCCGCATTCTTCCATCTTCTATCTCCTTCTACTGCTGCTCCTTCCTCTCATTCGCCATGGAGAAAGGGAACCCTGGTCCTTCGACGGTGGCGGCGAGGGTCGCCGCTCGACAGCGCGTCCCTCCCCCTCCTGAACCCGTGGTGGTGGAACCGACCGCAAGGGAAAGGGGGAGGGCGCGAGGTCGGGGCAGAGGCCGTAGCGCTCGGGGAAGAGGAGGACGGGGCGGTGCGCCGGCCTCGCCCTGCCAATGATGCCCTTCCCGATGGAGGGCCACGTTGAAGACTAGCCTTGCGAGTTCTTCATCAGGCTCCGCCAGCCCCCGCGTCGTCGTCTTCGTCTCCCCACTCCGTTCGCTCAGGTGATGGAGCATGCCCCACCCCAGACCCTTAGGTTGCACATGAGGGGCTGCGGGAATGGGGGCACGTGGGTCGACGTTGACTTCCCGGCTCCTCGAGTTATGTATCTCCGCCGCGGATGGAAGACGTTCGCCCGCATCAACAGCCTGACGGCGGGGATCGTCCTCTACTTCAAGTTAATGGAGGACGGCCTGCTCTCCGTCAAGGACTTCGAAGACTTGGGAACTCGTCTGAAATGCTGCGTGGAGAGCTCCTCTGATGGAGATTCTGACGATGGAAGCTCGTCCTCGAGCGAGAGCGACGAGGAGGACAGCGGGGCGGACAGCAGGGACGAGTCTGACTAGGCATCGGACGCCCCGCGCTTGGGCGGGTGCTGCAGCAGCAGCATCTGCACCTGGCCGCTCCTCTGGCAAAAGCTGGCTGGGGGCAGGGCCAGCTCCTTGAACCTTGCGGGGTTGTCTCCTTGGGTGGCTGGTGTCGGGAGGCTACGGAAGAGGAAGAGGGTGGGCGGCAAGGCCGTCAACTCGGAGTATGCGGGCACCGACGCCTTCATTGCGTATTGTCGGTCCTGCCGCCTCGTCTTCCAGCTCTTTTTCCGGCACCGTCATCACCGGCCCACCCATGGGTGGCCACCGAGATGTTCTCTTGGTGCTTTCTGCTGCTCGTAGCTTGCCTAGGCGCCCCTTTTGCCCTTTCGCCTCCTTGACCTACCTCCTGAGGAGAGGGACAAGAAAGGGATTACGGGCATCTTATCTCTTTTTTAGTTTGTAAGCCTACGGGACTTTGTTAAATTTAAAACTTTTAATCCCCTTGCTCATGTTTTTCATCTCGCACAAACTGTACATGTATGGGATGTTTTTAATGAAAAAGGGATGCTTGTCGGGTTTTTCGTTCGCGGGTAAATCCCATGAGAAGGAGCGAATCCTTGTTATTGTTTTAAGATAAACATTTTTCGCCCAGCAACAGGCCTTGTCGTCCCCCCACTCCACTCGACCGTTCTCGCGCTCTTGGCGGAGGCAGGGATGAAGTGGGCTTTAGGCTCCTCGTCCCACCCCCTTGCCGCCGCGGCTACGACCAAATCCGGACCCAGGAAATAATCCATATGTATAGGAAAAGGGGAGCAGGGCAGCCTAGAGATAAAAACGAGGTTTCACATGCCCCAGTCCGGTTCCGAAATGCATGACAGAGGATAAAAGACTTATCTGGATCCGCAGCCCGTGGCAATCTCATCTTGCCGCGGTTGGATCCTTGTGCTTGCAGCCCCCGGCAACTCTGGCTTGCCGAGGTCGGGGCGCCGGTCCGTTTCCTTCTTGCCGAGTAGCTCAGCAGAAGTGCTCACGTGCCCTGCGAACCAAAGGAGGACAGAAAAGGAACAGACAGACGCACACTCGACCTCTAGGCTAGGGGTTAGTCGCTGCTAAGCACTATCAACCCTAACCAAGGAAGAGACTCGACCTAGCATGCATGCTATAACTTAGGGCGCCAGCACTTCATTTATTTATGCTCAGGGCCTGCGCCTAGCTTTGTACAAAGAGTGATAACCCACAAGTATAGGGGATCGCAACAGTTTTCGAGGGTAGAGTATTCAACCCAGATTTATTGATTCGACACAAGGGGAACCAAAGAATATTCTCAAGTATTAGCAGCTGAGTTGTCAATTCAACCACACCTGGAAACTTAATATCTGCAGCAAAGTGCTTAGTAGCAAAGTAATATGCCACAGTTTTCGAGGGTAGAGTATTCAACCCAAATTTATTGATTCGACACAAGGGGAGCCAAAGAATATTCTCAAGTATTAGCAGCTAAGTTGTCAATTCAACCACACCTGGAAACTTAATATTTGCAGGAAAGTGTTTAGTAGCAAAGTAATCTGATAGTGGTGATAACAGTAACAAAAGGTAACAGTAGTAAAACCAATGTTTTTGGTATTTTGTAGTGATGATAGCAATAGCAACGGAAAAGTAAATAAGCGAAGAACAATATATGGAAAGCTCGTAGGCCATGGATCGGTGATGGAGAATTATGTCGGATGCAGTTCATCATGTAACAGTCATAACCTAGGGTGACACAGAACTAGCTCCAGTTCATTGATATAATGTAGGCATGTATTCCGAACATAGTCATACGTGCTTATGGAAAAGAACTTGCATGACATCTTTTGTCCTACCCTCCCGTGGCAGCGGGGTCCTTACAGAAACTAAGGGATATTAAGGCCTCCTTTTAATAGAGAACCGGAACAAAGCATTAACACATAGTGAATACATGAACTCCTCAAACTACGGTCATCACCGGTAAGTATCCCGATTATTGTCACTTCGGGGTTAACGGATCATAACACATAATAGGTGACTATAGACTTGCAAGATAGGATCAAGAACACTCATATATTGATGAAAACATAATAGGTTTAGATCTGAAATAATAGCACTCGGGCCCTAGTGACAAGCATTAAGCATAGCAAAGTCATAGCAACATCAATCTCAGAACATAGTGGACACTAGGGATCAAACCCTAACAAAACTAACTCGATTACATGATAGATCCCATCCAACCCATCACCGTCCAGCAAGCCTACGATGGAATTACTCACGCACGGCGGTGAGCATCATGAAATTGGTGATGGAGGATGGTTGGTGATGACGATGGCGACGGATTCCCCTCTCCGGAGCCCCGAATGGACTCCGGATCAGCCCTCCCGAGAGGTTTTAGGGCTTGGCGGTGGCTCCGTATCATAAAACGCGATGATTTCTTCTCTCTGATATTTTTCTCCCCGAAACTCAATATATGGAGGTGGAGTTGGAGTCGAAGAGGCAACAGGGGGCCCACGAGGTAGGGGGGCGCGCCCCCACCCTTGTGGTAAGGTGGTGGCCCCCCTGGCCTTCATCTTTGGCAGGTATTTTTCTTATTTTATGAAAAGTGTCTCCGTGAAGTTTCAGGTCATTCCGAGAATGTTTGCTCCTGCACATAAATAACACCATGGAAATTCTGCTGAAAACAGCGTCAGTCTGGGTTAGTTCCATTCAAATCATGCAAGTTAGAGTCCAAAACAAGGGCAAAAGTGTTTGGAAAAGTAGTTAGTTGACAAACTGAAAGTGATAAAGAAAAACTTTTACAAACTCTGTTTGCTCTTGTTGTGGTAAATATGTAAAGCCAGCATTCAAGTTTTCAGCAAAGATTATAACTAACCACATTTGCAATAGCGCATAGGTCTCAAGTTTACTCATATCAATAGCATAATCAACTAGCGAGCCATAATAATAAAACTTGGATGACAACACTTTCTCAAAACAATCATAATATGATATAACAGGATGGTATCTCGCTAGCCCTTTCTGAGACCGCAAAACGTAAATGTAGAGCACCTTTAAAGACCAAGGGCTGACTAGACATTGTAATTCATGGTAAAAGAGATCCCGTCAAGTCATACTCAATGTAAACTAACAGTAACGAATGCAAATGACAGCGGTGCTCTCCAACTGGTGCTTTTTAATAAGAGGATGATGACTCAGCATAAAAGTAAATAGATAGGCCCTTCGCAGAGGGAAGTAGGGATTTGTAGAGGTGCCAGAGCTCAGTTTTGAAACAGAGGTGAATAATATTTTGAGGGGTATACTTTCATTGTCAACATAAGAACCAAGAGATGGCGATATCTTCCATGCTACACACATTATAGGCGGTTCCCAAACAGAATGGTAAAGTTTATACTCCCCCTACCACCACAAGCATCAATCCATGGCTTGCTCGAAACAACGAGTGCCTACAACTAACAAGAGTCCCAGGGGGAGTTTTGTTTGCAATTATTTTGATTTAGTTTGCATAAAGCATGAGACTGGGCATCTCGGTGACCGGCCATTTATCTCGTGAGTGAGGAGCGGAGTCCACTCCTCTTGAGAAAAACCCGCCTAACATGGAAGATACAAACATCCCTAGTTGATACATGAGCTATTCGAGCATACAAAACATGATATTTATTTGAAGGTTTAGAGTTTGGCACATACAAATTTACTTGGAACGACAGGTTGATACCGTATATAGGTAGGTATAGTGGACTCATATGGAATAACTTTGGGGTTTAAGGGATTGGATGCACAAGAAGTATTCCCGCTTAGTACAGGTGAAGGCTAGCAAAAGACTGGGAAGCGACCAGCTAGAGAACGACAACAGTCATGAACATGCATTAAAATTAATCAACACCGAATGCAAGCATGAGTAGGATATAATCCACCATGAACAAAAATATCATGAAGGCTATGTTGATTTTGTTTCAACTACATGCGTGAACATGTGCCAAGTCAAGTCACTTAAATCATTCAGAGGAGGATACCACCCTACCATACCACATCATAACTATCTCAATAGCATGTTGGCACGCAAGGTAAACCATTATAACTCATAGCTAATCAAGCATGGCACAAGAAACTATGATCTCTAATTGTCATTGCAAACATGTTTATTCATAATAGGCTCAATCAGGAACGAGGAACTAATCATATTTACAAAAACAAAAGAGGTCGAGTTCATACCAACTTTTCTCATCTCAGCCAGTCCATCATATAACATCATAATTGCCTTTCACTTGCACGACCGAACGATGTGAATAATAATAATAGTGCACGTGCATTGGACTAAGCTGGAATCTGTAGGCATTCAATAAACAGGAGAAGACAAGGCAATATGGGCTCTTTTGTAAGATCAACAATAATACATATAAGAGCCACTTCAACAATTTAATTATGGTCTTCTCCTATCGACCCCCAAAGAAAAGAAAAGAAATAAAACTATTTACACGGGAAAGCTCCCAACAAGCAAAAGAAGAACAGGAAATCTTTTTGGGTTTTCTTTTTAATTACAACTACAAGCATGGTAAGTAAACTAATTAAAAGCTACAACTAATTTTTTGGTTTTTCTTAAGGTTTATTAAACACACAAGGAGAAATCATAAAAAGGAAAAATAAACTAGCATGGATGATACAATGAAAAAGTATGAGCACCGACATCTAGCAATGAGTGTGTGAACATAAATGTAATATCGGTGGGAAATACATACACCCCCAAGCTTAGGATTTTGGCCTAAGTTGGTCTATGGCCACGGCTGGCCTGGCGGATATCCATAATAGTAGCTGGGGTCGTACTGCGATGCAGCAGCTATCGCCTGCTGAGCTGCAGCGTGGTGACGAGCGGCCTCCTCTCTCTTCTTGTACTAATCTGCCTCCTCTCTGGTAATAGTATATCGTTCTCTTGCCTGATAATCAAAGAAAGCAGGAGCAAGGAGAGTAATACGGACAGCACGGCGTCTGTCAAAGATTAGTCGATACTGGAGAGGTGATTCGTTCCTCTCGACAAACTGGTGGTGAACCATAGCATTAAAATCTAGATAGGCAGGGGTAATTCAATATCATCTTCGCGTACATCTATACCAAGAAAATTAGCTATGCGGGTTGCATAAATTCCACCAAAGAAATCTCCATTAAATCTATTAAGATTCAACCTATGTGCAACAATGCCTCCCAAATTATAAGATTTGTCTCCTATCACAGCACTCCTAAGAATACTGAGGTCAGGAACACACATGTGACATTCCTCATCTTTACCATTTATGCATCTACCTATGAAGAGAGCAAAATAATGTATAGAAGGAAAGTGAATGCTCCCTATGGTAGCTTGTGTAATATCTCTAGATTCTCCCACGGTTATATTAGCAATAAAATCTCTAAATTTAGATTTGCGAGGATCCCTTATACTACCCCATTGTGGAAGTTTGCAAGCAGTGGTAAAATCCTCTAAGTCCATGGTATAAGATTTATCATAAAGATCAAACAGGACAGTTGGAGAATTACGTGAAGTTGAAAATTTAAACCTCCTCACAAAGGAACTAGTGAGATTATGATACTGACTGCACTTCTCTTCCTCGAAGCTCACGAGATCAGCGTTACGCAAATATGCGTTGAATTCTTCTTTTATTCCCACTCGATCCATAAAATTTTCAGAAGGCCACTCACAAGGATGCACTGGAGCGTCTCTTGGTGGCTCTTCGTCAGCATCACGCATTGCAAGCCTGGGTCCTTGCTTCCTTGAAGAACCACCTTGGAACATTTTCCTAAGCATTTTTCTTGCTCTGAAAAATTCTGAAATTTTTAGTAACTTCAAAATAAAAGTAAACCAAACTCAATAATATTGATAGTAACTACTCCTACAAGTGCCTAGGGCCTATATCATGCATCAAAGCTACTTGGAACCATATAAATTTGACATGCAAGCTCAAGAATAGGGTCACCTAAGCAGCAAAAATTTGCAATGAATAAAGCACTAGAACAAAAACTAATTTGACCAATGGGGGAGTCACATACCAAGGAACAATATCCCCAAGCAGTTTTGTGAGAGGTGCTTTGAGCAAGGAGATCGAAAATGGCAGCAATATGAGCTTGGACTCGGGTTTGAGCTAGTTATTCGTGTTTGGGGGAGGAAGAAGGAGTGTATGGGTGAAAGGATAAGTGGAGGAGGGCCACCATGGGCCCACGAGGCAGGGGGCGCGCTCTAGAGGGGTGGGCGCGCCCTCCACCCTCGTGGGCAGGTGGTTGACCCCCCTGGTGTGTTCTCAGTTCCATAAATCCTCAAATATTCTGGAAAAAATCATATTTAAATTTCAGGGCATTTGGAGAACTTTTATTTTCGAGGTATTTTTATATTGCACGGATAATCAGATAACAGACAGAAAAATATTTATTTTTATTTTATTTAATATAAATAACAAAAAGTAAAAGTGGGGTAGACAAGGTTGTGCCTTCTAGTTTCATCCATCTCATGGTCATCAAAAGGAATCCACTAACAAGGTTGATCAAGTCTTGTTAACGAACTCATTCTGAATAACATGGAACCGGAGAAATTTCGAATAACACTATGTTACCTCAACGGGGATATGCACATCCCCAATAATAAGAATATCATATTTCTTCTTGACAGTAGGAAGAGGAAATTCAAAACCTCCAAATATAATCGATGGAAGTTTTCCAATAGAGATGATACTATGAACTTGAGGTTGTTTCCTCCGAAAGTGTACCGTATGCTCATTACCATTAACATGAAAAGTGACATTGCCTTTAGTGAAATCAATAACAGCCCCTGCAGTATTCAAAAAGGGTCTTCCAAGAATAATAGACATACTATCGTCCTCGGGAATATCAAGAATAACAAAGTCCGTTAAAATAGTAACATTTGCAACTACAACAGGCACATCCTTACAAATACCGACAGGTATAGCAGTTGATTTATCAGCCATTTGCAAAGATATTTCAGTAGGTGTCAACTGATTCAAATCAAGATAGGTCTAATCATTTTAGCAAAGCGCTCAAAATCCTCATCATCCTTTTTCTTGGATGGTTTGGGAGGAAAAGGCATGGGTTTCTGAACCCAAGGTTCTCTTTCTTTACCATGTTTCCTAGCAACAAAATCTTTCTTATCATAACGTTGATTCTTTGATTGTGGGTTATCAAGATCAACAACAGGTTCAATTTCTATATCATTATCATTACTAGGTTGAGCATCATCATGGACATTATTATTAGTTTCAGGTTCATTACCAGGTTGTGTTTCAGCATGAGAAATAGAAATATCATTTGGATTCTCAGGTGTTTCAACAATAGGATCACTAGAAGCATGCAAAGTCCTATCATTTTTCTTTTTCTTCTTTTTAGAAGAACTAGGTACATCTATATTATTTCTCAGAGAATCTTGCTCAATTCTCTTAGGGTGGCCTTCAGGATACAAGGGTTCCTGAGTCATTCTATCTGTTCTAGTAGCCACTCTAACAGCATTATCATTATCTTTACTATTCAATTCATTGAGCAAATCATTTTGAGCTTTAAGTACTTGTTCTACTTGAGTGGTAACCATAGAAGCATGTTTACTAATAAGTTTAAGTTCACCTTTGACATTAGCCATATAATCACCCAAGTGTCCAAGCATATTTGAATTGTATTTTAATTGTCTACCAAAATAAGCAATAAAATCTTCTTGCTTAGCCATAAATTTATCAAACTCATCTAAGTATGGGCTAGCAAACTTAGTAAATGGGATTATAGCTTTATCATATCTATAGAGAGAATTTACCTTTACTACCTGTGTTGGGTTATCAAGACCATGAATTTCTTCAATAGGTAAAGGATTAAGATTATATGTTTCTTCAATAGGCGGTAAATTAAGACCATGTATTTCTTCAATAGGAGGTAAATTCTTAACATCTTCAGTTTTAATACCTTTTTCTTTCACAGATTTCTTTGCCTCTTGCATATCTTCAGGACTGAGAAATAGAATACCCCTCTTCTTCGGAGTTTGTTTAGGAATAGGCTCAGGAATTGGCTTCGTAGGTGTCCAATTATTTTCATTTGTCAACATATTATTCAATAGAATTTCAGCTTCATCCGGTGTTCTTTCCCTGAAAACAGAACCAGCACAACTATCCAGGTAATCTCTGGAGGCATCGGTTAGCCCATTATAAAAGATATCAAGTATTTCATTTTTCTTAAGAGGATGATCAGGCAAAGCATTAAGTAATTGGAGAAGCCTCCCCCAAGCTTGTGGGAGACTCTCTTCTTCAATTTGCACAAAATTATATATATCCCTTAAAGCAGCTTGTTTCTTATGAGCAAGGAAATATTTAGCAGAGAAGTAATGAATCGTATCTTGGGGACTACGCACACAACCAGGATCAAGAGAATTGAACCATATCTTAGCTTCACCCTTTAATGAGAACGGAAATATTTGAAGGATATAAAAGTAGCGAGTTCTCCTGTCTTTAGTAAACAAGGTAGCTATATCATTTAATTTAGTAAGATGTGCCACAACAGTTTCAGATTCATAACCATGAAAAGAATCAGATTCAACCAAATTAATTATATCAGGATCAACAGAGAATTCATTAATCCTTATTAGTAACAAAGATAGGTGAAGTAGCAAAGCAGGGTCAGGTTTCGTTCTAGCCATTAAGAGATGCTTACTCCATTTAGCTAATAATTTTTTAAGTTCTCAGTTCTATTTCTGCAAGCTAAAAATGGCTAAAGAAGCATCTTGATCAAAAAACATAACCCTTAGGAATGGCAAAAGTGGATTCTTCATCAATCACTTTCATCAGTATATCAGATTCAATATTTTCAATTTCTCTAGCCTAGCAAGTTGTTCATCAAGAAAAGCACTAAGTGCATAGTTAGTATCAGGCATAGAGGTAGTTTCATCATAAAGTATCATGCATAGGCAAGAAGTGGCATCATCAATAACATGCGACATATCAGAACGAAATAGCAGAAGCAGGTGTAGGTGTCGCAAGCTTTACTCAAAACAGAAGGCTGAATCAAGTGCAGAGCTAGATGGCAGTTCCTTACCTCCCCTCGTAGTGTTCAGGATAGATTCTTGGTTTTTGGATCTCTCAAAGTTCTTCATAGATGATAAGCAGATATATATCCCAAGTGGACTCAAAGAAGTAGACTATGCTCCCCGGGCAACGGGCCAGAAAAATAGTCTTGATAACCCACAAGTATAGGGGATCGCAACAGTTTTCGAGGGTAGAGTATTCAACCCAAATTTATTGATTCAACACAAGGGGAGCCAAAGAATATTCTCAAGTATTAGCAGCTGAGTTGTCAATTCAACCACACCTGGAAACTTAATATCTTGCAAAAGTGTTTAGTAGCAAAGTAATATGATAGTGGTGATAATGGTAACAAAAGGTAACAGTAGTAAAACCAATGTTTTTGGTATTTTGTAGTGATGATAGCAATAGCAACGGAAAAGTAAATAAGCGAAGAACAATATATGGAAAGCTCGTAGGCAATGGATCGGTGATGGAGAATTATGCCGGATGCGGTTCATCATGTAATAGTCATAACCTAGGACACAGAACTAGCTCCAGTTCATTGATATAATGTAGGCATGTATTCCGAACATAGTCATACGTGCTTATGGAAAAGAACTTGCATGACATCTTTTGTCCTACCCTCCCGTGGCAGCGGGGTCCTTACGGAAACTAAGGGATATTAAGGCCTCCTTTTAATAGAGAACCGGAACAAAGCATTAACACATAGTGAATGCATGAACTCCTCAAACTACGGTCATCACCGGTAAGTATCCCGATTATTGTCACTTCGGGGTTAACGGATCATAACACATAATAGGTGACTATAGACTTGCAAGATAGGATCAAGAACACTCATATATTGATGAAAACATAATAGGTTCAGATCTGAAATCATGGCACTCGGGCCCTAGTGACAAGCATTAAGCATAGCAAAGTCATAGCAACATCAATCTCAGAACATAGTGGACACTAGGGATCAAACCCTAACAACCCATCACCGTCCAGCAAGCCTACGATGGAATTACTCACGCACGGCGGTGAGCATCATGAAATTGGTGATGGAGGATGGTTGGTGATGACGATGGCGACAGATTCCCCTCTCCGGAGCCCCGAACGGACTCCAGATCAGCCCTCCCAAGAGGTTTTAGGGCTTGGCGGCGGCTCCGTATAGTAAAACGCGATGATATCTTCTCTCTGATTTTCTCTCCCCGAAACTCAATATATGGAGGTGGAGTTGGAGTCGGAGAGGCAACAGGGGGCCTACGAGGTAGGGGGCGCGCCCCCCACCCTCATGGCAAGGTGGTGGCCCCCCTGGCCTTCATCTTTGGTATGTATTTTTTCTTATTTTATGAAAAGTGTCTCCGTGAAGTTTCAGGTCATTCCGAGAACGTTTGCTCCTGCACATAAATAACACCATGGTAATTCTGCTGAAAACAGCGTCAGTCCGGGTTAGTTCCATTCAAATCATGCAAGTTAGAGTCCAAAACAAGGGAAAAAGTGTTTGGAAAAGTAGATACGTTGGAGACGTATCAACTCCCCCAAGCTTAAACCTTTGCTTGTCCTCAAGCAATTCAGTTGACAAACTGAAAGTGATAAAGAAAAACTTTTACAAACTCTGTTTGCTCTTGTTGTGGTAAATATGTAAAGCCAGCATTCAAGTTTTCAGCAAAGATTATAACTAACCACATTTGCAATAGAGCATAGGTCTCAAGTTTACTCATATCAATAGCATAATCAACTAGCGAGCCATAATAATAAAACTTGGATGACAACACTTTCTCAAAACAATCATAATATGATATAACAGGATGGTATCTCGCTAGCCCTTTCTGAGACCGCAAAACGTAAATGTAGAGCACCTTTAAAGACCAAGGGCTGACTAGACATTGTAATTCATGGTAAAAGAGATCCAGTCAAGTCATA
Source organism: Triticum urartu (assembly GCF_003073215.2). Taxonomy (NCBI): domain Eukaryota; kingdom Viridiplantae; phylum Streptophyta; class Magnoliopsida; order Poales; family Poaceae; genus Triticum; species Triticum urartu. The sequence goes on from NC_053023.1 coordinate 166,366,589, forward strand.
CTCAATGTAAACTAACAGTAACGAATGCAAATGACAGCGGTGCTCTCCAACTGGTGCTTTTTAATAAGAGGATGATGACTCAGCATAAAAGTAAATAGATAGGCCCTTCGCAGAGGGAAGTAGGGATTTGTAGAGGTGACAGAGCTCAGTTTTGAAACAGAGGTGAATAATATTATGCGGGGTATACTTTCATTGTCAACATAAGAACCAAGAGATGGCGATATCTTCCATGCTACACACATTATAGGCGGTTCCCAAACAGAATGGTAAAGTTTATACTCCCCCTACCACCACAAGCATCAATCCATGGCTTGCTCGAAACAACGAGTGCCTACAACTAACAAGAGTCCCAGGGGGAGTTTTGTTTGCAATTATTTTGATTTAGTTTGCATAAAGCATGAGACTGGGCATCTCGGTGACCGGCCATTTATCTCGTGAGTGAGGAGCGGAGTCCACTCCTCTTGAGAAAAACCCGCCTAACATGGAAGATACAAACAGCCCTAGTTGGTACATGAGCTATTCGAGCATACAAAACATGATATTTATTTGAAGGTTTAGAGTTTGGCACATACAAATTTACTTGGAACGACAGGTTGATACCGTATATAGGTAGGTATAGTGGACTCATATGGAATAACTTTGGGGTTTAAGGGATTGGATGCACAAGAAGTATTCCCGCTTAGTACAGGTGAAGGCTAGCAAAAGACTGGGAAGCGACCAGCTAGAGAACGACAACAGTCATGAACATGCATTAAAATTAATCAACACCGAATGCAAGCATGAGTAGGATATAATCCACCATGAACAAAAATATCATGAAGGCTATGTTGATTTTGTTTCAACTACATGCGTGAACATGTGCCAAGTCAAGTCACTTAAATCATTCAGAGGAGGATACCACCCTACCATACCACATCATAACTATCTCAATAGCATGTTGGCACGCAAGGTAAACCATTATAACTCATAGCTAATCAAGCATGGCACAAGAAACTATGATCTCTAATTGTCATTGCAAACATGTTTATTCATAATAGGCTCAATCAGGAACGAGGAACTAATCATATTTACAAAAACAAAAGAGGTCGAGTTCATACCAACATTTCTCATCTCAGCCAGTCCATCATATAACATCATAATTGCCTTTCACTTGCACGACCGAACGATGTGAATAATAATAATAGTGCACGTGCATTGGACTAAGCTGGAATCTGTAGGCATTCAATAAACAGGAGAAGACAAGGCAATATGGGCTCTTTTGTAAGATCAACAATAATACATATAAGAGCCACTTCAACAATTTAATTATGGTCTTCTCCTATCGACCCGCAAAGAAAAGAAAAGAAATAAAACTATTTACACGGGAAAGCTCCCAACAAGCAAAAGAAGAACAGGAAATCTTTTTGGGTTTTCTTTTTAATTACAACTACAAGCATGGTAAGTAAACTAATTAAAAGCTACAACTAATTTTTTGGTTTTTCTTAAGGTTTATTAAACACACAAGGAGAAATCATAAAAAGGAAAAATAAACTGGCATGGATGATACAATGAAAAAGTATGAGCACCGACATCTAGCAATGAGTGTGTGAACATAAATGTAATGTCGGTGGGAAATACATACACCCCCAAGCTTAGGATTTTGGCCTAAGTTGGTCTATGGCCACGGCTGGCCTGGCGGATATCCATAATAGTAGCTGGGGTCGTACTGCGATGCAGCAGCTATCGCCTGCTGAGCTGCAGCGTGGTGACGAGCGGCCTCCTCTCTCTTCTTGTACTAATCTGCCTCCTCTCTGGTAATAGTATATCGTTCTCTTGCCTGATAATCAAAGAAAGCAGGAGCAAGGAGAGTAATACGGACAGCACGGCGTCTGTCAAAGATTAGTCGATACTGGAGAGGTGATTCGTTCCTCTCGACAAACTGGTGGTGAACCATAGCATTAAAATCTAGATAGGCAGGGGTAATTCAATATCATCTTCGCGTACATCTATACCAAGAAAATTAGCTATGCGGGTTGCATAAATTCCACCAAAGAAATCTCCATTAAATCTATTAAGATTCAACCTATGTGCAACAATGCCTCCCAAATTATAATATTTGTCTCCTATCACAGCACTCCTAAGAATACTGAGGTCAGGGACACACATGTGACATTCCTCATCTTTACCATTTATGCATCTACCTATGAAGAGAGCAAAATAATGTATAGAAGGAAAGTGAATGCTCCCTATGGTAGCTTGTGTAATATCTCTAGATTCTCCCACGGTTATATTAGCAATAAAATCTCTAAATTTAGATTTGCGAGGATCCCTTATACTACCCCATTGTGGAAGTTTGCAAGCAGTGGTAAAATCCTCTAAGTCCATGGTATAAGATTTATCATAAAGATCAAACAGGACAGTTGGAGAATTACGTGAAGTTGAAAATTTAAACCTCCTCACAAAGGAACTAGTGAGATTATGATACTGACTGCACTTCTCTTCCTCGAAGCTCACGAGATCAGCGTTACGCAAATATGCGTTGAATTCTTCTTTTATTCCCACTCGATCCATAAAATTTTCAGAAGGCCACTCACAAGGACGCACTGGAGCGTCTCTTGGTGGCTCTTCGTCAGCATCACGCATTGCAAGCCTGGGTCCTTGCTTCCTTGAAGAACCACCTTGGAACATTTTCCTAAGCATTTTTCTTGCTCTGAAAAATTCTGAAATTTTTAGTAACTTCAAAATAAAAGTAAACCAAACTCAATAATATTGATAGTAACTACTCCTACAAGTGCCTAGGGCCTATATCATGCATCAAAGCTACTTGGAACCATATAAATTTGACATGCAAGCTCAAGAACAGGGTCACCTAAGCAGAAAAAATTTGCAATGAATAAAGCACTAGAACAAAAACTAATTTGACCAATGGGGGAGTCACATACCAAGGAACAATATCCCCAAGCAGTTTTGTGAGAGGTGCTTTGAGCAAGGAGATCGAAAATGGCAGCAATATGAGCTTGGACTCGGGTTTGAGCTAGTTATTCGTGTTTGGGGGAGGAAGAAGGAGTGTATGGGTGAAAGGATAAGTGGAGGAGGGCCACCATGGGCCCACGAGGCAGGGGGCGCGCTCTAGAGGGGTGGGCGCGCCCTCCACCCTCGTGGGCAGGTGGTTGACCCCCCTGGTGTGTTCTCAGTTCCATAAATCCTCAAATATTCTGGAAAAAATCATATTTAAATTTCAGGGCATTTGGAGAACTTTTATTTTCGAGGTATTTTTATATTGCACGGATAATCAGATAACAGACAGAAAAATATTTATTTTTATTTTATTTAATATAAATAACAAAAAGTAAAAGTGGGGTAGACAAGGTTGTGCCTTCTAGTTTCATCCATCTCATGGTCATCAAAAGGAATCCACTAACAAGGTTGATCAAGTCTTGTTAACGAACTCATTCTGAATAACATGGAACCGGAGAAATTTCGAATAACACTATGTTACCTCAACGGGGATATGCACATCCCCAATAATAAGAATATCATATTTCTTCTTGACAGTAGGAAGAGGAAATTCAAAACCTCCAAATATAATCGATGGAAGTTTTCCAATAGAGATGATACTATGAACTTGAGGTTGTTTCCTCCGAAAGTGTACCGTATGCTCATTACCATTAACATGAAAAGTGACATTGCCTTTAGTGAAATCAATAACAGCCCCTGCAGTATTCAAAAAGGGTCTTCCAAGAATAATAGACATACTAACGTCCTCGGGAATATCAAGAATAACAAAGTCCGTTAAAATAGTAACATTTGCAACTACAACAGGCACATCCTTACAAATACCGACAGGTATAGCAGTTAATCGCATACGCAGAAAGATAGGTCTAATCATTTTAGCAAAGCGCTCAAAATCCTCATCATCCTTTTTCTTGGATGGTTTGGGAGGAAAAGGCATGGGTTTCTGAACCCAAGGTTCTCTTTCTTTACCATGTTTCCTAGCAACAAAATCTTTCTTATCATAACGTTGATTCTTTGATTGTGGGTTATCAAGATCAACAACAGGTTCAATTTCTATATCATTATCATTACTAGGTTGAGCATCATCATGGACATTATTATTAGTTTCAGGTTCATTACCAGGTTGTGTTTCAGCATGAGAAATAGAAATATCATTTGGATTCTCAGGTGTTTCAACAATAGGATCACTAGAAGCATGCAAAGTCCTATCATTTTTCTTTTTCTTCTTTTTAGAAGAACTAGGTACATCTATATTATTTCTCGGAGAATCTTGCTCAATTCTCTTAGGGTGGCCTTCAGGATACAAGGGTTCCTGAGTCATTCTATCTGTTCTAGTAGCCACTCTAACAGCATTATCATTATCTTTACTATTCAATTCATTGAGCAAATCATTTTGAGCTTTAAGTACTTGTTCTACTTGAGTGGTAACCATAGAAGCATGTTTACTAATAAGTTTAAGTTCACCTTTGACATTAGCCATATAATCACCCAAGTGTCCAAGCATATTTGAATTGTATTTTAATTGTCTACCAAAATAAGCAATAAAATCTTCTTGCTTAGCCATAAATTTATCAAACTCATCTAAGTATGGGCTAGCAAACTTAGTAAATGGGATTATAGCTTTATCATATCTATAGAGAGAATTTACCTTTACTACCTGTGTTGGGTTATCAAGACCATGACTTTCTTCAATAGGTAAAGGATTAAGATTATATGTTTCTTCAATAGGCGGTAAATTAAGACCATGTATTTCTTCAATAGGAGGTAAATTCTTAACATCTTCAGTTTTAATACCTTTTTCTTTCACAGATTTCTTTGCCTCTTGCATATCTTCAGGACTGAGAAATAGAATACCCCTCTTCTTCGGAGTTTGTTTAGGAATAGGCTCAGGAATTGGCTTCGTAGGTGTCCAATTATTTTCATTTGTCAACATATTATTCAATAGAATTTCAGCTTCATCCGGTGTTCTTTCCCTGAAAACAGAACCAGCACAACTATCCAGGTAATCTCTGGAGGCATCGGTTAGCCCATTATAAAAGATATCAAGTATTTCATTTTTCTTAAGAGGATGATCAGGCAAAGCATTAAGTAATTGGAGAAGCCTCCCCCAAGCTTGTGGGAGACTCTCTTCTTCAATTTGCACAAAATTATATATATCCCTTAAAGCAGCTTGTTTCTTATGAGCAAGGAAATATTTAGTAGAGAAGTAATGAATCGTATCTTGGGGACTACGCACACAACCAGGATCAAGAGAATTGAACCATATCTTAGCTTCACCCTTTAATGAGAACGGAAATATTTGAAGGATATAAAAGTAGCGAGTTCTCCTGTCTTTAGTAAACAAGGTAGCTATATCATTTAATTTAGTAAGATGTGCCACAACAGTTTCAGATTCATAACCATGAAAAGAATCAGATTCAACCAAATTAATTATATCAGGATCAACAGAGAATTCATAATCCTTATTAGTAACAAAGATAGGTGAAGTAGCAAAAGCAGGGTCAGGTTTCGTTCTAGCATTAAGAGATTGCTTACTCCATTTAGCTAATAATTTTTTAAGTTCAGTTCTATTTCTGCAAGCTAAAATGGCTAAAGAAGCATCTTGATCAAAAACATAACCCTTAGGAATGGCAAGTGGTTCTTCATCATCACTTTCATCAGTATCATCAGATTCAATATTTTCAATTTCTCTAGCCCTAGCAAGTTGTTCATCAAGAAAAGCACTAAGTGGCATAGTAGTATCAGGCATAGAGGTAGTTTCATCATAAGTATCATGCATAGCAGAAGTGGCATCATCAATAACATGCGACATATCAGAACGAATAGCAGAAGCAGGTGTAGGTGTCGCAAGCTTACTCAAAACAGAAGGTGAATCAAGTGCAGAGCTAGATGTCAGTTCCTTACCTCCCCTCGTAGTTGAGGGATAGATCTTGGTTTTTGGATCTCTCAAGTTCTTCATAATGATAAGCAGATATATATCCCAAGTGACTCAAAGAATAGAGCTATGCTCCCCGGCAACGGGGCCAGAAAATAGTCTTGATAACCCACAAGTATAGGGGATCGCAACAGTTTTCGAGGGTAAAGTATTCAACCCAAATTTATTGATTCAACACAAGGGGAGCCCAAGAATATTCTCAAGTATTAGCAGATGAGTTGTCAATTCAACCACACCTGGAAACTTAATATCTTTAGCAAAGTGTTTAGTAGCAAAGTAATATGATAGTGGTGATAATGGTAACAAAAGGTAACAGTAGTAAAACCAATGTTTTTGGTATTTTGTAGTGATGATAGCAATAGCAATGGAAAAGTAAATAAACGAAGAACAATATATGGAAAGCTCGTAGGCAATGGATCGGTGATGGAGAATTACGTCGGATGCGGTTCATCATGTAATAGTCATAACCTAGGGCGACACAGAACTAGCTCCAGTTCATTGATATAATGTAGGCATGTATTCCGAACATAGTCATACGTGCTTATGGAAAAGAACTTGCATGACATCTTTTGTCCTACCCTCCCGTGGCAGCGGGGTCCTTACGGAAACTAAGGGATATTAAGGCCTCCTTTTAATAGAGAACCGGAACAAAGCATTAACACATAGTGAATGCATGAACTCCTCAAACTACGGTCATCACCGGTAAGTATCCCGATTATTGTCACTTCGGGGTTAACAGATCATAACACATAATAGGTAACTATAGACTTGCAAGATAGGATCAAGAACACTCATATATTGATGAAAACATAATAGGTTCAGATCTGAAATCATGGCACTCGGGCCCTAGTGACAAGCATTAAGCATAGCAAAGTCATAGCAACATCAATCTCAGAACATAGTGGACACTAGGGATCAAACCCTAACAAAACTAACTTGATTACATGATAGATCCCATCCAACCCATCACCGTCCAGCAAGCCTACGATGGAATTACTCACGCACGGCGGTGAGCATCATGAAATTGGTGATGGAGGATGGTTGGTGATGACGATGGCGAAGGATTCCCCTCTCTGGAGCCCCGAATGGACTCCGGATCAGCCCTCCCGAGAGGTTTTAGGGCTTGGCGGTGGCTCCGTATCGTAAAACGCGATGATTTCTTCTCTCTGATATTTTTCTCCCCGAAACGCAATATATGGAGGTGGAGTTGGAGTCGAAGAGGCAACAGGGGGCCCACGAGGTAGGGGGGTGCGCCCCCCACCCTTGTGGCAAGGTGGTGGCCCCCCTGGCCTTCATCTTTGGCAGGTATTTTTCTTATTTTATGAAAAGTGTCTCCGTGAAGTTTCAGGTCATTCCGAGAATGTTTGCTCCTGCACATAAATAACACCATGGTAATTCTGCTGAAAACAGCGTCAGTCTGGGTTAGTCCATTCAAATCATGCAAGTTAGAGTCCAAAACAACAAAAGTGTTTGGAAAAGTAGATACGTTGGAGACATATCAAAGGGTCACATGCCTTGTCGGCAAAGCTTGTACAAAAGGTGGCTTGCCGGGAGGCCCGGCAAGCCGCGCCTTATGGGTAAAACTTGCGAAGATGCTCGATGTTCCAGGAGTTGCTCACTGGGACGACATCTTCGGTCTCCAGGCGGACTGCGCTGGGCCTGGTGGCTCGCATTACCCGATAAGGGCCTTCCCACTTTATCGTCAACTTGTTGGAATTCTTGGCTGACTAAACACGCCGAAGAACAAGGTCGCCTTCCTCAAGGCTTCGGGCATGAACCTTGCGGCTATGATAGCGGCGCAAGGCTTGATAGTAGCGTGCCGCTCTCACAACCGCCCGAAGACGATCTTCCTCAAGGAGCGTCGCGTCATCTTGGTGCAACAGCTCTTGCTCAAGCTCATCATAAGCGAGCACTCGAGGTGACCCGTATATGAGTTCCATGGGGAGAACTGCTTCTACCCCGTACAACAGGGCAAAAGGTGTTTGGCCGATGGCTCGATTTGGCGTCGTTCTGATCGACCAAAGAACCGTCGGCAACTCATCAATCCAGCGCCTTCCACTCTTGTGCAGCTTGTCAAAGGTCTTCGTTCTCAGGCCTCGCAACACTTCAGCATTTGCCCTCTCCGCTTGGCCGTTGCTCCATGGATGTGCCACGGAAGCAAAACAGACCTTGCTGCCGAGGTTTTGGATGTACTGCATGAAGGTGTGGCTTGTGAACTGCGTGCCGTTGTCGGTGATGACTCTGTTTGGCACACCGAAACGGCAGACCAGTCCTTTGAAGAACTTGACGGCTGACTGAGCAGTCACCTTCCTCACTCCTTCCACTTCAGGCCACTTTGTGAACTTGTTGATTGCAATGTACAAGTACTCAAAGCCCTCGACAGCGCGGGGGAAAGGGCCCAGTATATCGAGCCCCTAGACCAAGAATGGCCAGGAGAGAGGGATTGTTTGAAGGGCTTGAGCCGGCTGATGAAGCTTCTTTGAATGGAACTGGCATGCTTCACACTTGGTTACTAGTGTCATCGCATCCTGGAGGGCGGTGCGCTAGAAGAAACCTTGCCGGAATGCCTTCCCGGCAAGGGCCCTTGACCCTATGTGGGAGCCACATATGCCTCCATGTATCTCCGCCAACAACCCCAGTCCTTCCTCCCGGGGGATGCACTTGAGTTTCACACCGTTTGGCCTCCTCCGGTATAGGACGTCATCGACAAACTGGTACAGGGCGGACCGACGGGCTACTTTCTCTGCTTCTTCCTGCTCCTCAAGAAGCTCCCCTGTTTGGAGGAAGTGGATGGTATGCTGCCCCATGCCGGAGCCTGGGGCTCGACGGCAAGGACCAAAGGCATTTCTTCTGCCATGAGAGCGGCTGTCTCTACGGCCAGGGCTTGACGCCCTGTCAGAGCTAGTCGCTCTTGGGCAGGCTCAGCGTCCGCGGCAGCACCCTTGCCGGTGGCCCCAGGGGGCTCGGTAGGAAAGTACTTGCCGGGACCTGATTTCCTTCGCTTGTTCTGCCCCGCTGATGGTTCGACAGATGGTTGAGTTAACTGGAGCAAAAAGGTACCTGGTTCCATAGGTAGCTTGAATGCGGCACGCTTTGACAGTTAATCGGCGATGTCGTTCTCCGCTCGGGGGACGTGCTCCACCTGGATACCGTCAAAGTGTTCCTCCAGCTTCCTCACCTCATCTATGGGCTCTGATAATCCTTGTTGACCTGCCTGACAATGAGCTGCAAGTCGCCCCTGACGATGAGCTTCTTAACCCTGAGGTCTTCCGCGATCTTGAGACTGGCAAGCAATACCTCATACTCGGCAGTGTTGTTGGTGGACATCTCCCTGGGGAAGTGCATCTGGATCACATACTCGAGGTGTTCTCCGGTGGGTGCGATGAGTAGCACATCGACACCGGCGCCTTGCAGCAAGAAGGCGCCATCAAAGTACATGATCCAGTCGCGGTCTGCTTCCTTGCCGGGAAGAGTGGTCTCCTGGACTTCTTCGTCGGGCGTCGAGGTCCATTCTGCGATGAATTCCGCCAAGACTCTTCTCTGAATTGTTGAGGTACTTTCAAACTGCAAACCGATACTTGACAGCTCCAAGGCCCATTCCACAATCCTTCCAGTTGCGTCCGGGTTGTGCAGTATCCGTTGCAACAGGAGGCGGGTGACGACAGTGATCTCATGGGCCTGGAAGTAGTGACGCAGCTTCCTTGAGGCCATAAGGAGGCCGAAGAGCAATTTTTGCACGCCGGAATACCTCGACCTAGCCCCCTGCAAGAGGGAGCTGACAAAGTAAACCGGGTGCTGCATCATCTTCTTCTATGGCACCACTTCACTCGACTGCGGGGCATTGCCTTGGTGGCACCAGACTCTGCCGGGGGCCGCGCCTTGTTGGCACTAGGCCGTGCCGGGGGAATCTTTGGCTTGCCATCCGCTGGTTATGCCGCCATTTCTGCCTCCTCGTCGACCTCCCTATGTGCCACCAGTGCGGCGTTGACCACTTGATTCATCATCGCCAGATACAGCAGCAACGGCTCTTATGGTTTAGGCGCAACCAGTATCGGCATGGAGGAAAGGTATTTCTTCAGATCCTGTAGTGCTGCCTCGGCTTCTGGTGTCCACTCTATTGGGCCTGCCTTCTTCAAGATTTTGAAGAAGGGAAGGGCGCGCTCGGCGGACATGGAGATGAACCGGCTCAGGGCGGCAACGCAGCCGGTGAGCCGACGCACATCCTTGATCCGCTTGTGTGCGTCGATCTGCTCAATAGCCTTGATCTTGTCTGGGTTTGCCTCGATCCCACGCTGCGACACAAAGACCGAGAAGCTTGCCGGACGAAACGCCAAAGACGCACTTCTCAGGCTTCAGCTTGAGGTTGATCTTGCGCAGGTTAGCAAATGTCTCTTCCAGATCTTGCACAAGAGTAGGCCCGTCCTGGGTTTTGATCACTATGTCATCCATGTAGGCCTCCATATTTCTATGGAGCTAAGGTTCAAATCCAATCTGGACTTCTCTTGCAAACGTTGATCCGGCACTCTTCAACCCGAAAGGCATTCGTAAAAAGCAATACGTACCACATGGGGTGATGAATGTCGTCTTCTCTTCGTCCTCTCTTGTCATGAAGATTTGGTGGTAGCCTAAGTAGGCGTCCAGGAATGATAACAGATCACACCCGGCCGTGGAGTCAACAATCTGGTCGATGCGCAGCAATGGGAAGGGGTCCTTAGGGCAAGCCTTGTTTATATCTATGTAATCAATACACATCCTCCACTTCCCATTCGCCTTGCACACCACTACTGGATTGGCCAACCACGTCGGGTGGAGCACCCCTCTCACCAAACCTACCACTTCCAACTTCCTGATCTCCTCTGTGATGAACTCCTGCCTTTCCAAAGCCTGCTTTCTGACCTTCTGCTTGACGGGCCGCGCGTGGGGGCAGACAGCTAGGTGGTGCTCAATCACCTCCCTGGGAACACCGGGGATGTTGGACGCTTGCCATGCAAACACGTCGACATTTTCCCACAGGAAGGTGACGAGCGCGCCTTCCTATTTGCTGTCGAGGGTGGAGCCTATGATGAAGGCCCCTCCCGTGCCATCCTCCCTGATGGGCACCTTCTTGGTCTGCGGCGGCTCGGCTCTGGATCTCTTGCTCTTGTCGGTAGAGCTCTCTGGCACGTCCTCAACGGTAGCACAACACTCCGAGGAGGTGCGCTTGCCGGAGTGGGTGCGAGAGGTCTTTCCGGGCTCCCTTTTCCCACCCGGGCCATCAGCGGCAGGAGCAGGTGCCTTGACGACAGCTGCTGCAACTGCTTCCCGGTAGAGTTGGTCGGCGCAGATCAGCGCGTCCTTCTTGTCGGAGGGGATGGAGATGATGGTCAATGGCCCGGGCATCTTCAGCATGTTGTAGGCATAGTGTGACGCCTCCATGAACTTGGCCAATGCCGGGCGGCCGAGGATCCCGTTGTAGGGCAAGGGGATCTCGGCCACATCGAAGACGATCCTCTCCGTCCTGTAGTTCAACTCTCCTCCAAATGTCACGGGCAGTGTGACCTTTCCCTTCGACTGGCTCCTCCCCGGATTGACCCCTTGAAATGTGCCCGTTTCCTTGAGGTCTCCATCAGGGATTTGCAAACTTTTGATCACGACCAGGCGAGATTAGGTTCAGGACAGCCCCGCCGTCAACCAACATCTTGTTCACCCTGAGGTTGCATATTGTTGGCGAGACCAACAATGGCAAACACCCGTCCGTGGTAGTGCGGTCAGGGTGGTCCTCAGCATCAAAGATGAGGGGCGTGCTAGACCACTTCAGCGGCTTCTAAGCGTCGAACGATGGCTCTGCTGCTGTAATCTCACGTGCCCACTGTTTGAGCCGGCGGTGAGAGGTATGCAGCGAGGCGCTGGCATCGATGCACATGGCCTCCGTAGCCTTCTGGAACCCTTGCTCACCAGACTCGTCATGACCGTCGTCTTCTTGTTTCTTGTCACGGCCCTGGGCGGGCCTCTCTTGCTGGTTGCCCTTGCCGGGGCGGCCTCCTTGGCCACCACGCTTCTTGCCGGATCCCTTGGCACCGTCCTGGTCCTTCTCCTTGTCCTGCCTTTTGTACTCAGCCTTTTGCTTCTCAGGAAGCAGCTCGACTTGTCAGCAGTTCTGGAGGTCGTGGCCCTTGGTGCGGTGGATCTTGCAGTATTGCTTCCCGAAGCTTCCTGGCTTGTCGGTAGCCGCCAGAGCCTGGCAGGCGGCGCACCCGGCAATCTCCTTGCCAGGGCGTCTGCATTGACCTTCTTGCCGGCACCGGTATCGTTAGATCCCTCAACAGCAAGCACAGCCTTGCCTTTACGTTTCCTACTGCGACGCCAGCTCATCTTCATTGGGGTGGCGGCGTCTTCATCCGTAGAGTCAGTTTCCGTGCCGGCGTCTTCGCCGGGGTACTTCCTTCCCTCTTCAGCCCGGGCGCACCTATCGGGGTGGCCACATCTTTAACCTTGGTCATCGCAGCTCCTCGCGCATCTTGCGATTGCGTATGTTCTGGTGGAATGCGCTAATCACAGCGGCGGGATGAACGTCGGGGATGTTGTACTGCACCCGGCTGAATCTCTGGATGTACTTGCGCAGGGTCTCCCCTTCCTTCTGGGGAATGATATGCAGATCACTGGCCTGGCCATGAGCTTGGTGGCCTCCTGTGAAGGCGCCAACGAACTCGTGGCACAGATCTGACCAGGAAGAAATGGAATCCGCCAGCAAGTGCATCAACAAAGACAGCACATTGGGTTTGAGCGCCAGCGGGAAATAGTTGGCAAGCACCTTGTCGTCGCGAGCCCCAGCGGCCTGCATCGCGATGGTGTAGATGCTGAGGAACTCGGACGGATGGGTCTTGCCGGTGTACTTCTCGCCGACGTCGGGCTTGAATGTGCGGTGGGACGGCCACTGGAACTGCCTCAGCTCACGGGTAAAAGCCGGGCAGCCACACTCGTAAGGTAGGCCGCCGGGGCCCCTCGGTGCCGGGTGGTCCATAGCGGGTCCCGCCCGCCTGTCTGACTGGCGGCGCGTTTCGCGTCGGCGCTTGACGGTAGTTCAAGCATCTTCGTGAGCTCACTCCCGAAGGACCTGGCACTGGTCGCAGAGGGTCCGCGGGTCGGACGACGCTATGGAGATGTTGTCACAAGCGTCGTCACGACGGGCCGACGCCCGCGGCGGTCGGCGAGGAGGAGGAGAGTGCACCGTGGCCGTAGCTCCCCCGGTCCTCCCAGCGCCAGCATGTAGTGGCTCGGTGGAGCGCTGGCCCGAGGGCCCCGCTGGCCGTGGATCGTCTTTGTTTGCAACGGCGACGAGGCTCCGGATGGTGGCCCTCCACTCGTCGAGCTTCTCCGCAGCAGGAGGGAAGTCGAGCAGCAGCTGTGCGCGTGCCGAAGCTTCCGCTGGCATGGGCGGCGGCGACAGCTGTGTGGATCGCGGCGCGCTTCGACTTCTAACTACGTTAGAAGGAGCTCTGTCACGACCCAGCGGCTGCGCGCCATTTTTGCCAATGCTTCGGCGAGCATGCTGAACCCCCTCATCTTGCCGATGACGCACAGGGCTCTTCCCACGGCGGTGCCCAGGGTCACCATCATGGTGACGCTGCTCGGCGCGCGCACCATGGGAAGAACGCGCGGTGGTCGCCGGTGTAGGTGTCCTGGAGGTCGCCGCGCCGCCCGGAGTTGGCACAACGATGCCCCTGGAGGGCCCCGCGCCGCCTTCGGGGGGCCCAGGTCCGTCCTTGGATCCGGCGACGTGTAGCCGGTCATTTGGCGCGCGAACGACACCGCTCACCAGGCTCCGACTGCCTGGGCGATGCTGGTGCTCGCGGGCCATGGCCCGAGTCCTGTCTGCGACCGGTCCGCTGCTCGTCCGCACCGGCACGGGTCGTTCGGCTCCCAACGAATTGACCGCCGTGGCCGTCTTCTTCTTAGGGGCCATGGCGACGAAGAACTGCTAGGCTAACTACTAGACCAGATTCTCACAATTGCACCCCCTACCTGGCGCACCAAGGATGTCGGTGTGGAATGACACCTATGGGATCACAAGAATCCCTACTACGGTTGTCGGGGCGCAGGGTTGCAAGGAGAGTAGGGCTAGTAGACAGCACAAGGATCGTTTACCCAGGTTCGGGCCACGAGGATGCATAAAACCCTAGTCCTGCTTTGGTGGGTGTATTTCTGAGAGTTCTTGAGCTCTCAAACTAGCTGTGGTCAGCGTGTGGTTCGAAAGAGCCGAATCCCTCTCCTCGACGCCTCGGCCCTCCTTTTATAGGAAAAGGGGTTGCCACAGTGGCACACAGGAGGTGCAAAGGTCTACAGTGGCACGAGGTTATCCCTCGTATTATAGGACAAGGTGCATTTAATGCATCGCTTAGGTATCCTCTTACTTTATCTGGGACGGGGCGAGGCCCGTCCCGTCCGTCGCCACTCCTCCTCGCTTCGACACGCGCCTCGGCCAGGGATGCGTGCGGTGCCATGTAGGCAGGCAGGCAGCTGAGTTGGCGCGGTTGTGGAGCCTTCACGAAGATCTGCATGCCGCCACGCAGGCGCTTGATGAGTTGGCCTAGGAGCTGCATGTTGCCACGCAGGTGCCCGCCCAGCTGGTTGGGCTGGCAGCTGCATGTGAACGGCGGTGGAAGCTTCGTTGACGTGGGCTTGGTGGTGGCCTTGCCGACGTCTTTGGCGAGGGCCTTGCCGGGTGGCCTGGCAAGGGTCTTGCCGTGGCGTGTTGTCGTCCCCGGCAAGGATCTTGCTGGGGGTCTGGTGGCCTTCCTTGGCAAGGATCTTGCCGAGAATCATCGTCTTCTGATCTGATCTTGAATATGTCTTCACAAATATCTATATGCCACCATAGGGGTGCCTTCCCGAGTCCTGGCCCCACGCTGATGATGGCATTGGGGGCCGTGGGCTAAAGGGTGGCTCGCTCTATTGGTGCGGGGCGAGCTGTCCCGGCAAGAGTCTTGCCGGGGCTGCTAAGGCCACCCGGCAAGGGTCTTGCCGGGGGAACTTGCTTCGTCCCTCTGCTCTTTGTGGTCTTGGCCATGGTGTTGCTTTGATTGCCTTGGGCTTCGATCTTACCATGGCTCACCTCCCTCGTTCTGCTTGGTGTGGCCGTGGTGCGGCTCTGACTGCCCGTGCACAGGAAAAGGGGTACAAAGATGCGCCCCTATTTTTGTACACCGACACAGGTTGGGAACCATCATCGAGGATAATGAAGTCCTAGCATAAGTCATGATTCTTAAGAAGGAACTTCTTCTCCTTGAGCAAATCAATCAGTGGCTTGGTGTGCTAGGGATACATATAGAATGAAGGTTGCAAGTCTCCACACGACATAATACTTTGCACGTATGCATGACTAATTTGGGATGATTCCAAAGGAAGCAACATTGACTTGCTCAAATTCACGGCGGCAACTTGCATCAATACACGTGAATTAGAGGAAGTCACTTCTTCCATCCAAACATATGCTCCATGAGCTAGCATGAAGAAATGCTTACAAAAGCTTCCAATACTAACTTAAATGTTCAATATGAATCATGGAAAAGATAAGGATGTTGTTGATGGGCTCAACAACAATTTATCAATATTTCCATAATATGGGGTTACATGATTATGTAAACAAGATGATAGCATTGGTCAGACCAAAAAATGTAATGGTGTATGCTCGAGGAATCAACCACAAGTAAGACAACATTACGAATATCGTTGGTTCTAACTTGATTTGACGATGGCCCACACTCAAATCATGGTTTGGACAAGACGATAGGTTCAACAACTGATCATGAGAACCAATCGATGAAGAAATCATCTTTCTACAAGACACATACAAGATATCCCTTAAAATGAACTAAGTCGGACAAGCTTTTATCTTCCAGCTCTCCAAGTTGTTGTTTAGCTTAACCAACTAGCTCAGGGTATCTGACATAGATTCTTGGAGAAAGGGGTGGCTACAAGACACCAACTTGATCACGAGCTCAACATAGCGGTCAGGTGACAACCTGGTGATACTTCCGAGAAGATATTCGAAAAATCACGAACCACCGATATGTTAATAAGATCGAGAACAATCTTGCTTTTTAGGGCAAGACAATATGATCAAATGAGAGAGGATTTGACAAAATCCTAACTCATCAATGGAAGAGTGCACCAGAAACAAGGACTAGGTAGCACAGTCTATCTTAGAACGATGATTCAATAACCAACACGCTAAGAATGAAATTATTGTCCTTTAACTGCCAAGCAACCGGGTTGCCAGGAGTATTGAATTCACACATCATAGTTCACTTGTCGGCATTCCGGTTGCAACAACACAGAGACCAAGGAATGAAGAACGATGGCGAGAAATATCACTGTATCAAGAATTCATAAGATGGTGTGCAATTCCCATGACATTCTTGACATAAGACGGTAATACTTCAGGGTAGAACAGAATCAAGTGATACACAACTATTTTGACCCAACCCTGGATATGGATGAGGTACTAGAGTTTGTTTCTCCTAGTCATTCCGAAATAGAATGGCTTGACGGACCACAAAAATAATAAGCATCGGTAACACGGATGCACAATTACTCATGACTATCAATTGATAGACGATGGTCGGAATACAAATGAAAAGGGACAACTCAAGGGGACATCTATCTTTCTAAGTTTTAGATGCATAGATTAATATGTCGAACCAAGTTCAATAGGTTTCTTCCAGATAACCCACGCAGAAAGGTAGAACTGGCAGAATCACAATTATGAATGGAGAACTCCTCAAAAGTACTCTGATTGTGATCTTTTGATCCAACAAACTTCTGCCATAAGTGGTTCATAGTATTTGGAAGAAGGAAATACCACGGACCTCGAGGACTAATGCAAAGGTTACTAATAACCTAAAGGAACGAGCAAACACTATCAACATGAAGTAAGTAGGGTGAATCTCGGGTTCAAAAACCCAGGAATAGAATGCCTACTAACTAATGGCATCACGGGATGCTTCGGGATTAATGGCCAGAATCATCACACTGGGAATACAAAGCATTGCTAGATTACTAGGTGACTCCCTAAGACACCTAGGGTCATAATAATAGCTCCAACATATATGTCGAGGCAATAGAGTACCTCAAATCATCGATTAGTGTGGTTGAACTGGCCCAAGGAACATCGGGAACAGAAAGAAGGGATTTGCAAATGCATCAGACTATTTAGAAACCTGGGATGACTCGGACAGCATAATGGCTGTAAATACTTAAAAAGATTTGAGACATCCTGCAAAATGGTGGCATAACCACTCAACAACATCATAGCAGGGTTCTGAGGCCATTTAACAACACAATGGAGTAGTGGAAACTGAACTGAGGCTTGAGACCAACAATCCTATGAATCTACGGATTAGTAACACGTGATCCTGATAGAAAGATGAGAAGCCTAGTTCTTAATCCCCGTAGAAGAGAAGAGGGTGACTCAGATCAGAAGGCATAAGGTATAAGGAGTAAAAAGAGCCTTACATTCCCTTCCACAATCAATTCCCTTACATAACTAAAGCATTTCTAGACTCGACTTCGACCAGTTTGGCTTGGTAATCCTACAGGCAGTCAGGCTCTGATACTGTCATGGTTTTGTCACGGCAGATGTCCTAGAGAAAGGACTTAGTCGTGGAGCCATCGCGACGGGTTAGCTTGAAGGGGTTAAAGCGGACACAAGGACGCAAAGAGAGTTTATACTAGTTTGGCCCCTTCGATGAAGGTAAAAGCCTACGTCTAGTTGTGATGGAATTGATGGGGTTTCGATGACTAGGGAGCAAACAAGCTTCGCCTATGTCTCGAGTTGTTGTCTGTTGTCCTTGAACCGCCGCCGGGCCGTCCCCTTATATACATGGGTGATGCCCGTCGGTTTATAGAGTCCCAATACCGGCTCATAGATGTGTCCGGTTTGGTCTCTACTTATTCCTAACTTACAATACAAGTTACATACCAACGCCGGATTACGACTACAGGCCTTGAACCGACTATGGGCCTTGAGCCCACATCTGCCTTCTTGGGCTTTAACATACTTCACTACTGATGAAGTTAACCCGGCCCATATAGGCCGGTTTACGCCCAGTAGTAATATCCCCAACATTAGGCCCCAGATTTATTTGAACAGGTTCATGTCAATCCTTAGCAAAAATCTTCATCTTCAACATCTTCTTGTAGTTTGTTGAACCGCCGTGATGTCATCTTCTCTGGTCGTTGTAAACCGGCGTGACGTCACCTGTTATAAAGAAACTTATCCATGATACCTTTTTTGTTTAATAGGTCTGCGACAATCGAGGCGACAGCTCCGTTTCCAAACCCACGGCCCCTTGATTTTCGCGCCTGACACATGTCCCTTGCCTTATAAATAGGACCGAAGGGTCATTTCTTTTTCCCCTTCGTGCCCTTCTGCTTCGTCTTCCCCGCGTCGTCCAGCTTCGGAGCTCCGCCGCCGTCGACGACCTCTGCTCCAACCTTGGCTGCTGCATCACCCCGATTGTACCAGAGCATCGCGGCGACCCTCTGCTTCTTCCTCGGCTCCGGTGAGTTCTTCACCTTTTCCTTCGTATATCCGTTCTAGGGTTTCCAAGTTCTTCGGTGTTCATCGTCTGCTTCGTGCTCATATGATAGATCTTAGATGAACCTGTGAACCTTTGCTCTGTGTAGCGGTTGTTTTTAGCATCCGCCTTCACTTACATGCCTCAAGACCATAGATCTACCTGTATCTCTGCCCATTGATTCGGTACTTGTCGTTTGAACCTCTAAGTATTTATCTCTTCTCTGAACTTGCTTCAGATCCAATGCTGTAAAGAAATCTTGTGAAACCTGTTTGTGCGTACTTGTCCATCCGCAATCTCAGCTTTTCGATGCTTAGATCAGGCGGTTTAACCTTATAGAAAATTTTCCAAACCGGTATATGCCATTAGTCCCCTTGTTGAACCGCCAGATGTTGGTTGCTTCATGAAACTCCGGTTCAGATAGTTCTGTCTCCGGTTTAAAAGTGCCCATACCAACATACCTTGATCAAATGCATTTTTGAACCGGGATCTTCTACCTTGTAGATTCCATCATGGCCAAGCAAGTATATGAGTGCAATTGGGTTCCTTCTCGCGTCACAGAGGATCAACTGGACGATTTAGTCCTGATTGGTGCTTTAGGCAGCAAAGATACCATCCATTGGAGGGCTCCTAGCAAAGAATGCCCTCCCACACCTCGAGAAGGAGAGGTTGTTGTTTTCGTAGATCACTTAGCCCGGGGCTTTAAGCCGCCCGGTTCTAAATTTTACCGGGATGTTTTAGCCGATTTCCAACTCCATCCGCAAGACACTGGCCCCAACTCTGTTACAAATATGTGCCACTTCCAAGTGCTCTGTGAGGTGTTCTTTCAAGAGGAGCCCACAGTGGAATTGTTCAGAGATCTTTTCCATCTAAACCGTCGTACTGAGTTTACTGATGGCTCTAATACGGAGTTGGGTGGCATGGCGATTCAGAAAAGGAAAGAGGTCACATACCCTCACGCCAAGCTGCATAGTCACCCCAAGGAGTGGAATCAGACATGGTTCTACTGCAAAAACACCTCCCCTGCTGGTGAGAATCCCTTGCTTGGCTTTCGTCCGGAGCGGCTCAGCAATACACACCCTTTTCCTTAAAGATTGACTGCCCAGGAGAGAAGCAAATATGCTCCCCAGCTGTCAAAGCTCAGAGCCTTTATGACCAACGGTTTAACAGGGGTTGATCTCGCTCGCTGTTGGATATCATGGAGCATACTGCCCCTTAGTCAGCGCTCCGGTTTGATGTGCGAGTATACTGACAGTGTTGATGACCCACTGCGACATTCAAAACTCCAGCTCTCCGGTGAAGAAATCATAGAGGCTGTGCATAAGATACTGAATGAACCGGAACACGTCTGCGCTAGAACCGGCCTGCTTCCCTTCTGTGCCACCAACAAACCGCCAGCTGTAAGACTTTGATTTTTCTCTGTGCTGAATCTGTTATTGATATGTCTGGTCATTGTTTTTAATATCAGTGTCTGCATAATCAGGGCGATGATCCGTTTTGGAGCAAAAAACTGCCGCAGGAGAAACCAGAAAAACCAGACAAACCGGAAAGAGCAACCCGGCAAAAGACTAAACCTGTGAAGAAGACTGCCCACAGGAAAAGAACCACTGCATCTTCTAATCCGGCCCCTGATGATGAGGTGGATAATCCGGACTTTGAGGTAGAGCTTGACTCACTTGGTTTATTTTTCATGCATCTTATTGATGATGATATTTGTCAGGATGATGCCGAAGCCAGCCACGTGGATGTTGCAGAGGTAATTATTCTCTCTTCCGATTCAGAAACTTTGCCTTCACAAAAAATCCATCAGGCAAACCGGAAAGTTAAATTTTCTCATCCTCTTGCTTATTTGGATCCTAAACTTCTTATGAAGACCCAACAACACGAAGCTCGTCGCACCACCCGGCAAAGCGGCCAGGTAGTTACCTCCGCCGGTTTACCGAATAGTCCGGTTCGGAAACGCCATTCAGAGGTCTCTAATTTGCTTGTCAGTGCTTGTCCTAAAGCGGGCTGCTTTCGTCAACCTCTTAATCCGTCTGACTCCAATTACCAGGTTACTTCCCACTCATCTTCTGGCGAGTCCTCGGCTACTCAGCTCCCATCGCTTAAAACGGTGCTTGGGTAAGCTATACTTATTGTGATGTTTGCAGTACATCGCCTTAGAACATATGTTGTATTTGATTTTATTATTCTTCTCAGGGCCAAACCTAGGCCAAGCAAGAAAGCCCGCCTGGACAAAGCGGCCGAAGAAGATGTCGTTCTTGAAGGAGACAAGACACCCAATGCTGAAGCGGCTATTCCTGAGGATATTCCCAACGATCCACCGCAGCCAGATGATGATCTTATTGCTGAAGAGAGACCTACTGATACCTCAGGTCCTATCCATCAGCCCACAGGTTCCATCCGGATTGAAAGCTCCACTGGTCCAGCAAAACCTACTGACAAGCCAACAGCTCCAGTGCAAACCGGCGGTACCAAGGATGATGAGGTTGTCATTACTGGCACTGGACATACTGAGCCAAGCAATCCTGTCGCTTTATCCAAACATTTTGCCAAGGAAGAATTTGCTGCTTTTGGCAAAGGCAAGTGGAACGCTGATCTGACGACTTACGCTGCTCTGAACGCCCAAGATATCCATTCCGGCTATCTGAACCGGCTGTATACCAGCCGTGACTACGAAGCCGGTCTGGTTAATATGTTGAAAGATAAATATGAGGTAACTTCCATATGCTCCTTTCTGCTTGTATGCTTCCATTCTTGCTGACTCTCCTAGCCCCCAAGGGCCGGTTTGAAATATTCTTTCAAATCGGGACTTAATAATATAAATCTTGATGCTTTGAAATTTGCTGATGTAGCCCCCAAGGGCCGGTTCAACTTAGTGTAGTTAAACCGGTACTTTAAGTAATTGAAACTGCCGCATCAGAATATATATGATCAAATAGCCATTAGCCCCCAAGTGCCAAGTTGAATGCTTGTATTGATCTTGGGACTTTGTAAACAATTGAAAGGTGAAGATCGAATATGAATTAGCCCCCAAGTGCTAAGCGCATAACTTGTTATGTGGTTGGTACTTGAATCCTTCTACCGATTTGTTGAAACATATATCTGTATGCATGCGGGCGGAGCTGAAGACGAAAGAAAACCAAGTCATCGATCTTCAAGAAAACCTGAAAACCCAATAGGCTGAAACCTCCAAAGCAAAAGAGGAATTGGCCGGTGCTTTAAGCGCCATGGAACAACTTAAGGAGAACTTAAAGAAGAAACGGGCGGATTGGGCCACTGAAAAGTCCGCTTTGATCAAACGAGCAGAGGATGCCGAGGCTGCACTAAAACCAGTGACGGATGAACTGACCAGCATAAAGCGGCACGTTCATGCCATGACCACCGCTATCTTTGGTAAGCCAGCTTGCCTTCTGAATTGGCTCTGCCTTCTTACAGAGTCGCCGGTTTATTAACCCTTTATGGTATTTCAGGGACACGCATTGGTCACTTGGGGTCAGATGTGCGGAAGAAATTGAAAGTCGCCTATACATTGGTTGAACAATTGTATACTGGTGCCCAGCGGATCATCTGTACCGCGTCTCATAACAAACCGGCGCCCACTTTGATTCAAGATACTCTGATGAAACTGTCAGTGCTTCCTGCCCGGGTTGAAGAGCTGAAGAAATCTGCTGCTCGAACCGGTGCAATCAATGCCTTAATCCGGGCAAAAGCCTGGGTGCCGGATTTTGATCCTATTGAAGCGGCTCAGGGCTATCCCAGCTTGAAGGAAGATGGGTCAGAATTTGGTGAAGCGGATTTGCGAGCAATAAACCGGGAGGTACGTCCACTAGCCTGTCAGTTGGCTGAGGAAGCAGACTTGTCTCATTATCAAGCACAATATGATAGTCAGAACAACCGAATAGCTGCACCAATCCATGAATCGGAAAATCTGATCCCTCCAATCCGTAAGCATACTTACGCTCCCGATATTGACCCGTCATTGCTGATCCATGATGAAGCTGTTTTTCAAGCATTAATGGGAATCGACTGGACAACTGTGGATTTCCAGCCACTGGGTAGAGAAACGGAAGCTGAAGCGGCGCAGGATCACCCACAACCATCAGGCCAGGCTGGTGGCCAAGCTTGAACCGGAAGCCGGTTTTAAAACTGCCTCTCCTTTGTGAAAAACAATTATATTATTATGGGCACCATGTTGCCTTGTAATAGGCTAGCTGATACCTTTGATGTTGATATGCCTTCATGCATAACTTGTTCTTCCTGTGGTAATGAACTTTCCAAAACACTTTCTGCCATCGTTGAGTGTGAAGTTGGCTTGGCCAACCTTGAAGTGGAGTTTTGCAAACCCACACTGTTGGAGGAGATAACAGCTCCTGTATATATATGACGCTTGAATTGTTGACAAGAGCAATTGGTAGCCCCCAAGTGTCATGGTGCATGCTTGCAGCAACATGAGACTTGCATGTAATCTCAATTTGAATAATGTAGCCCCCAAGTGCCAGGTTGTAAGCCTGCAGCGACTCGGGACTATTCCTTCCATTGTAGAATAAATCATATCCCAATGCGTATAATATAATCCGGTATGAAAACCTTATTCATTCAACATCATAATGAAATTTCAGCCAAGTTTGGCTATTTGAATAATATAACCCAATGATTTATAAGCGCATGATTCCAATGGCGCAATCCAAATATATACTGGCGACTTGTTGTCCAAAGCCAGGCCGGTTTAACAAACATGTTTCTGCATACAACAAGTTTAAAGTGTCCTGGCGGTTTACCGTCGGACGGGTCATAATACCCAACATATAACCCGGGTTTATAACCAAGGCTGCATTTAAGAATAATCAAATATGAAATATATCATACCTGTGACATTGAATCACATCGTTGGTTTTACCAACTTTTTGAAGTAAGGGTGATAACCCAAATCTTGAGTACTGATAACTCCTTCCATATTGTGCCGGTTTATAATAAAACCGTGCTGGGTTGTGATAAACACCGTGTTACTCCATAAGAGGATGTTAACAACAAGGATCAAACCGGGCAAATAGTCTCCGGATTAACGTGAACTGTGTTCCGTCAATTGATTGGTTAAAAAACTTTGTCGGTTTAAAAAACGCAATAAAAGCAAAAAACCCCTTCAAAGAAAAGTGTGAAGCAAAAGCAATGATCAAATTGTGTTACCATGGCCAAACACGACCAAGCTCCCGCTAGGTGTAACTATGGTTCTAGTCAGCCAGGTCCCCAAATGAAACCGTGGCATTTATGCCGACCAAATGGCATGGTCATGGTTCGGGTTCGACCAAGCCCCCAAGTGATTCTGTGGCCTTAGGCCGATCAAGAGGCATGACTGGTTCAGACATGACCAAGTCCCCAAGTGATCTGGTGGCTCTCGCCTATCAAGAGGCATGGTATTGGTTCGGACACGACCAATCCTCCAAGTGATATAACACGATGCTTTTAGCAAAGCGAACTCAAGGGGTAAACCGGAGGCCGCTTTAGAGCAACTCCGTGTAACCTCACATGATGTAAAAGAACAGAGACCCCGCTTTATGAAGCAGAAGCCCCCAAGTGATCTATAATATGTCAGGCCAGTAAGGTGGGATACCCATGTTCGAACCGCGCATCATGGCAGCAGGTCCTCTTTGGCACTTTTTAACTTTTTTGCAAGAGATAAATTCTTCTTGAACCGGGATCTTGAACCGGATATTGAGGGCTTCAAAGCTTTGTGGGAGACATCTTTCCCTTGAACCGGAATTTAAACTGGAATCTTCATTTTTAGCCGGAAATTTTCTGACGGCTTTTAAACTCAAACTTGCGAGAAGTTAATTCCTTTTTGAACCAGAAATTCTTAAACCGGATTTGAGAGCTTCAGAGCTTTGTCGGAGAACAAATTTCCCTTGTACTGGATTGTAAACCGGAATACTTTTCTGATGACCTCTAATCCGGAAATCTTCTGACAGCACGATGTGAATCCGAGACCGGGTTATCTTTCCCTCCAACGTATTGGGGTTCTTGACTTCACTGAAAACTGGCAACGTTTGCTAAGTCATATCATTGTAGCCCCCAAGTCTCAAGGTGACTCGAGGAGTTGGCTTGAGATTCTCCATATTTGACCGTGATATAAACCGGCATAACTTGTTTATCATTGGTGTTGACAGCACGATGTGAATCCACAGAAGGTTGAGGTGACTGCGGCGGGTTATAAATGATCCCGTATGAGCTGTGTCAGCAACTCGGCCAATGGTTCCTTCCAACTGGCTCCTTGAAGTTTAACCAAACTGTAGTAGCGGTGACTTGTGTGCATGTCCATTGAACCATCCAGTGCAGACAATGGTTGATGATATTTTGCCTCCAATTTGTGGGAAGAAAGGCGGGTTACCCATGTTCATACTCAAGAAACAGCTCATGCAGACAGGTGCGGCCCGGTATGTTGATGTAGACCAGGCCGCGAGAGACGGACGACAAGGACGACCGCAACATCAGAGGCAGCTCGAACAGATGAGTCGGCCACGACATTGTAAACTGGTGCGGACGGGGAAGATCGGCACCGGTGTCATAAACCGGCTCGGACGGGCGAGTTAATCGCGGGCGCAGTCCTGGCAAGCTGATGTAAACCGGGCCACGGGGACGGCGACCTTCTCACATTCATTCACCAGGTGGTAGGACATGGACGAAACACCAGTGCAGAACGTTGCTAGCGTGTGCTCCGTGCCCGTAACATAACGCCTCATTTGTAATGAACAATTGCCCTGCATAAACAATATTGCAGACCAAGGCAAAGATAAACTGCTCTTTGATAAAAATAATGTGTGCTAATCAAATATATTTCATATGGGTGTCACCTGATGTGTTTAGGCCGGAAATAACCCACCATGAAGTTGATGATAACTGTATGAAGCTGAAATTAATCACGGGTGAACCGGCCACAGTGTGGTAAACCGGTGCAGATGGGTGAGTCGGCCGTGATGTTTGTAAACCGGCGCGGACAATGAGTCGGCCGCATGCGTGGACGGATGTAAACCGAACAGCGGGGGCGGCGATTTGCATGTGTATCCGCCGAGCAACATGGCCCAGAGAACGCCACTGCAAAACTATGCCGGCACGCGCTCCATGTCCGCGGTATAACAATACATTTGTCATAAATAATTATCCTGCATAAAAACATTGCAGCAAAAATAGATTGTTTTTTGACAAAAAACAATATGTGTTAAAAGTAGACCCAGATGAATATCACCTAATTTATCCGGACGACAAATGATCCGTGCGCAGGCTAGAATTTGATCGGACCAAATATCAGTGTAGATGTGCCATGCATGGTTGTTATTCTGTCTTTCTCTTCCTCTTTCTTTCCAATGATGGACAAGGTAGCTGCTCCTTTTTTTAATCAGCCTGAGCAACTTTCGCAATCGATGATAGATCTTGCAATGGATAATGGAGTAGTAGCTGATAAAGAGATTCGGTTTCTCCAGTCGAAGATTCGTCACCGGAACAAACGACAGTCGCCCCGTGAAACTCCGATCCGTCCTCATAACTTCCTCCATGGATGACTCCCACGAAGGCACGCTTCATGGCCGGTTTAACCCGGGCGGATTGCGCACGCTGAGCCGTCTCGACGAGGTCGGTGCAGATGTCCGGCTCAGGGCCCGGTTCACCGATCTTGCCAATTGAGCCGGCCTCGGGGCCCCAGCTTGCGTCGTTGATGTAGAGCTTGCCGCGACGACTCTTAGTCATCCGGCCTACAGCGTAGCCCTCGAGTCCTTCAAAGCGGCCCTCCAAGAACCGGAAACCATCGTGCGATAGCCCCACGGTGGGCGCCAACTGTCGTGATTTTGTCACGGCAGATGTCCTAGAGAAAGGACTTAGTCGTGGAGCCATCGCGGCGGGTTAGCTTGAAGGGGTTAAAGTGGACACAAGGACGCAAGAGAGTTTATACTAGTTCGGCCCCTTCGATGAAGGTAAAAGCCTACGTCTAGTTGTGATGGAATTGATGGGGTTTCGATGACTAGGGAGCAAACAAGCTTCGCGTATGTCTCGAGTTGTTGTCTGTTGTCCTTGAACCGCCACCGGGTCGTCCCCTTATATACATGGGTGACGCCTGTCGGTTTACAGAGTCCCAATACCGGCTCATAGATGTGTCCGGTTTGGTCTCTACTTATTCCTAACTTACAATACAAGTTACATACCAATGCCGGATTACGACTATAGGCCTTGAACCGACTATGGGCCTTGAGCCCACATCTGCCTTCTTGGGCTTTAACATACTTAACTACTGATGAAGTTAACCCGGCCCAGATAGGCCAGTTTATGCCCAGTAGTAATATCGCCCAACAAGACCCATGCATTAGATTAGCATAATGATCGTTAAGTTTTATTTCTATTGCTTTCTTCATGACTTATACATATTCCTTTAACTATGAGATTATCCAACTCACGGATACCGGAGGAACACCTTGTGTGCTATCAAACGTCACAACGTAACTGGGTGATTATAAAGATGCTCTATAGGTATCTCCGAAGGTGTTTGTTGAGTTGGCATAGATCAAGATTAGGATTTGTCACTCCGTGTATCGGAGAGGTATCTCTGGGACCTCTCGGTAATGCACATCACTATAAGCCTTGCAAGCAATGTGACTAATGAGTTAGTTCCAGAATGATGCATTACGAAACAAGTAAAGAGACATGATGGTAACGAAATTTAACTAGGTATGATGATACCAATGATCGAATCTAGGGCAAGTAACATACCAATGACAAAGCAAATAACGTATGTTGCTATGCGATTTGACCGATAAAGATCTTTGTAGAATATGTAGGAGCCAATAGGAGCATCCAGGTTCCTCTATTGGTTATTGACCGAAGATATGTCTCGGTCATGTCTACATAGTTCTCGAACCCGGAGGGTCCGCACGCTTAACGTTCAATGATGATGTCTACTACACAACCTTCTTCTTGTAGACGTTGTTGGGCCTCCAAGTGCAGAGGTTTGTAGGACAGTAGCAAATTTCCCTCATGTGGATGGCCTAAGGTTTATCAATCTATAGGAGGCGTAGGATAAAGATGGTCTCTCTCAAGCAACCCCGCAACCAAATAACAAAGAGTCTCTTGTGTCCCCAACACACCCAATACAATGGTAACTTGTATAGGTGCACTAGTTCGGCGAAGAGATGGTGATACAAGTGGTATATGGATAGTAGATAATAGTTTTTGTAATCTGAAAAATATAAAAACAGCAAGGTAACTAATGATAAAAGTGAGCGTAAACGGTATTGCAGTGCGTTGAAACAAGGCCTAGGATTCATACTTTCACTGGTGCAAGTTCCCTCAACAATAATAGCATAATTGGATCACATAACTATCCCTCAACATGCAACAAAGAGTCACTCCAAGTCACTAATAGCGGAGAACAAACAAAGAGATTATGGTAGGGTACGAAACCACCTAAAAGTTATTCTTTCCAACCAATCCGTTGGTCTATTCCTATAAGTGTCACAA
This sequence comes from Triticum urartu, assembly GCF_003073215.2. NCBI lineage: Eukaryota > Viridiplantae > Streptophyta > Magnoliopsida > Poales > Poaceae > Triticum > Triticum urartu. Next base: position 166,394,573 of record NC_053023.1, read on the forward strand.
ACAGCCCTAGAGTTCGTACTAGAATAAGACCTTAAGACACAAATCAACCAAAACACTAATGTCGCCTAGATACTCCAATGTCACCACAAGTATCTGTGGGTATGATTATACGATATGCATCACACAATCTCAGATTCATCTATTCAACCAACACATAGAACCTCAAAGAGTGCCCCAAAGTTCTACTGGAGAATCATGACGAAAACGTGTGCCAACCCCTATGCATAGGTTCATGGGCGGAACCCGCAAGTTGGTCACCAAAACATACATCAAGTGAATCACGTGGTATCCCAATGTCACCACACATACGCACGGCAAGACATACATCAAGTGTTCTCAAATCTTTAAAGACTCAGTCCGATAAGATAACTTCAAAGGGGAAACTCAATCCATTACAAGAGAGTAGAGGGGGGAGAAAACATCATAAGAACCAACTATAATAGCAAAGCTCGCGATACATTAAGTTGTGCCAAATCAAGAACACGAGAGAGAGAGAGAGAGATCAAACACATAGCTACTGGTACATACCCTCAGCCCCGAGGGAGAACTACTCCCTCCTCGTCATGGAGGGCACCGGGATGATGAAGATGGCCACCGGAGAGGGATTGCCCCCTCCGGCAGGGTGCCGGAACGGGTCTAGATTCCTCACATAACCCTCTTCCAACAGAAATTTCGGGCATAAAGATGAGCTCAAATGAAAATGATGCAATGTAATGAAATGATGTACTCGTTGAGACGAACATTTTGATATATTATATGCCCAAATCGGAGCTACGGATGCAAAGATACGGCCGGTCAAAGTAGGCATAAAAATCAGGGGAGAGGGAGAAAAAGTCAACCGTGCGAGATCTAGGGTTTACTGTAGCAACCGGGTGCACTGTAGCGAATCGCACGTCGCCGGAGTTCGTCGCCGGAGATGGGGGCGCCGGTGGCCGGACTTGGCGAGGGGGAGGAGGCGGCGGCCGGATCCGGTCCCTAGGGCGGCGGAGGAGCTCCGGGAGCTCCGGGCGGCGAGGTGGGGCGGCGCTGGCGAGGACGGCGGCGCCGGTGGGCGGCGGAGGCGGCGACCGGGCGGCGAGCCGGCGTGCGGCGGCGGGCCACACCGGTGATGGAGACGAGGGCGCGGGGCGGCGCGGCGATGGCTTCGGGCGGCGGCAGGCAGAACGGGCCGCGGGGGCCGGCTCCGGGCTCCCCGGCGCGCGGCGGCGGCGAGATGGCGGGGGCCACGTCGCGCGCTCTCACTGGACGAAGGCGGCGGCAGAGAACTGTCCGGTGACAGTCGGACGTGTCCGGGCGCGCGAGGGGAAAATTAGGGTTTCGGGGGAGGAAGGAGATCCGAAAAATGGGGGGTGTATATATAGGCACAAGTGGAGCTAGGAGAGTCCAAATGAGGTGCGGTTTTCGGCCACGCGATCGTGATCGAACGCTCTAGGACATGGAGCAGAGATTGGTGGATTTTTGGGCCAAATTGGAGGGGTGTTGGGCTGCAACACACACGAGGCCTTTTCGGTCCCTCGGTTAACCGTTGGAGTATCAAACGAAGTCCAAATGATACGAAACTTGACAGGCGGTCTACCGGTAGTAAACCAAGGCCACTTGACAAGTCTCAGTCCAATCCGGAAATGTTTAATCCCCACACACGAAAGAAAGGTAGAATTGACCACCGGAGGAGAACGAAGCGCCGGAATGCAAAACGGACAACGGGGAAAATGCTCGAATGCATGAGATGAACACGTATGCAAATGCAATGCACATGATGACATGATATGAGATGCATGACAAAGAAAACTACACACGGAGACAAAAACCCGAACCCGAGAAATAAATATAACTTAACACCGGAAACGGCAAGAGTTGGAGCACAAATTGGGAAAGTTACATCCGGGGTGTTACAACACTCCACCACTACGAAAAGATCTCGTCCCGAGATCTAGGACTGAAAGAACTCCGGGTACTCAGAACGGAGGTGATCCTCGCGTTCCCAGGTAGCTTCACGGTCGGAATGGTGTGACCACTTGACTTTGAGAAATTTGATTAACTTGTTGCGAGTCTTGCGTTCAGTCTCTTCAAGAATAGCAACTGGGTGCTCACGATAGGAGAGATCTTCTTGGAGCTCAATGTCCTCGAAGTTGACGGTGCGGTCAGGAGTCTTGAAGCACTTTCGAAGCTGAGAGACATGGAACACGTCATGAACATTTGCAAAGTTTGAAGGAAGCTCGAGTTGATAGGCGAGGTCGCCTCTCTTGCTGACAATCTTGAAAGGTCCCACGTATGTAGGGGCAAGCTTCCCTTTGATACCGAAGCGACGAGTACCTTTCATAGGAGAGACACGGAGGTAAACATGATCTCCGATCTCGAAAGCCAAATCACGGTGCTTACTATCATAGTAGCTCTTCTGGCGGGATTGGGCTGCTTTGAGGTTATCACGAATGACTTCGCACATTTCTTCTGCCTCTGTGATTAAGTCATTACCCAAAAGCTGACGTTCACCGGTTTCAGACCAGTTGAGAGGGGTACGGCACTTCCTGCCATACAGAATTTCAAAAGGGGCCTTGCCCGAACTTGCTTGAAAACTGTTGTTCTATGAGAATTCAGCATAAGGAAGACAATCCTCCCACTTCATGCCGAAGGAGATCACACAAGCCCTGAGCATATCTTCAAGAATCTGGTTGACACGCTCGACTTGACCGCTTGTTTGAGGATGGAAAGCTGTGCTGAAGCGGATGTTAGTGCCCATGGCCTTCTGAAAAGAATCCCAAAACTTGGAGGTAAAGATGCTGCCACGGTCTGAAGAGATCACTTGAGGAATACCGTGCAGAGAGACAATACGAGAGGTATAGAGTTCCGCCAATTGAGCTGAAGTGATTGACTCTTTGATAGGCAGAAAGTGAGCCACTTTGGTGAGTTTGTCGATGACAACAAATATAGCATCATTGCCACGCTTGGACTTTGGAAACCCAGTCAAGAAGTCCATCTCAATGTGGTCAAACTTCCATTCTAGAATGGCAAGAGGTTGGAGGAGACCAGCTGGCCTTTGGTGTTCTGCCTTCACTCTTCTGCATACATCACATTCATTCACGAATTGAGCGATCTCGCGCTTAATTCGAGTCCACCAATAAGCTTGCTTAAGGTCCTGATACATCTTCGTGCTCCCAGGGTGGATGGAGAGGAGAGAATTGTGAGCCTCGTTCATGATCACTTTACGAAGTTCACCTTTGGGCACAACAATACGATCCTCGAAGAAGAGAGTGTCCTTGTCATCAAGGCGGTATCACTTGTACTTGGACTGACTCTTGGCAATCCCAATCTTCACCTTTTTCACCATAGCATCAAGAAGCTGGGCTTGGCGAATCTGGTCTTCTAAGGTAGGAGAGACTTGAAGGTTGGCGAGGAAACCTTGAGGAACAACTTGCAGATTAAGTTTGCGGAAAGCTTCACAAAGCTCGGGTTGATAAGGCTTGAGAATTAGACTGTTGCAGTAGGCCTTTCTGCTCAAAGCGTCAGCAATCACATTGGCCTTGCCTGGAGTGTACTCGATACTCGGATTATACTCTTGAATCATTTCGACCTATCGAGTTTGCCTGAGGTTGAGATTAGGCTGAGTGAAGATGTACTTGAGACTCTTGTGATCAGTGAAAATGTCCACTTTTCTTCCCAATAGAAGATGTCTCCAAGTCAACAAAGCATGCACAACTGCTGCCAACTTGAGATCATGAGTGGGGTAGTTCTTCTCATTAGGCTTCAACTGGCGAGATGTATAAGCAACAACTTTCTTCTCTTGCATCAATACTGCGCCAAGACCTTGGAGAGAGGCATCACAAAAGACCTCATACGGCTTGGATTCATCAGGCGGAGTCAAAACTGGAGCAGTGATCAACTTCTCTTTCAAAGTGTTGAAAGCAATATCACACTCCGGAGACCAAACGTACTTCACGTGCTTCTGAAGAAGATTAGAGAGAGGCTTCGCGATCTTAGAAAAGTTTTCAACGAATCTTCGGCAATAGCTTGCGAGACCGAGGAAACTGCGGAGTTGCTTCATGTTCTGAGGAGGTTCACAATTCACAATTGCAGACACCTTCTCGGGATTCACGGAAATGCCCTTGGCAGAGATGATATGACCAAGATAAAGAACCTCATCGAGCCAAAATTCACACTTGGAGAACTTGGCATAGAATTGATGTTCCCTGAGCTTATCAAGCACCAAACGCAAATGCTTGGCATGATCTTCCTTGTTCTTGGAGAAAACCAGAATGTCGTCGAGATAGACCAAAACGAAGTCATTGGTGTAGGCGTTGAAGATGAAATTCATCATGCGAGAGAACGTCGGAGGAGCGTTGGCGAGGCCAAAAGACATGACAGTGTATTCATATGAACCAAAGCTTGTTCTGAATGCTGTCTTGGGAATATCTTCTTCACGAATGCGAATCTGGTGATAACCCATATGGAGATCAAGCTTGGAGAATAGTTGGGCACCTTTGAGTTGTTCGAACAGCTCATTGATGTTGGGAAGTGGGTATTTGTTCTTGATGGTCTTCTTGTTCACTGGACGGTAATCAACACAAAGTCGGTCCGTTCCATCCTTCTTCTTCACAAAAAGAACACCACAACCCCACGGAGAAGAACTAGGCCGGATGAGACCCATTCTTTCTTGTTCATCGAGTTGCTTCTTCAGCTCCTTCAACTCTTCAGGTCCGAGCTTGTAAGGACGTTTGCACACAGGTTCCGTGCCAGGCTCAAGTTCAATAACGAATTCCACTGGCCGGTGCGGAGGCATTCCTGGGAGCTCTTCTGGAAAGACGTCTTGATATTCGCAAACGACTAGAATTTGAGAGATGGCATCCAATTCACCCTTCTCATTGAGAGAAAACAGACGGATAGTATTATCCCGAGCGGCAAAGACAATTACATCCTCAGACGAATGAGTCAATTGAATCTGCCTGGCTGCACAATCAAGATGTGCCTTGTGCTTAGAAAGCCAATCCATTCCGAGAATAAGATCAATATCTGAGTTACCGAGAACAATTGGGGAATAAAGGAACTTGTAGTTACCCAATGTGATAGTAACCTCAGGGACGCAGGTGTTAGCTGTCATCTGCTTGCCCGGTGACACAATTTGCAAGGAACTTTGCAGATACTGATAATCACACTCATACTTTGATGCAAAAGGTTTGGAAATGAAGCAATGCGATGCACCCGTGTCAAAAAGAACTTTTGCAGGAATATCATTAACAGGAAGGTTACCCATGATCACATCTGGCGAGTCCTCTTCCTGAGCTGCATTCACCATATTGACCTTGGCGAACTTGGGGTTATGCTTGACCATAGCTGTACTTGCCGATCTCACAGGAGGAGGAGGAGGAAGACGCCTCTGGTTGAGACACTTGTTGGCATAGTGACCCTTCTGTTGGCACTTGTTGCACGTGACCTCTGAAAGCGGACGGTGATACGGAGCACTCGATCTTGGAGCTTGAGACGAAGTCTTGTTCTGAAAGCCAGGGTTGGGTGGGTGGGAAGAACCACTGCCACCTTTGCTCTTCTGCTGATACGGCTGACGGAACGGAGGAGGAGGAAGCCAAAACTTCTGCTGCTTGGCCACTTGAGTAGAGGAAGAAGGAGTAACATCTCTGACTCGCTTCCTGGAAGCATCACACCTCAACTGAGAAGCCTCTTGCTTCAGTGCCATGTTGTAGAACTCATCGTATCTCAAGGGCTCAAATAGAACAAGAGCGAGCTGAATATCTTCTCTGAGACCACCCCTGAACTGATATATCATGCTCTTCTCATCAGGCACGTCCTGCTTGGCAAAGCGGGCAAGCTTCTGGAACAATTTGTTGTAGTCATAGACAGACAAAGAGCCTTGCTTCAGATTGCGGAATTCCTCACGCTTGCTTTCAACCACGCTCTGCGGAATATGATGAGCTCGGAAATCTCGACGAAAATCATCCCAAGTGATAACACGTCCACCTCTGGAATCCTTGTACTGCTGGAACCATTCTGCAGCTTGATCTTTGAGTTGGAAGGAAGCGAACTTCACAAAGTCCTCAGGCCTGACGTTACTGCACTCGAAATGCTTACACAGATCCACAAGCCAATCGTCAGCATCGGTTGCCTCAACACAATTGCTGAAAGTCTTTGGCCCGTTAGCAAGGAACTAGTTGAGTGTAGCAAAGTGACTCTGATTGCTGCCTTGATTCCCTTGACTGCCTTGATTGCGCTCTTGAAGAATTTGCATGTTCAGCTGTGTGTTTGCATTGGTTGCGGCCATCACAGCTTGCCATGCCTCTGGAGGAGGTGGAGGCGGTGGCGGATCTTGATTCTGGTTCTGACTGGTGCTCTTAGCGGGAGCCATCCTGAAGAGGTTGACCACCATTAGCACATTGACAGATAAATATTGAAGCTGAATCCAACGGAATGAAAATTGCAACATATAGTCTTCACATCCGAACAAAATGAATGAATGCATTCCTCTTCAAATGGTCACATTTCCATAAATTGAGAAGCCACGTAGAATTAAGGTAGAGAAATAAATCAACAAGGTACGGATCAAGAACGAATAATCGGTAAGAAATCCTAATCTCAAACCAATATCCGTGGAAGAAGAACTAGAGCTACTAGAATTCCCACCTATGAAACTCCCGAATCTTTCCGGTTATGCAATCAGGTGTTGGGGATACAGGGGAAGCATAATATCTCACCCAAACTAGCAAATCCTACATCCAGCTGTATCCATCCTTCAACACATAACCAAGAAAACTTCGGAAACCATCTACCTCAACCTTCGAAAAGCATCCGTTATACAAGTTATGGCGATACTCCCGAACTCCCGCCCCAGTACTGGGTGGCGTCGAGGTTATCTCACCAACTAACTGCATAAAAGAGATTTTCGATGTCGGCGAACATATCTCAAGTATTCCAGAATTGCAACGATAAAATTATGATGACAACACCTCAGAGCTCAACTCCCCGGGACACTTCCACTAAACCCCTGACAGGAGGCACCAAGACAGTATTCTCATCATAAGCCATCGGAACGATTCCAAGATACTCGCGTGATCCTAAAAAAAATTTAGTGAAATTTGAGAAGAGAAGAGTCAAAACTCTACGTCAGGATGCCTTACCAGAGCGATGAGGAGACTGGGAAGTAAAAAGAATTCCTAAGCTCTCCGATATATAATTCCTAAAGACTCAAAACATTTTTCTAGACACAACTCGGCTACTAAAACGATCAAGCAATGGGGCTCCTAAGGTCAGGGAAGGCTCTGATTACCAACTTGTAACGCCCTCGATGCGGCTATAGCTCCCACGTGTCGAGGCACGACTTAGAGACATAACCGCATTGAAAGCAATGTCGCAAGTTAGGAAATCATCACAACATCCCATGTAATATATGGAATAAAAGGGGAGATACATAGTTGGCTTACACTCGCCATGTCACATCAGAGTACATAAATAACATCCATCAGACAAACACTCATGGCCCGACTACGGCGCCAAAATAGAAAAGAACCCAACATGCGACAAGGCCCTGAATCGAACCCCAACTAGGCACCACTACTGATCATCAGGAAAAGACACGTAGTAACGCTGAGAGTCCTCGTCGAACTCCCACTTGAGCTCGTACTCGTCACCTGGAGCGGAATCACCTGGACCTGCATTTGGAGTTATAGTATCTGTGAGCCACAGGGACTCAGCAATCTCGCACCCTCGCGATCAAGACTATTTAAGCTTATAGGAAGGGGTAAGGCAAATATATATGGAGCTGCAGCAAGCGACTAGCATATGTGGTGGCTATCTTATTCGCAAAAGGGAGCGAGAAGAGGAGGCAAAGCACGAGCGAGAAGCTAGAAGGCAACCTGCGCAAACATTACTCCAACACCGTGTCCACTTCCCGGACTCCGTCGAGATGAGGCCATCACGGTAACACACTCAGTTGATTCATTTTAATTAATTAGGGTTCAAGTTATCTACAACCGGACATTAACAAATTCCCATCTGCCCATAACCGCGGGCACGGCTTTCGAAAGTTCAATCCCTGCAGAGGAGTCCCAACTTAGCCCATGACAAGCTCTCACGGTCAACGAAGGAATAGACCTCTACCCGAGACACACCGATCAGACTCGGTAACCCGGTACAACAAGACAATTCGACAGGTTAAAACAAGACCAGCAACACCGCCCGAATGTGCCGACAAATCCCAATAGGAGCTGCACATATCTCTTTCTCAGGGCACACTCAGATGAGCGCTCCATACAACTAAAACCAAACCTCGAGTTTCCCCGAGGGGGCGCTGCACAGGACTCTAGTTTGGACCAACACTCAGAGGAGCACTGGCCCGGGGGGGGTAAAATAAGATGACCCTTGAGTCTGCAGAACCCAAGGGAAAGAAAAGGCTAGGTGGAAAATGGTAAAACCAATGTTGGGCATTGCTGGACAAGCTTTAATCAAGGCGAAATATCAAGGGGTTCCCATTATAACCCAACCGCGTAAGGAACGCAAAATCCGGGAACGTAACACCGATATGACGGAAACTAGGGCGGCAAGAGTGGAACAAAACACTAGGCGAGAGGCCGAGCCTTCCACCCTTCACCAAGTATATAGATGCATTAAGATAACATAGCAATATAATGATATCCCAACAAGTAAATAAATGATGTTCCAACAAGGAACGGCCTCCAATCTTCACCTGCAACTAGCAACGCTATAAGAGGGGCTGAACAAAGCGGTAACATAGCCAATCAACGGTTTGCTAGGACATGGTGGGTTAGAGGTTCAACATGGCAATTGGGAGGCTAACAAGCAAAAGGTAGGCATCGTAGCATTGGCATAGCAAGAGCGAGCAAACTAGCATAGCAAAGATAGTAGTGATTTCGAGGGTATGATCATCTTGCCTGCACAGTTGTCAGAGTTGACTGGATCCTCACAAGCAAACTCAACGGGCTCCTCGGTAGCGAACTCGTCTCCCGGCTCTACCCAACAAGACAAAAAAGCAACAAGGATATAATCAACCACGTGCAAGACCAAGCAATATGATGAAATGAAGTTATGCTATGCGGGATGCGATGCGGGATGCAAAATGTAAGATATGACAGGAAATGCATGAAACTGGCCTCAACTTGGTATTCCAAGGGTTCCACTGGAAAGATGAGATGAAATCGCTTGAAAACGATATAAAGATCATCGGAATCGGAGTTACGGTTTGGAAATGGCAAGCGTTTTAAGAATGACACCGGTCTGCGATTTACAGCAAGTAGGCATCTAAATGCAATGAGATGAACATGCTACAGCCACCAAACATGACTACAAAATACATGGAAGGGATTCACACAAGATGCTTAACAAAATACTAGCACTGACCCACGGCCAATTTATCCATTAAGAGGTTCAAACAAGCATGGCAAAAATGCAAATGCAAAACAGATTCCAGACTTAGTGAAATTAACACTTGTCTGAAATTTCAGATCACGAAGCCCTCTTCGGAGCAGCAAAACAACATGATACATAACCTGGTTAAGACAAGTAAGAACATGGCATGGAGCTACTCAACAATCTTAACAAAAGACCCAAAGTGACCTGGGGCCAAAAGGGTTCACAAAATATACCAACGGGCACACGAACATAGCTAAAACACAATCAGTTTCCAGACAGTGAAAACTGAGACATGCTGAAATATAACTCACGAAGGCATGTAAACGAGCTCGATGCACTCACTATGGTGCAAGTCATGGCAAGGCAAGCATACATCCATTAAGAAGGCACAAAATTCTAGCTAGACATGGTAAGAACAATGGCATAGCATGCACGGGTCAACTACAATAACATCGGCAAAATCGCAAACGAGTTGACGATCTGCCCAGATTCACCATGAAGCAAAAGTAGAGCTCGATTGACTCAAGCTATGGTGCTCCATACTTGCAAGTAAAGACATGGATTGATAGAGAATAACATGGTTAACAAAACTCCTTTACTGATCATCCTCAAAAGAGGCACGGATCACTAGGAAACAAGCTGAACATGTGGCATCATGAACTAAATAATCCCAGACTTAGTGAAAACTACTAAGTCTCTGAAAACAGATTTTCCGGGTGCCTCACTTTGCAAGCTTGCACAAGTCACCACACACATCCTAAAAATGCATGGGTTGCACCTCTGGAAATAAGACAAAATCCTTAACAAAACATATGAAGGACTCACAGGCATAGCATGCACACAATAATCATGGCAAAAATGACAAAAGTTTAAGATGAACTAGCAGATCTGACAATTAACTCACGAAGCCTCCTTCTAACAGCATTTCGGGCATAAAGATGAGCTCAAATGAAAATGATGCAATGTAATGAAATGATGTACTCGTTGAGACGAACATTTTGATATATTATATGCCCAAATCGGAGCTACGGATGCAAAGATACGGCCGGTCAAAGTAGGCATAAAAATCAGGGGAGAGGGAGAAAAAGTCAACCGTGCGAGATCTAGGGTTTACTGTAGCAACCGGGTGCACTGTAGCGAATCGCACGTCGCCGGAGTTCGTCGCCGGAGATGGGGGCGCCGGTGGCCGGACTTGGCGAGGGGGAGGAGGCGGCGGCCGGATCCGGTCCCTAGGGCGGCGGAGGAGCTCCGGGAGCTCCGGGCGGCGAGGTGGGGCGGCGCTGGCGAGGACGGCGGCGCCGGTGGGCGGCGGAGGCGGCGACCGGGCGGCGAGCCGGCGTGCGGCGGCGGGCCACACCGGTGATGGAGACGAGGGCGCGGGGCGGCGCGGCGATGGCTTCGGGCGGCGGCAGGCAGAACGGGCCGCGGGGGCCGGCTCCGGGCTCCCCGGCGCGCGGCGGCGGCGAGATGGCGGGGGCCACGTCGCGCGCTCTCACTGGACGAAGGCGGCGGCAGAGAACTGTCCGGTGACAGTCGGACGTGTCCGGGCGCGCGAGGGGAAAATTAGGGTTTCGGGGGAGGAAGGAGATCCGAAAAATGGGGGGTGTATATATAGGCACAAGTGGAGCTAGGAGAGTCCAAATGAGGTGCGGTTTTCGGCCACGCGATCGTGATCGAACGCTCTAGGACATGGAGCAGAGATTGGTGGATTTTTGGGCCAAATTGGAGGGGTGTTGGGCTGCAACACACACGAGGCCTTTTCGGTCCCTCGGTTAACCGTTGGAGTATCAAACGAAGTCCAAATGATACGAAACTTGACAGGCGGTCTACCGGTAGTAAACCAAGGCCACTTGACAAGTCTCAGTCCAATCCGGAAATGTTTAATCCCCACACACGAAAGAAAGGTAGAATTGACCACCGGAGGAGAACGAAGCGCCGGAATGCAAAACGGACAACGGGGAAAATGCTCGAATGCATGAGATGAACACGTATGCAAATGCAATGCACATGATGACATGATATGAGATGCATGACAAAGAAAACTACACACGGAGACAAAAACCCGAACCCGAGAAATAAATATAACTTAACACCGGAAACGGCAAGAGTTGGAGTAAAAATTGGGAAAGTTACATCCGGGGTGTTACACACAGGGCTGGTTAGTGTCGCTGACAGGTGGGCATGGTCAATGGCCACGTCAGCAGAGTCAATGCTGACGGGTGGGTCCCACTGCTTATGAACTAATCTAAACAGAAAATAAAACAAACCTAAACAGGTACATGGGCCCATATGGCAGTTGCTCTAGGGGGTTAGTTAGTGCGCCATTAGTGGCTAATGACTTGCCATGTCAGCACTGCCGGCAACCTCAAGTCGCGGCGGAGCCCGCACGGCAGGCCACGGGAATAGCAGGCGAGGGCACCAGGAGGAAGCCCAGGCCCGTGCGTGTCTAGGGGAGGCCGTGGGGCCGTTGGGCATGGCTTGTTGCAACGACGGCGGCGAGGTTAGCGGCGGCCGGAGCTCGGTGATGTGCGCAGGTGGCGCTGCGGGGTGCAAGCGAGCAAGGGGAGGCGCTAGAGAGGCTCAGCGCGGGGCGGTAATGTAGCGACCAGACCTCAAACGGTCCAATCTCTGTGCTCAGGTGTCATCCCTGGATCAGTAATGCTGACACCACACAATACTTGAAGGATTTATAACAGAGTAGCAATCACACACTTATTACATCGAGAGTCTCAAAAGAGAACTTATTACAATAAATATGGCTTAAGGCCATCTGATAACGATAACAGAAGAAGGCTTGGAAGATAAGTGAGGTCATCAACTCCAACGGCATCACTGAGTATAGAACCACGACCTAAAAGCACCTTAATCGTCTTCTGAAAAGTCTGCAACATTAACGTTGCAGCTCGAAACGGGTCAGCACATGGAATATGTTGGCAATGTAACACATAGAGAGTAATGGAAGAAATAGGCTATACTATATGCATATTTGGCTGGTGGAAAGCTCTATGGTTACAGTTTTGCGTAAAGCCAGTTTTTCCCTACTGCAAAGGAATAAATTTTATTTAACTATCATGGTAGTTGTTAAACATTGAGAATGGTTGACAGCATTCTCAATCCCAATTAAGCATCATCATTAAACAAAATCCCACAAAATTAATTTAGAGTAACATGATGAGATTCACAGGATAATCTAGGTACTAGATACTCAAGGTGTCCATAACCGACGACACGGCTAACCATGGTTAGTTTATACACTCTGCAGAGGTTTGCGCACTTTTCCCCACAAGACTCGATCTCCTCCGTTGGATTTCTCGCACTACATGGTGTTTGAGAAACGGATGACCGAGACATAGTCTTTCAGAAGCGTTTGCACCTTACGATGGGTAGACCGTACCAACTACTACCCCTACATCTGCTAGTCTACCACTGTAAGAGTTCACATGACTTAATCAACTATGCTAGAGCCCATAGTAGCTTGTGGCTGCACACGGAAGTTTCTAGCATGAATAATCTCATGATCCCTTTGAGCCGGGGTGGTGGTCCAAAAGAAAACAGGCAATCGCTAGAATACCCAGGTGCCTCAATCCACCCAGATGTGTATTTAAGTTGCCACCTTAGATAAACCATTAATTTAACAATCTCACATCTGTCATGGTTACACTCACCCGATCCACGTCTACTAGCATAGCATAGCATAATAAGCAGCGTAGAAGTAACTCCCAAAGGTTTGATAATAACAGGTAATAGGTACTACCTCATCTACTTCCCAACCCACAATTTAATTAGATCATAATCATGCAATGTGTGAGGATTGATCTAATGCAATAAAAACTGGGTAATTGGAAGTATGATCAAAGTGTTACTTGTCTTGCTGATGATCCTTGAAACCTAGCGATTCGAAGTAGCAAGCGACGCACTCCGGGTACTCTATCGCAAACAAACAAGCATACAATAAGTACTCAACTAATGCACAGGTAAAACTCAAATAAGAGATCTAACCAGAAAGTTCGACTTAAGAACTCCGGTTGGCAAAAAGAATCAAATCGAACGAAGCAACGAAAGACAAACGGCAAAAGAAACAAGCTTCGTTTACTTTCTGGATCTAGGGCAACTTTTACAGTGGCAAAACTTGTTTGAGTTGGTTAAACAGAAAAAGGGTTTCGAGACGAAACTCCAGGCGCTTGAATCGCCTGATTCCGATAAACGAGCGAAAAGTTAGACTAGAACGAAAAACGGATCAGGAATCGTGATCAGAAAAATCGCGGATTTAATCCGAGAAAAAGAAAACAACGAACAGATTAACGAACGAACGTTCGTTAACTGGATCTAATCGAAGAACGTGTTTGTTAAAACGAATGAACGGGTGAACGCTCGCTAAATAAATAAACCGGAAAAACCGATCTATTTAAATAAAATGAATTAAAAAACCGAACGAAACCGACGGAAAACCGGGCGGTTTTCTAAAAAAACCGGCGGCGAGATCTACCTCCGGCGGCGGTGGCGGGCGGTGGTGGCTAGGGCGGCGCTAGGGTTTGGTGGGGGGTGGCGGCTGGGCCTCCCGGCTATTTAAAGCCGGACGGGCCTAGTGTCCAGGTTGGACACAGCCCGGTAAGTCGGATGCGCGTTTTTTTAAATAGTTACGCTCAGAAAAAAAACAAAAGGAATACTAAACGGACTCCAAAAATCCCGAAATAAATTTTCCCCGGCTTCTAAAATCAAGCCGCACAGGATGAACATTTATTTGGGGCCTAAATGCAATTTTGAAAAACGCGCATTTTTCCTGAATTCAAAAAAAATATCAAATAAAACCAAAATAAAATCTTATTTGATTTTTTATTAAATCCTCAATATTTCTTTACTTTGGGAAAGTAATTTTATTCCCTCTCTCATATTTTGATAATAGAAATAATTGAAGATAAAATAAATAAAAATCAAATGATCCTATTTTCAAAATTTGAGAAAACTCAAATATGAAAATAACGAAATCCCCAACTCTCTCCGAGGGTCCTTGAGTTGCGTAGAATTTTCTATGATCAACCAAAATGCAATAAAATATGATATGCAAATGATGATGTAGTGTATAACATTCCAAATTGAAAATTTGGGATATTACAAACCTACCCCCCTTAAGATGAATCTCGCCCTCGAGATTCGGGTTGGCTAGAAAATAGGTGAGGGTGGTCCTTCAGCAATTCTTCCTCTCACTCCCAGGTGGCTTCATCCTCCGTATGGTGGCTCCACTGAACTTTGCAAAACTTGATAACCTTGCTGCGGGTGACTCAACTGGCATACTCTAGAATCTTAACTGGTTTCTCCTCATAGGTCAAATCATTCTCCAGCTGAATCATTTCCAGTGGCACTGTATCTCTCAGCGGTATATCAGCCATCTCTCATGGCACTTCTTCAACTGGGAAATGTGGAACACGTCGTGAACTCCTGACAATCCTTCAGGCAATTTCAACTTATAGGCTACTTCTCCCATACGCTCCAAAACTTTGTGTGGGCCTATAAAACGTGGTGCTAACTTTCCCTTAACTCCAAAGCGCTTAATTCCTCGAAGTGGAGATACTCGAAGATAAACTCGGTCTCCGACTTCGTAAACTGTCTCCTTGCATTTTGAATCTGTGTAGCTCTTCTTCCTGGACTGGGCTACCTTGAGCCTGTCGCGAATCAATTTCACTTTCTGTTCAGACTCCTTAATCAGATCCGGTCCAAACAACTGGCGGTCTCCAACTTCATCCCACGACAATGGGGTCCTGCACCTCCTTCCGTATAAGGCTTCGAAAGGGCCATCTTCAAACTGGATTGATAACTGTTGTTGTAAGAGAACTTTGCACATGGCAAATTCTCGTCCCAACTAGATCCATAATCTAGCGCACAAGCTCTCAGCATATCCTCCAAAATCTGGTTGACTCTCTCGGTCCGTCCATCTGTCTGGGGATGGAAAGCTGTACTAAACTCCAGTCTGGTACCCAAATTTTCATGCAACTGATTACAGAACTTTGAGGTAAATTGGGTTCCTCTATACGATACAATGCTCCTTGGAAATCCATGCAGACATACGATTCTGGTCATGTATATCTTTGCTAATTTAGCACTGGTATAGGTAGTCTTTACTGGGATGAAATGAGCTACCTTAGTCAAACGATCGACTACAACCCATATTGAGTCATAGCCTGAACGAGTTCTGGGTAAACCTGTGATAAAATCCATGCCTAACATATCCCACTTCCACTCGGGTATTGGCAATGCCTGTAGCAATCCTGATGGCTTCTGATGCTTTGCCTTTACTCTCTGACATACATCACAAACTGTTACATATTCCGCAATATCCTTCTTCATTCCGGTCCACCAGAAAGTATCCTTCAAATCCAAATACATCTTGGTATTTCCTGGGTGAATCGAATATGGTGAATCATGGGCCTCTTGTAGAATCAACTTCCTGATCTCCGGGTCGTTGGGCACATAAACACGGTGTTCAAACCATAAGGTATCGTGCTCATCCTCATGAAATCCTTTAGCTTTTCCTTTGCTCATTTTCTCCTTAATAGAAGCAATCTCCTTGTCAGTCCTTTGAGCTTCTCTGATCTTATCCATCAAAGTAGACTGAATCTCCAATGCTGCTACATAGCCTCTCGGGACTATCTCCAAACATAGCTCACAAAGATTTTCTGCTAACTCTCTTGGTAAATCTCCCGTCGTTAAGGTGTTGACATGACTTTTACGGCTCAGCGCATCGGCTACTACGTTAGCCTTTCTGGGGTGATAATGCAACCTCATATCATAATCCTTGATGAGTTCCAACCATATCCTTTGTCTGAGATTCAACTCCTTCTGCGTGAAAATATACTTCAAACTCTTGTGATCCGTGAACACCTCACAATGGTTTCCAATGAGAAAGTGTCTCCAGGTTTTCAATGCGTGCACTACAGCTGCTAACTCCAAATCATGCGTAGCATAATTCAACTCAGAGGCTTAAGCTGTCGTGAGGCATATGAAACAACTCTTCCTTCCTGCATAAGAACTGCTCCAAGTCCTCGACGTGAAGCGTCGCAATACACCTCATAATCCTTGGTCTGATCTGGCAAAATCAACACAGGTGATGTAACCAAACGTTTCTTCAACTCCTGGAAACTAGCCTCACATTCATCAGTCCATATGAACTTGGAATCCTTCTTCAACAACTCCGTCATAGGCTTCGCAATCTTTGAGAAATTCTAAATAAACCTCCGGTAGTATCCTGCGAGTCCAAGAAAACTCCGGATCTCTCCAACTGTGGTTGGGGCTTCCCAATTTGTCACAGTATCAACCTTAGTGGGATCTACTGCTATACCTTCTCCGGATATAACGTGTCCGAGAAATCCAACTTCCTTCAACCAAAATTCACATTTGCTAAACTTGGCATATAATTGATGTTCTCTGAGCTTTCCAAGAACCAAACTCAGATGCTCCTTATGCTCCTCTTCATTCTTCGAGTAAACCGGGATATCATCAATGAACACTACGACGAACTTATCCAAAAACTCCATAAACACTTTGTTCATCATGTTCATGAAATATGCAGGTGCGTTAGTCAGGCCAAATGACATAACGGTATACTCATACAGCCCATACCTGGTGGTAAAAGCTGTCTTAGGTGTATCCTGTTCTCGAATCTTCAACTGGTGGTATCCTGATTGCAGATCGATCTTGGAAAATACCTTAGCTCCTTGCAATCGATCAAACAGATCATTGATCATCGGTAGTGGGCACTTGTTCTTGATGGTTACTTCATTCAATCCTTGATAATCAACAACCATCTTTAACGATCCATCCTTCTTCTCCACTAAAAGTACGGGCGATCCCCAAGGCGAAGAACTTGGGCGAATATATCCTTTATCCAGTAACTCCTTAATCTGCTTCTTAATCTCCACCCAATCCTTTGCGGGCATCCTATATGGTCTCTTTGATATTGGCCCGGTGCCTGGCAAAAGCTCAATCAAAAACTCAATATCTCTATCTGGTGGCTTGCCTGGCAACTCCTCTGGAAATACATCAGGGAAATCCTTCACTACTGGTACTTCCTCCTGCACAACTCCTGTTAAACAATTTACTTGAGTCCTCTTCGGCACATGCCGGGATACATACTTGATCCTTCTCCCTTCTGGGGTGGTAAGCAAAATTGACTTACTGGCACATTCAATGTTCCCTTCATACTTCGATAACCAATCCATGCCTAATATCACATCCAATCCTTGAGATTCCAATACTATTAGGTCTGAGGGAAATACGTAGTTACCAATCCTTAATGGTAACCGATCACACCATAGACTAGCCATATACTCTGCTCCAGGCGAGGTTACTAACATGGGTGACATAAGGGCTTGGGTTGGCAGTTTATACTTATCCAGAAATCCCCTTGATATGTATGAATGCGATGCACCAGTATCAAAAAGAACGAGTGCAGTAAATGACTTAACCAAAAACTTACCTATTACTGCATCGGGCTGGGCTTCAACCTCCTCCACATTTACGTGGTTCACCTGTCCCCTATTAAAAGGGTTCGGCTTCTTCCCAGAGCTTCCATTGCCATTTCCATTCTGGGCTTCAGGACATTCATTGGCATAATGTCCGGTCTTCTGGCACTTAAAGCAAGTGACTTGGCTCAGGTCTCTCTTGGCTGGGGTTGATGGGTTTGTACGGTTCTGGCCGTTGCTTCCTCCATTCCCATTACCAGTCTGGGTGCCATTATGATTGTGCGAGCTACCTCCTCCATGGGTATGCTGAAAATGTCCTCCTGGTCTAGCGGTAAAATGTGGCTTCTGCTAAGCTCCTGAATTGTACTTCCCTTGTCTGTACTTCCTCTTGCGATTCTCAATCTGCTGCTGCTTCCCTTCAATCATGAGAGCACGATATACCAACTCCTGGTAGTTGTTGAAGGTTGCTACCATCAACTGCATGCTCAACTCATCATTCAGTCCTTCTAGAAACTTCTCCTGCTTAGCTGCATCCGTAGCAACGTCATCTGAGGCATAACGTGCTAACTTACTAAAGTCCTCCACATACTGACCAACTGTCCGTCCTCCTTGGCGCAAGTTGCGAAACTCTCGCTTCTTCATGGCCATAGCTCCTGATGAAACATGGGCAGTACGGAAAGCCTGCTGGAACTGGTCCCACGTGACAGTGTCGACAGGGAAAGTGGCTGTGAAATTCTCCCACCATGATGCTGCGGGTCCTTCCAGCTGATGTGCGACAAACTTCACTTTTTCCGCATCTGTGCATCCTGTCGTGGTCAACTCTCTAGCTGTCTTACGGAGCCAATCATCTGCTACTATCGGCTCGGTGCTACTGGAAAACACCGGCGGATTCAGCCTAAGAAAACAGGCTAAGTGATCAACAGGTGGTGGTTGTCATGGTTCTAACTCTGACAGTGAGGTAGGGGGTATGTATGGAGAGGCTAGATCTCAGCTATGGAGAAGTTGTAAATACACCAGGATGTACGAGTTCAGGCCCTTCGCGGAGGAAGTAACAACCCTACGTCTCGGTGCCCGGAGGCGGTCGACTGGATTACGTGTGTATGAATCTCAGCTATGGAGGGCTCTTAGGACAGGTCCATGCCCCTACCCTAGGTACATAGCTTCATCATTAGCCCCCGAATGGATCGAGGTACGAGTGGGGAAGGAGTTGGGGGTCCTTCCGACTGGTTCTTGGCGTCATACGGATGTCTTGTACTGGATCAATCGTCACGGATGACGTTGTCAACTTCTTTCGGTCACCTTGATCCATTCTTGGTCTCTCGTCGAGTGAATTTCCTTACTTGTGGAATACCGAGTGCCGGCACGAGCGGGCTCTTCAGTTTGATGAGTTGTTCTGCAGCCCGCGGATTTTGCGGGATTTGAATTTCTGGAAGCGAGCGGGACGGGGGCGGCCGAAGTAATCGGATGGGATAGGATGGAAGCTCCTCGATCTCCGCTCCACCTTTTTCACCATGTACCGCGCGCGCGCCTGTTGTGGGATTTGACGGGATCGTCTGGGCCTACCGGTCAGCCACTCGGAAGCGGCTCCTTATAAGTTTCTGGCTCGGAGCTCCCCAATAGTGTGTTCTCGCCTTTCCCTCTCCCCCCGCAAGGTCCTCTGCCACCTCCGCTCTCACCCTAGCGCCGTAGGTCCGTTCGAGCCTCGCCGGCGACGATGGTGAAGGACAAGACGTCGGCTTTGGAGCGCGCGAAGAAGGCGGCGGTGCAGGGGAAGGGGAAGAAGTCCGCTCGGGGCGGATCTTCCTCGAGGACTGCTCTGCCCAGGGATTGGATCCAGGGTGACTGGATGCCCTCGGTGATTCGGCAGGAAGATCTTGACGACATGGTCGAGGGGGGAGTCATTCCCCATGAAGCTGCGCGTCTCCCGGGGAGAGAAGTCGAACCCCAACCTCGTGACGGTGAGTGCGTCCTCCTCGCCACCCATATCGATCGCGGATTTTCTCTACCTCCTCATCCTTTTTTCCGGAGCTTTTTGAACTTCTTTGGAGCGCAGCTCCACCATTTCACTCCCAATTCCATCGTGTATCTTGCGGCTTTCGTTTCCTTGTGCGAAAGTTTCTTGGGTTGTCGCCCTCATTGGGGACTCTTTAAACACATCTTCACTTGCCGTTCCCAATCGGTAAAGAAAGCCAAGTCGAGTGACGAACGGACGCAAGTGATCCAGCTATGCAGGGGCCTGGCGATCCAGATGAGGGGTAAAAGTTCTTTTTCGTCTATCACTTTTCCCGAGTCGGTCCGTGGTTGGCAGTCAACCTGGTTTTATTGCCAAGACCAGGTGACCCCAGGGCAGTCGACTGGTCTTCCCCCTTTCTCTCTGGACCGAGCTCAAAAGCCTGCCTCTCTGAAAGTGTTGCCGGAGGAGAAGGAGCAAGTCAAGGTGCTGGTTGGTCGAGTGGTTCAGCTTGTCCGAGAGGGCGTGACCGGCATGGACTTGCTGGAGGTCTTCCTTCGGAGGCGCATCCAACTGCTTCAGGCTCGTGACCACCCTATGTGGATGTACTCGGGTCTCGACGACACCACTCGGGTTCACCCAGAGGAGGTCACCGACGAGATGCTGGAAGGGTGGCTGTCGAGCATCACAGGGAACAAAGACAACCCCCGAGGAGCCAGGAGGGTTCCCCCGCTTGACAGTACATATGACGTGGACCAGGTCTGACCTTGTGTTCCCGACTGAGATATTTCTTTCTTCATTTGCTCTCTTTGAATCGGTCGACTGACTTTCGACTTGTCTGCTATTCTCCAGGCAACTACAGAGATGTACTCGACACCCAACGGAGCACAGGGGCAGGCCGAGGAAGGGGAGGCGAGCGGAGGCGAAAGCGGAGACGAACAGGGGGAGTGGGAGTCTGGCGGAGAAGGAGAGGGAGACGACGACGTCGACTCCAGCGAAGAGGAGGAGGAGGAGGAAGCTGAACCTCCCCGCTCGGAAAGGCGATCCAAGCTTACACACGTCCCTGCGCGGGAACGTGGTAAGGCGACTGCTCCCGTTGGGTAGTCGTCAAAACGCCCTCGGACCTCTTCTCCAGCATCGACTGAAAAAGCTCCCATGCACCCCCGCGCGGCGCCGTCCAAGCCACCCAAGGCTCTGCCCAAGATGAGGATGACTGTCCCCACCATTTCTGGGTAATGATAGAACGTGTTCTCCTTTGTCGACTGTGGACGGATCCTTGGTCGATCCACTGAGCCGACTGACTGTCTTTCAAAATTTGCAGTGCTGCTACTTCTGAGCTCTCCGCCAAGGACGATGATTAAGAGATGGAAGATGCTGTTACTTCCAACCCTGGTATGATTACCGATGTTCTGCCTAGAATCGACTGACAATTTCTTATGACTCTGGTCGATTGAATTTTTCTCGTAGCTCCTCCTCATGTTATTAACCTTCCTGACGACGAAGACGAAGCGCCGCTGAGAGTGAGGCGGAACAGGAAAGCGTCGGCTGGCGAGGCTCCACAATCCACTCTGGCGCCTGAGGCCGTAGCTCGAGACGGTGGCGACACCACCCGGGCTTCTGTGACTTTCGCCAATCCTCTGACGAGTGTGCAGCCCTCGACGTCGACCGTAAATCCGCCTTCGCTCTTCGCCACACACCACGTCCCTGAGGACCAAGTGGGTGCAGCTAAGGAAGCTATACGCCAGGCAGGCATCATGATGGAGCAGGTCAAGGTGGTTCGAGAAGCCAGCCAAGCGGCTTATGACGCAAGTTCAGCTCATCAGAGTAACGTCCAGGTCAGTCGATTCACTGCTTGTTCTATTAGGGTATGCTGTCTGAAGAATCTCTTTTCCGAAGATCTTTTAAATCTGTACACCCACTGGGTGTTTCTGTTAAGTTTTTTGGTCGAGTGGGGGCACGCTGAGTGCACCCACTGGGTGTAGTCCCCGAGACTACGGTGGACTGCTGGCAGTCGACTGTAGTCTTTATATTGTGTTGCTGTAGTTTTACTCCTTCACTCGGTCTGGCCAGGCCATGTCGAATGAAACTGTATCTGGTCGACTGCGGGCAGTCGATTTTTTTTTAAAACCAGTGGGGGCACGCTGAGTGCACCCACTAGGTGTAGTCCCCGAGACTACTGTTGAATGTTTTTGATTCAGCTGTAGTCTTAGAAACGTCATCATTGTCTCTTGGTTACTCGGAAGCAACTTATCTTGGACCTCTGTTGACTGACTTTTGCAGAAACCCTGTGAACTTGTGGCTCTCTACACTGAGTTGGAGAACAAACAGATCCAGCTCGACCTTGACTTGAAGCTCGCTCAACAGAACCTGCAGAAGGCGTGAGACGAAGCAAAAGGTATGGCTGGCGAGGTTTCTCATTCTTGACGAGTGACTTCCCTTTCTTGCCCATTCTTGATGTTGAGTTCACTCGACGTTCTGTAGATAAACTGGAGGAAGCTCTGAAGAAGAAGGATCAAGATCTTGCCGAAGCACAGAAGGAGGCCTCGAGCAAAACGAAGCTTGTAGAAGAGAAACTGGCTTCGGTCGGAACTCTTGAACAGGAGAACTCCAGACTGAAAACTGCTCTCGAGACAGCTAATCAAGAGGTCGGCCGACTGAAGAATGACAAGATGGTTCTGCACGACCAGGCGGGTGAGCTGGCGGGGAAGGTAAACGATCTGGAGGCTTATCTCGGTGGACTCGCCAAGAAGCTGTTCGTCATGCTCGAAGGTAATTATTCCGACCCGGCTGTCTTGCGGTTACCAAGCCCGCGTAAGGCCACTGTCTTATTCTTGAATCGTGTTTGCAGAATTCTACCAGAGCTTCAAAGAGGAAACCAGTCGAGTGGAGCCAGGCTTGGATCCCGCCAATTCTCTCGTGAAGGACGAGGCTGCTATGAACGTGCTCCGACTGGAGTCTCGTGTTACCAGCGTTGTTGACTATCTTGTTCGGCTGAAGGTTGCGATGTCGCGGATCGACACATCACTCTGGCCTGGAACGACGCTTCAGAACGACCTCGAGTCCCTGATGGTTTGATTGGATGAAGTCCCGGGTCGAGTGGCGGAATGGAAGAAATCTACTGCTAGATGTGGTGCTGTTGTCGCTCTGTCTCTGGTCCGCGCCCATTGCAAGGAGGCGCGAGAAGAAAAGCTGGCCGCCATCCAAGTTGCCAATACCAGGAAGCACAGCTTTCAAGACTTCATGGAGACCTTCATTGCTGCTGCTACTCGTATTGCAGACGGGATCGACTTGGACGAGTTCGTCGCCCCTTCCAGTCCTCCGCTTGGGGAATGAAAAGCTTTTATGCTTCACTTTAAATTTGCCTCGGAATGCCGAGTGGATTCTGTAACCGCTAAACTCTGTCGAGCCGAGGGCTCGAGTACTTTGATCAGGGGTCTTGGACCTTTGGGTTTTATCCGAACTTGATTTATCGTTGAATATCTTCGGGAATTATCTGCCGAGTGGAACTTGGCCTTCACTCGAAATAACTTCGTATTTGTGGTGCAGCTCCGAAGGAAAAGGTAACAGTCGATTCGCATCTTGCCGTCCTTGTGGATTGGGACGTGTTCCGAACTTAGGCGAGCACTGGGCTGCGGCTAAGCCCCCGAGTGGGAGGTTTGCTTTCCACTCGGTGGGATTTTTGAACACTTAGGCGAGCACTGGGCTGCAGCTAAGCCTCCGAATGGGAGGTTTGCTCTCCACTCGGTAGGATTTTTGAACACTTAGGCGAGCACTAAGCTGCAGCTAAGCCTCCGAATGGGAGGTTTGCTCTCCACTCAGTAGGATTTTTGAACACTTAGGCGAGCACTGAGCTGCAGCTAAGCCTCGAGTGGGAGGTTTGCTCTCCACTCGGTAGGATTTTTATATACTTAGGCGAGTACTTGGACTGCAGCTAAGCCCCCGAGTGGGAGGTTTGCTCTCCACTCGGTAGGATTTTCAAACACTTAGGCGAGCACTGGGCTGCAGCTAAGCCTCCGAGTGGGAGTCTGGCTCACCACTCGGTAGGATTTTCAAACACTTAGGCGAGCACTGGGCTGCAGCTAAGCCTCCGAGTGGGAGGTTTGTTCTCCACTCGGTAGGATTTTTATATACTTAGGCGAGCACTGGGCTGCAGCTAAGCCTCCGAGTGGGAGTCTGGCTCACCACTCGGTAGGATTTTCAAACACTTAGGCGAGCACTGGGCTGCAGCTAAGCCTCCGAGTGGGAGGTTTGTTCTCCACTCGGTAGGATTTTTATATACTTAGGCGAGCACTGGGCTGCAGCTAAGCCTCCGAGTGGGAGTCTGGCTCACCACTTGGTAGGATTTTCAAACACTTAGGCGAGCACTGGGCTGCAGCTAAGCCTCCGAGTGGGAGGTTTGTTCTCCACTCGGTAGGATTTTTATATACTTAGGCGAGCACTAGGCTGCAGCTAAGCCTTCGAGTGGGAGTCTGGCTCACCACTCGGTAGGGTTTTCATATACTTAGGCGAGTACTTGGACTACAGCTAAGCCCCCGAGTGGGAGGTTTGCTCTCCACTCGGTAGGATTTTTATATACTTAGGCGAGCACTGGGCTGCAGCTAAGCCTCCGAGTGGGAGTCTGGCTCACCACTCGGTAGGGTTTTCATATACTTAGGCGAGTACTTGGACTGCAGCTAAGCCCCCGAGTGGGAGGTTTGCTCTCCACTCATTAGGATTTTCAAACACTTAGGCGAGCACTGGGCTACAGCTAAGCCCCCGAGTGGGACTCTGGCTCACCACTCGGTAGGATTTTCAAACACTTAGGCGAGCACTGGGCTGCAGCTAAGCCCCCGAGTGGGAGTCTGGCTCACCATTCGGTAGGATTTTTTGCAAACTTAGGCGAAACGGATTCGCAGCTAAGCTACCCACTGGGGGATTTCGTACTCAAACAAAAGTGACAGCAATTACAGGAAGAACTGGGACACTCTTGTCTTTGATAATAATAAACTACAGAAGTTTTTCTTATTACACCTCATCCGAGTGAGAATTCAAGTGTAAAATGGGCGGAGTAGTTCCGCATTCCAAGCTCGTGGCTCATTGATCCGGCGATCAACGTTGTAGAGATGATATGCTCCATTTTGGAGGACTCTGGTGACGATGAAGGGGCCTTCCCAAGTAGGAGCAAGTTTGTGTGGTTTCTGTTGATCCACTCGGAGGACCAAATCTCCTTCTTGGAAGGCTCGGCTCTTCACATTTCTGGCATGGAATCAACGCAAGTCTTGCTGATAGATGGTCGATCTGATCATAGCCATTTCCCTCTCCTCCTCTAGGAGTTCTACTGCGTCTTGCCGGGCTTGCTCTGCTTCGTCTTCGTTATAAAGCTCGACTCTGGGGGGCGTTGTGAAGTAGATCACTCGGCAGGACAGCTTCGGCTCCGTAAACTAGAAAGAATGGCGTTCTTCCAGTCGACCGGTTCGGGGTGGTCCTCAGTCCCCACAAAACTGACGGAAGCTCATCGACCCAAGCGCCTGCTGCGTGCTTGAGATCACGCATCAGTCGAGGCTTCAGTCCTTTGAGAATCGAACCATTTGCTCTTTCAGCTTGTCCATTCGACTGGGGATGCGCGACCGACGCGTAGTCGACTCGTGTGCCTTGAGAGGCGCAAAAAGCTCTGAACTTGTCTGAATCAAAGTTTGACCCATTGTCAGTGATGATGCTATGCGGGACCCCATATCTGAATATCAACTCTCTGATGAAACTGATAGCAGTGCTAGCATCAAGATTTTTGATAGGCTTGGCTTCAATCCATTTGGTGAACTTGTCGACTGCCACAAGCACATGTGTGAATCCGCTCCTGCCTGTTCTCAGTGGACCAACCATGTCCAGTCCCCAAACAGCGAAGGGCCAGACGAGTGGAATGGTCCTCAGAGCTGATGCTGGCTTGTGCGACATGTTGGAGTAGAACTGGCAGCCTTCACACTTGTCGACTATCTCTTTCGCCATTTCATTTGCCCTGGGCCAGTAAAAACCCGCTCTGTATGCTTTGGCCGCGATGGTCCGAGAGGACGCATGGTGACCACAGGTCCCTGAGTGGATATCATCAAGGATTATCTGACCTTCTTCTGGCGTTATGCACTTCTGACCGATTCTAGTTGCGCTTTCTCTATACAACTGTCCTTTTATGACTATGAAAGCTTTAGATCGACGGACGATCTGTCGATCCTCTTCTTCGTCCTCTGGAAGTTCTTTCCTCAAGATATACGCGATGTATGGTATTGTCCAGTCGGGAGTGATTGCCAAGACCTCCATGACTAGGTCGACCACAGCAGGAATTTCGACTTCAGTCGGATCTGTGGCACTTTTCGGTTACGGGGCTTCTTCTGTAAAAGGATCCTCCTGGACTGACGGCGAGCAGATGTGCTCCAAAAACACATTGCTGGGAATGGCTTCTCTCTTGGAGCCTATCTTTGCCAGATCATCAGCTGCTTGATTTTTCAGTCGGTGGATGTGATGAAGCTCTAACCCCTCGAATTTCTTTTCTAGCTTTCTTACTGCGTTGCAGTAGCCAGTCATAGCTGGGCTTCTGACGTCCCACTCCTTCATCACCTGATTAACCACCAAATCTGAGTCGCCATAGACGATGAGGTGCCGGACGCCGAGTGAAATGGCCATGCGCAACCCATACAAGAGTGCTTCATATTCTGCTTCATTATTGGAGGAATCGAAGTGAATCTGGAGAACATATCTGAGCTTATCTCCTCGGGGGGAGACCAATACTACCCCAGCACCGGAACCATTCAGCATCTTAGATCCATCGAAGAACATGGTCCAGTGCTCCGAGTGAACTTGAGTCGGAAGCTGCTGTTCAATCCACTCGGCGACGAAATCTGCAATTTCTTGGGACTTGATAGCCTTCTTTGCTTCAAACTTGATATCTAGGGGAAGGAGTTCAATCGCCCACTTCGCCACTCAACCAGTTGCATCTCTGTTGTGCAAAATCTCTGACAGTGGAGCGTCGCTGACGACTGTAATGGAATGGTCAGAGAAGTAGTGTGCAACCTTCTTCGTGGTCATGTAAATCCCATATACAAGCTTCTGGTAATGGGGATATCTTTGCTTCGAAGGAGTCAAAACTTCAGACACATAATATACTGGGCATTGAACTCTGAAGGCCTTTCCTTCTTATTCCCGCTCGACCGTAAGTATTGTACTGACAACTTGTCCCGTGGCCGCAATGTAAAGAAGCAGAGGCTCTTTACTGATTGGGGCAGCAAGCACCGGCTGGGTGGAGAGCAGAGCTTTGAGCTCTGCAAACGCTGCATCAGCTTCTGGAGTCCACTCGAACTTGTCAGACTTCTTCATCAGTCGGTAAAGAGGCAACGCCTTTTCACCGAGACGAGAAATGAATCAACTTAGAGCGGCCAAGCAACCTGTAAGCTTCTGGACATCGTGCACATGCACGGGGCGCTTCATCCGGAATATGGTGCCAACTTTCTCGGGATTGGCGCCGATTCCTCGTTCGGAAACGAGAAAACTGAGTAACTTTCCACCTGGAACTCCGAATGTGCACTTTGATGGATTGAGCTTGATATCATATCCCCTGAGGTTAGCAAAGGTTTCGGCAAGGTCAGTCAGCAGGTCAGAACCTTTGCGTGACTTAACCACAATATCATCCATGTATGCTTCTACGTTCCGACTGATCTGAGTGAGCAAACACTTCTGAATCATCCCATGAACGTGGCTCCAGCATTCTTGAGGCCGAAGGGCATGGTGACATAACAGAAGCACCCGAATGGGGTGATGAAAGCCGTTTTGATCTCGTCGGGTCCATACAGATGGATCTGATGGTACCCTGAATAAGCATCTAGAAAAGACAAACGCTCACACCCCGCGGTCGAGTCGACTACCTGGTCGATGCGGGGGAGAGGGAAATGATCTTTCGGGCAGGCCCGATTGATATGTTTAAAGTCAATGCACATGCGAAGTGACTTGTCCTTCTTGGGGACCATGACAACATTGGCGAGCCACTCGGAGTGGTAAATCTCTCGCATGAACTCCGCTGCTAAGAGCCGAGCCACCTCCTCGCCAATAGCTTTCCTCTTCTGGATGGTGGACCGTCGAAGATGTTCTTTCACAGGCTTGAAATTCGGGTCGACTCGTAGACGGTGCTCAGCCAGCCCCCTGGGAACTCTAGGCATGTCAGAAGGCTTCCATGCGAAGATGTCCCAGTTCTCACAGAGGAACTGGATGAGCGCTTCTTCCTATTTGGAGTCGAGCATCGTTGAGATGTGAGTCGGAGCAGCATTGGGGTCGGTCGGGTGAATGTGAACTAGCTTAGTTTCGTCGGACGACTGAAAAGCTGATTCTGAAGCTGGCTTCTTGGCTCACAGCAATTCACTCGGATCGGCAGTCTTCTGGTACTCTTGCAGCTCGACTACTGACATCTGAGCATCAGCGATCTTTGATCCTTTCTGAAAACACTCCTCTGCTTTCTTCCGATTGCCTGTAACGGTGATCACACCTCTGGGGCCGGGCATCTTCAACTTGAGATACACATAGCACGGTCGAGCCATGAAGCGTGCATAAGCTGGCCGGCCCAGAATAGCATGATAAGCACTTTGGAAGTCCACAACCTCAAATGTCAACTTTTCCTTGCGGTAATTCTTTGAATCATCGAAAACCACATCGAGAGCAATCTAGCCGAGTGACTCGGCTTTCTTTCCAGGAATGACTCCATGGAAACTCATGTTGCTGGCACTGAGCCTGGACATTGGAATGCCCATCCCTTTCAACGTTTCTGCATACAGTATGTTCAGGCCGCTGCCACCATCCATCAGGACTTTGGTCAGTCGAGTGCCTTCGACAACTGGATCGACCACCAGAGCTTGCCTCCCAGGGGTGGCAATGTGCGCAGGGTGATCGGACTGGTCGAATGTGATGGCAGTCTGAGACCACTTCAGGTAGCTGGGTGTTGCCGGGGCAACCATATTCACTTCACGGTTAATGACTTTCAGTCGACTTTTGCTTTCGACATCAGCAAAACTCATCAAGGTGGAATTGACTTGGGGGTATCCATCGTCACTATCTTCTTTGTCTTCGACTCTGTCAGACTCTTTTTCCTTGTCTTTGGACTGCTTGCCCTGAAACTGCTGGATCAGGAGCCGGCACTGTCGAGTGGTATGCTTTGGGTAAATAAGATTACCCTCTTCATCTTTCTTGGTGTGGATGTGACATGGCAGATCCAAAACATCATTTCTATCTTGATCCTTGACTTTCTTGGGGTTCCAGGGCCCCTTGGGTTTTCCCTTGAATTTTCCCTGGGTTACGGCCAGGGCCTCCCCAGGAGCGGCTGGCTCGGCCTTCCGCTTCTGCTTCCGACTGGAATTGCCTCCGGTTTCCTGGGCGACTGCTTTCTGCTTGCCACTCCGGAGTCGATCTTCATCTTCTCCGTTAGCGTATTTGGTGGCAATTTTCATCATCCGATTCAGAGACGTTTCTCCGGTCCGACCGAACTTCAGGTTCAACTCTCTGTTCTTGACGCCTTCTTTAAAGGCACAAACTGCTTGGTGATCTGGTACATTCTCAACTATGTGATGCAAAGTGATCCACCTCTAGATGTAATCCCTCAGAGTTTCACTCGGTTTCTACACGCAAGACCGCAATTCTGTAAGGCCTGCCGGTCGCTTGCATGTCCCTTCAAAGGTCGTGACAAACACTCGAGAGAGATCCTCCCAAGTGTAGATGCTGCTGGGTGCTAACTGATTCAGCCACGCTCTGGCTGAGCCCTCTAACAGGAGAGGCAAATGCTTCATAGCCACCTCATCATTGCTGCCACCAATCTGGACAACCACTCGGTAGTCTTCGAGCCAAGTGTCAGGCTTAGACTCACCGGTGAACTTGCTGACTCCAGTCGCCAACTGGAAGTTGGGAGGAATCACTGCGGCCCTGATGGCTCGACTGAAACACTCTGGCCCCAAAACACGTACTCTGCTGCTGGCAGGCGCATCTCTGTCGTGGCCTTTTCGGTGAGCTCTGTTCCTGTCAACCAGACCCTGAACGAGGATGGATCTCGCATCAAAGCCTGGGTCCCTGGGGTCGACTGGAACTCTCCGCCCAACACTATGAGGGTGTCTATCATCCTGCTGTCGAGGCGCATATGACCCACTCCTCGGGGGAGGGGTTGGCACTCGACGTTGATCGAACCGGTGGTCATACTGCTCATTTCTTCTGTACTGATCGTGCCAGTCTCCGCGTCCCTCACGCCTCGGGGGCGATCTTGGGCTGTGAGCCGACTGGACTGTATCCGTTGCAACGGATCGACTGTGGATCCTATTCCGCGACTGAGAAACAGCGGAATTCTGGTTTCCCGCTGCCCGGAGCAACGCTCTGATTTGCAACAAGCCCCTGCCAGCCTCCGACTGGGAGGGCTGAATCGATTCTGCTATACAGGCCGCGGCTGCCAAATTCTGAACTGGGGTTCGATATACCTGCGTAGGCGAGAAGAGCTGACGTCGACTGGACTCGGGAGCTCGCTGACGCGCTTGCTCGTCGAGTATTCGCTGGAGATTCTCCATTCGAGTGCGCTCGGCCAAGTTAGCCAAGCGCGCGTCCTCCAAGGCCCGGGCCTCGGGGGTTTCTCCGACGATAGTAGTGTGGAGTGCATCCATGTTCCGGCGGCGAAGCTCCTCTCGCTGCAATGACATGAGAGGTTCGAGGAGATACTCATCGTGGGGACGCGACGGGTCGCCTCCGCCCGCGCCTCCATCGGTGCGAGGGAAACCGGGAGGACTGTGTGTTCCATCGACCGCCAGAACCTCAGCCGCCGGGTCGCTGCTGTTGCACTCGGATGCGGTCTCCGCGGGGCCAGTCGACAGGTCGAACAGGCCGTAGAGGTATTCGTCGGGCTCGATTGCCGTGACTTGTGGGGCTGCTGACTGGCGGGCCACGGCATGCCTCACCCACCTCTGAAGTCTCGACCGGCCGGAGCGCTTGCGCCGGTGGGAGACAAGGCGGGAAGATGACACGGGAGCCGACCGATACTGGGTCGACGGCTGCCGCGGGAGGACGCCACGAACACATGCGCGGAAGTGCGTTGCACCGCGGATGGGGAGGGCGTCGAGTGGAGCCTCCTGAAGCCAAGAAGAGTTGTCGGCGATGAACGTGAGTGCGCCGAGACGGATCTCGCGGCCCTCCACCAAATCTCCGCACGAAAACATGATCAAAGGGATCGGAAAAATCGCAACTTCTCCAACTAGGCGCTAAGACTTCGGCCCCACGGTGGGCGCCAACTGTCGTGGTTCTAACTCTGACAGTGAGGTAGGGGGGTATGTATGGAGAGGCTAGATCTCAGCTATGGAGAAGTTGTAAATACACCAGGATGTACGAGTTCAGGCCCTTCGCGGAGGAAGTAACAGCCCTACGTCTCGGTGCCTGGAGGCGGTCGACTGGATTACGTGTGTATGAATTACAGGGCTACTGAGGAGGGGGTGGCTTATATAGAGTTCGCCAGACCCCTCTGGTCCTCAGTAATGCAGGGTTAAAATACATTAAGACTGGGCGTTACTGGTAACGTCCCTAATAAGGTGCTATGATGACCATAAAGACTATTTAATGGCCGACTGTTTGCTTGCGGAGTGACTTTAGATCTCCTGTCAGTCGAGTGATTGGCTTCGTAGTCGAGTGTCTTGAATCTGTCGAGTGAGATACCTTCAAGTCGATTGAAAGGTGACTTCCTCCAGGGATGTCCTTGGGTAGGGCTCTTAGGACAGGTCCATGCCCCTACCCTAGGTACATAGCTTCATCAGTGGTTGTGGTGGTGGGTTGTTGTTGTTCCCCTGATTCTGATTCTGGACTAGCAACTGCATCAATGTGTTCTGCTGCTGGATCAACTGGGTGAGCTCCGGTGGGAAGGTAAATCCGGGGTCGCATCTCGGAGGCATCTCAGGGTGTAGAAAGGATGAGATTTAAGAATAGAGGGGGGGTCTAAAGAGAAAACACTACCCATATGCACATGAGGCAAAAGCAAACAATTCACTTCATTCAATCAATCAAACAAGGGCATACAATCGATCTAACTATCGCAAAAGTGCTCGAACTACTATATTTACATGGTGGACTACTACTACTAATGGGGTGGTCTACAAGAAATATTCTTCGGTTGCAGACTCCATGATATCTATTCCAGCTTCATCAACATAGTCATCATCGCTATCATCTGGATCCGAGTCGGTGTCGTCGATGATGATGTACTCTTCCGGGTGAATTTCCTTGGGTTCTTCGTCTTCCTCTACTAGTGTAGGGCCTCCCATAAATATTCCAATCTTCTTGATCAGATCATCATTCTTCTCCTCTAATACTTCAATTTCCTCTTCATAATCTTCACGTGTAGCCTTGAGTTCTTCCCCCAGTTCCTTGATTCTTATCCTCGCCTTCTTCAGATCTATCATGGCGGCGCACATCTGGTTCTCCTGACGTCGAATGTGCTGGTTTAACTCCTGGATAAAAGCTGCAACTGATCTATCCTTCCTGGTGCTGATCATCTCCCAGTGCTCATCTCGGCGCCCACAAATCTGGTAGATAGTATCCTTGAGATCATTGCGGTAAACTTCTCCAATGCGTCCCATGGCGATGTGAGCTGCCATGCTCTTTCCTAGACTCCATGTTGGTGCATCAAAAGAAAACTCTATGGGTTCAGTGACTGGCATGAACGTCCTTCCTGGAACTTGAACTTGAATCATCCAGCGCTCTTCTTCAGGTAGAGTGGCGTTGTAGGTTCCGTGAAGCTTGGTACTCCTATGTTCAGATATCTAGTGACTTCCTTCAAGTGACGTCCAAAGGGTGTATCTTCATCCGGTTGCGTGAACTTGTTCCTTGCATCCGCCATCCTAGAAGAGTAGAAAAGATGAGAGGTCAGAATGAGAAGAGAGTGAGTAGTGATCTAGGTCTTTTGCTTAGTGGTCGTGTCCTACAGTCAGCGTGTGCTCTGATACCATCTTGTAGCGACCAGACCTCAAACAGCCCAATCTCTGTGCTCAGGTGTCATCCCTGGATCAATAATGCTGACACCACACAGTACTTGAAGGATTTATAACAGAGTAGCAATCACACACTTATTACATCGAGAGTCTCAAAAGAGAACTTATTACAATAAATATGGCTTAAGGCCATCTAATAACGATAACAACGAAAGGCTTGGAAGATAAGTGAGTCCATCAACTCCAACAGCATCACTGAGTATAGAACCACGACCTAAAAGCACCTTAATCGTCGTCTGAAAAGTCTGCAACATTAACGTTGCAGCCCGAAATGGGTCAGCACATGGAATATGCTGGCAATGTAACACATAGAGAGTAATGGAAGAAATAGGCTATACTATATGCATATTTGGCTGGTGGAAAGCTCTATGGTTATAGTTTTGCGTAAAGCTAATTTTTCCCTACTGCAAAGGAATAAATTTTATTTAACTATCATGGTAGTTGTTAAACATTGAGAATGGTTGACAGCATTCTCAATCCCAATTAAGCATCATCATTAAACAAAACCCCACAAAATTAATTTAGAGTAACATGATGAGAATCACAGGATAATCCAGGTACTAGATACTCAAGATGTCCATAACCGGGGACACGGCTAACCATGATTAATTTATACACTCTACAGATGTTTGCGCACTTTTCCCCACAAGACTCGATCTCCTCCATTGGATTTCTCGCACTACATGGTGTTTGAGAAACAGATGACCAAGACATAGTCTTTCAGAAGCGTTTGCACCTTACGATGGGTAGACCATACCACCTACTACCCCTACATCTACTAGTCTACCACTGTAAGAGTTCACATGACTTAATCAACTATGCTAGAGCCCATAGTAGCTCGTGGCTGCACACGGAAGTTTCTAGCATGAATAATCTCATGATCCCTTTGAGCCTGGGTGGCGGTCCAAAAGAAAACAGGCAATCGCTGGAATACCCAGGTGCCTCAATCCACCTAGATGTGTATTTAAGTTGCCACCTTAGATAAACCATTAATTTAACAATCTCACATCTGTCATGGATACACTCACCCAATCCACATCTACTAGCATAGCATAGCATAATAAGCAGCATAGAAGTAACTCCCAAAGGTTTGATAATAACAGGTAATAGGTACTACCTCATCTACTTCCCAACCCACAATTTAATTAGATCCTAATCATGCAATGTGTGAGGATTGCTCTAATGCAATAAAAACTGGGTAATTGGAAGTATGGTCAAAGTGTTACTTGCCTTGCTGATGACCCGGGAAACCTAGCGATTCGAAGTAGCAAGCGGCACACTCCGGGTACTCTAACGCAAACAAACAAGCATACAATAAGTACTCAACTAATGCACAAGTAAAACTCAAATAAGAGATCTAACCAGAAAGTTCAACTTAAGAACTCTGGTTGGCAAAAAGAATCAAATTGAACGAAGCAACGAAAGACAAACGGCAAAAGAAACAAGCTTCGTTTACTATTCTGGATCTAGGGCAATTTTTATAGTGGCAAAACTTGTTTGAGCTGGTTAAACGGAAAGAGGGTTTCTAGACGAAACTCCAGGCGCTTGAATCCCCTGATTCCGATAAACGAGCGAAAAGTTAGACTAGAACGAAAAATGGATCAGGAATCGCGATTAGAAAAATCGCGGATTTAATCCGAGAAAAAGAAAACGACGAACAGATTAACGAACGAACGTTCGTTAACTGGATCTAATCGAAGAACGCGTTCGTTAAAATGAACGAACGGGCGAACGCTCGCTAAATAAATAAACCGGAAAAACCGATCTATTTAAATAAAACGAACTAAAAAAACCGAACGAAACCGACGGAAAACCGGGCGGTTTTTTAAAAAAACCGGCGGCGAGATCTACCTCCGGCGGCGGCGGATCCGGCGCTGGCGGCTAGGGCGGCGCTAGGGTTTGGTGGGGGTGGCGGCTGGGCCTCTCGGCTATTTAAAGCCGGCCGGGCCTAGTGTCCAGGTCGGACACGGCCCGGTAAGTCGGTTGCGCGTTTTTTTTAATAGTTACGCTTAGAAAAAAACAAAAAGAATACTAAACGGACTCCAAAAATCCCGAAATAAATTTTCCCCGGCCTCTAAAATCAAGCCGCACAGGATGAACATTTATTTGGGGCCTAAATGTAATTTTGAAAAATGAATATTTTTCCTAAATTCAAATAAAATAGCAAATAAAACCAAAATAAAATCTTATTTGATTTTTTTATTAAATCCTCAATATTTCTTTATTTTGGCAAAGTCATTTTATTCCCTCTCTCGTATTTTGATAATAGAAATAATTGAAGATAAAATAAATAAAAATCAAATGATCCTATTTTCAAAATTTAGGAAAACTCAAATATGAAAATAACGAAATCCCCAACTCTCTCCGAGGGTCCTTGAGTTGCGTAGAATTTTCTAGGATCAACCAAAATGCAATAAAATATGATATGCAAATGATGATCTAATGTATAACATTCCAAATTGAAAATTTGGGATGTTACTGGTAAGCTATGTGGACACGCACCTGGGACCAAATGGTAACCGGAGCATCGTCGGCGGTGGGAACGGGCGGCGGCGGGTTTCGGGAATCGGCGAAGTGGCAGCTGTGGCGTGCCATCGAGAAAACGGAGAGGGGGAGAAGGTGCAGCAGCTCACAACGGTCGCAGTAGGCGTTGCAGCGGCTCGGGGAAAGCCGGAGCTGAGCGGGGCGGCGAGGTCGATCTCCGGCGGCCGAGGAGGGGAAAAGCATCGGTGGCGGCGTTGCAACGCGTCCGGGGCCTCGTGGCTCGTCGAGGAGGTCGGGGACATCGAGACGGAGCTCGCAGGCACGGCAGGAGGTCGAGGGGGAGGTGCTGGACGCGATGGCAGCTAACGGCGGCGACTAGCTCCGCTCGGGCGCGTGCGGGGAGAGAGCAGAGAAGGGGGAGGAAGCCGAGGGAGAGTGAGAGAGGTCTAGGGGAAGGTCGGGGCGATGCACGTGGCGCTCGGGGCAGACTCCAGCAGCTGAAAGCAAATAGGAGGTGGCCGGACGCGTGCTCGCGCGCGCCGGCCACGCGCTCGTCCTCCTGGCAAGGGGGGAGACGACAGGGAGGAGCCCCTGGTGGGCTGGGCCGGCTAACTACAGTGTTGGGCCGGTTGGTGGGCGCGAGGTAAGTTTTCTCTGCTCTGTTTTGTTTCTGTTCTGTTTTCCTTTTATTAATTCATTTTGCCACTGTTTTGAACTCCAAACAAATTGAAAACAGTGAACATTCCTCTGAATATTTTTATATTGCACAATGGGATTATCCAAAGGCACATAAATTATTTCAGAGTTATCTGAAATTATATTCCATATATTAAGAATATAAACCCAAATCCTAATACAATATTGATTTAAATTCAATGCCCAAAATAATTCCTTTAAAATGTTCATTATTTTTGGTTTGGAACAAAGCCCTTGCCAAAAATACCAAATATCAATAAGGATCATTTTGGTTTCATTGTATGCAAATTTTAGTTGAACCTAATTTGATTCAAGTGGTGCTAGGGTTTGAACATCCCCATTTCAAATTCAAAAGAATTTAAACATGATGCAACACATGGAAGCTAGCCTAGATCAGACCAGAACTAGGGATGTGACAACTTGGCTACTAAATACTTTGTTGTAGATATTAAGTTTTCCAGGTGTGGTTGAATTGACAACTCAGGTGCTAATACTTGAGAATATTCTTTGGCTCCCCTTGTGTCGAATCAATAAATTTGGGTTGAATACTCTACTCTCGAAAACTGTTGCGATCCCCTATACTTGTGGGTTATCATTCAGCCCCCTCTAGGTCCATCTCGATCCTTTCAGGCACGCCAAGGGGGAGTCCTACTTGGACTCCTAGTCCAAGTAGGATTTGCCCCCCCCCTTTCCTTTCTCTACCGGAGGGAATAGGAAGGAGAGGAAGAGGGAAAGGGAAGGGGGGCCGCGCCCCCTCCTCCTTGTCCTATTCGGACTCCCTAGGAGGGGGTGCGTGCCACCCCCCGCGGGCTTCCCTCTCTCTCCCTTTAGGCCCATGTAGGCCCAATACTTCCTCGGGGGGTTCCTGTAACCCCTCGGTACTCTAGAAAAATACCTGAATCACTCAGAACCATTCCGATGTCCGAATACTACCTTCCAATATATGAATTTTTACCTCTCGACCATTTCGAGACTCCTCGTCATGTCCGTGATCTCATCCGGGACTCGGATCAAACTTCGGTCACCAAAACACATAACTCATAATACAAATCATCATCGAACATTAAGCGTGCGGACCCTACGGGTTCGAGAACTATGTAGACATGACCGAGATACGTCTCCAGTCAATAACCAATAGCAGAACCTGGATGCTCATATTGGTTCCTATATATTCTATGAAGATCTTTATCGGTCAAACCGCATAACAACATACGTCATTCCCTTTGTCATCGGTATGTTACTTGCCCGAGATTCGATCGTCGGTATCCTCATAACTACTTCAATCTCGTCACTGGAAGTCTCTTTACTCATTATGTAATGCATCATCCCGCAACTAACTCATTAGTCACATTGCTTTCAAGGCTTATAGTGATGTGCATTACCGAGAGGGCCTAGAGATACCTCTCCAATACATGCAGTGACAAATCCTAATCTTGATCTATGCCAACTCAACAAACACCTTTGGAGACACCTGTAGAGCATCTTTATAATCACCAGTTACATTGTGACATTTGATAGCACACAAGGTGTTCCTCCAGTATTCAGGAGTTGCACAATCTCATGGTCAGAGGAATATGTATAAGTCATGAAGAAAGCAATAGCAATAAAACTAAACGATCATAATGCTAATGGATGGGTCTTTTCCATCACGTCATTCTCTGATGATGTGATCCCGTTCATCAAATGACAACACATGTCTACGGTCAGGAAACTTAACCATCTTTGATTAACGAGCTAGTCAAGTAGAGGCGTACTAGGGACACTCTGTTTTGTCTATGTATTCACACATGTACTAAGTTTCCGGTTAGTAAAATTCTAGCATGAATAATAAACATTTATCATGATATAAGGAAATATAAATAACAACTTTATTATTGCCTCTAAGGCATATTTCCTTCAAGAGATATGTTTAGAAGTTTAATAGTTAATTTCTTCTCATTTGCTCTGAGTTTGTCTCACTCTACCTACTCCCCAATGCTAGATTTAGGGGGAGAGGAATGATACGTCTCCGTCGTATCTATAATTTTTTATTGTTCCATTCCAATATTCTACAACTTTCATATACTTTTGGCCACTTTTTATACTATTTTTGGGACTAACATATTGATCCAGTGCCCAGTGCCAGTTCCTGTTTGTTGCATGTTTTTTGTTCCGCAGAATATCCATATCAAACGGAGTCCAAACCGGATAAAAATTGATGGAGATTTTTTTTGTAATATATATGATTTTTGGGAAGAAAAATCCACATGAGACGGTGCCCGAGGTGGCCACGAGGCAGGGGGCGCGCCTGCCCCCCTGGGCGCGCCCCTGACCCTCATGGGCCACCCATAAGGCGGTTGATGCCCTTCTTTCGCCGCAAGAAAGCTAATATCCGGATAGAGATCATGTTAAAATTTCAGCCCAATCGGAGTTACGGATCTCCGGGAATATAAGAAACGGTGAAAGGGAAGAATCTGAGAACGCAGAAACAGAGAGAGACAGAGAGACAGATCCAATCTCGGAGGGGCTCTCGCCCCTCCCATGCCATGGAGGCCAAGGACCAGAGGGGAAACCCTTCTCCCATCTAGGGAGGAGGTCAAGGAAGAAGAATACGAAGGGCCCCCCTCTCCCCTTGTCTTCCGGTGGCGCCGGAACGCTGTCGTGGCCATCATCATCATCATCACCGCGATCTACACCAACACCTCCGCCATCTTCACCAACATCTCCATCACCTTCCCCCCTCTATCTACAGCGGTCCACTCTCCCGCATCCCGCTGTACCCTCTACTTGAACATGGTGCTTTATGCTTCATATTATTATCCAATGATGTGTTGCCATCCTATGATGTCTGAGTAGATTTTCGTTGTCCTATCGGTGGTTGATGAATTGCTATGATTGATTTAATTTGCTTGTGGTTATGTTGTTGTCCTTTGGTGCCCATCATATGATTGCGCGCGTGGATCACACCCTAGGGTTAGTTGTATGTTCATAGGACTATGTATTGGAGGGCAAGAGTGATAGAAGCTTCAACCTAGCATAGAAATTGATGCATACGGGATTGAAGGGGGACCAATATATATTAATGCTGTGGTTGGGTTTTACCTTAATGAACATTAGTAGTTGCGGATGCTTGCTAATAGTTCCAATCATAAGTGCATAGAATTCCAAGTCAGGGATGATATGCTAGCACTGGCCTCTCCCACATAATACTTGCCATCGGTCTAGTAAAGTAGTCAATTGCTTAGGGACAATTTCGCAACTCCTACCACCACTTTTCCACACTCGCTATATTTACTTTATTGTTTCTTTATCTAAACAGCCCCTACTTTTTATTTACGTACTCTTTATTATCTTGCAAACCTATCCAACAACACCTACAAAGTACTTCTAGTTTCATACTTGTTCTAGGTAAAGCGAACGTCAAGCGTGCGTAGAGTTGTATTGGTGGTCGATAGAACTTGAGGGAATATTTGTTCTACCTTTAGCTCCTCATTGGGTTCGACACTCTTACTTATCGAAAACTGTTGCGATCCCCTATACTTGTGGGTTATCAAGGAAATTTAAGCTTAGGGGATCAAAATCCTTGAAATTTATTGAAAATCCTATTAAATCCTTCGGGGAAATGTCTATATCTAAAGGAGTACTCACCTTGTGACACTCATCAAATACATGACATCCCAGTCTTGGTACTCTTGTGGATCTTGTGGCTCTTTTCTTGTTGAAATTTCCTTGTGTTATCTAACCTTGTTTTCTCAAGCTTATCTCTTCAAGAACCAGCTCAAGAACCTCAAGGTAAGTATATGCATCTCACTCATGTACATGATGATCTCTTGACTTGTTGTACATATTGTTTGCAAGAAGGAATCATGGACATGAAGGCACATTTTTCATCATATTGCTCTGATGCATATAGCCAAGATGAAAGGATCGATATGGTTGACTAGAGGGGGGGCGTGAATAGGCAACTACCAATTTTTATCTTTTCTTAACAAGTTAGGGTTTTCACAAATAGGTTGCCTAGATATGCGACTAGGTGAGCAACCTATATGGTGCAAGCAACACAAGGAAGTAAGAGATACAACACAATAATAGCTTGCACAAAGTAAAGGTAAGAAATAACCAAAAGTGGAGCCGGTGGAGACAAGGATGTGTTACCGAAGTTCCTTCCCTTTGAGGGGAAGTACGTCTCTGTTGGAGTGGTGTGGAGGCACAATGCTCCCCAAGAAGCCACTAGGGCCACCGTATTCTCCTCACGCCCTCACACAATGTGAGATGCCCGTGATTCCACTAGTGGTGCCCTTGAAGGCGGCGACCGAACCTTTACAAACAAGGTTGGGGCAATCTACACAACTTAATTGGAGGCTCCCAACAACACCAAGAAGCTTCACCACAATGGAATGTGGCTCCGAGGTGACCTCAACCGTCTAGGGTGCTCAAACACCCAAGAGTAACAAGATCCGCAAGGGATTAGTGGGGGGGGTCGTATTTCTCTTGGTGGAAGTGTAGGTCGGGGCCTTCTCAACTAATCCCTAGAAAATCAACAAGTTTGATTGGCTAGGGAGAGAGATCGGGAGAAAATGAGCTTTGGAGCACCAATGGAGTTTTGGGGTGGAAGAGGTAGGTCTTCTTGGAGAAGAAGATCCCCTTTTTGTAGTGGGGAACAAACCAACCGTTATGCTCTTCCCAGCCCGCACACAAGCGGTACTACCGCTCCGGGGCGGTACTACCTCTTCCAACAGTATGCAAGGGAGAAAACAGAAATAGGGGAGAACAGAGCGCCGAGCAGTAGTAGCAACGGAGGTAGTGGCGGTACTACCGCCGACAAGCGGTACTACCGCCTCTACTGCCGCTCCTACTTCCGCTTGTCCTGCAGGTCCAAGGAGGATGCATGGAAGAGACCCAGAGGTACTACCGTAGTACCCGACACAAAAAGTCGAGACCACGGCAGTGAGCGGTAGTACAAGTGGAACTAGCAATGGTACTACTGCTAATAAGCGGTACTGCTACTGCTGCCCACGGTACTGCCGCTTGCAGCTCTCCACTACTTCTCCAGCAAAACAAATGGACTACTCCAAAGAAGCGGGAAGAGGCGAAGGGTGCAATATGAGTGTGTACATGATGATTCCACCCAAACCTTTCTGAAGCGGACCCCCTCTTGATAGTACGGTTTTTCGCATGACTCAAGTCCACCAAAAAAGATACACAGGAAAGAAAACCGTCTTCACTTTGAAACTTCGAGGGGACTGGATCGTCTTGTGCCATATGTCTGATAATCTGAAATGCTCAATGCACACGATTAGTCTGTGCACACCTTGTCATCAATCACCAAAACCACTTAGGGAGAAATATGCCCTAGCACAAGATACATGTAACTCATTACTCATTCCTTCATGTGGTGCACTCACATCCCTTTAGTTTCTATCATAAGCATGATTGCACACTTGTAGGGGGAGCTTATGCATGTTACATGTTCCTTCAAAGCTTTAATTTACTACATACTATATTCTCATTTGAAGCTTTGATGTATGTTGTCATCAATTACCAAAAAGGGGGAGATTGAAAGCACCTTTGCTCCCTTGGTGGTTTTGGTAATCAATGTCAACATACATTTTGTTGGACTAATGGTTTTACCTAGAATATTTTAGATAAGTTCAACAAGCGGCAGGGCAAGGATATGAAGATGTGGACCCCCTTCAAAATGTGAAGAACAAGAATTGGCTACCCCAAGACTCTACATTTTTGGTTTAGCGATCCAAGATCACATTGGGTCACTTAGGAAATCAAATACTATTAAAAGGGGATGATGTATTGTTGGTGAGGTTGTTGCTCAAAGTGCTTAGTGATATTGCTCCAAAAACCCTCCATCACTTTCCCATAAACACATATGTCCAAACCCTAATTCATCATTTCGGTCCCACCGATACCATCCACTCCAGAAGCACCGATATGATCATTCTATTGCCAGAGCCAAAACCCTAACATTTCAGTCTGGCCGAATTGGTTCTCGGTCCCACCAAGAAGGCCTTGCTAAGTTTCTGTGATGAAGTCGTTTAATTCCGAAATCACCAAGACAAAACGATCAGAATTACTAAGATGAGGCTCTACCCTATCCATTGCACTTCGGTCCCACCAAGATGGTATAATCGGTCTCACCGAGAACGCTAATAGTCAAGTCTTTTTCACTAGTCGGTCTCACTAAGATTTTCATGTCGGAGCCACCGAGTTGGGTCAAAGACTTGTAACAGTTGGATTTTTGGAGCTGCCTATTTATACCCCTCCACCACTGAGGAAGTCCTGGATTAGGGGGTATCCGGATAGCCGGATTATATCCTTTGGCCGGACTATTGGACTATGAAGATACAAGATTGAAGACTTCGTCTCGTGTCCGGATGGGACTCTACTTGGCGTGGAAGGCAAGCTAGGCAGTACGGATATGTATATCTCCTCCTTTGTAACCGGCCTTGTGTAACCCTAGCCCCCTCTGGTGTCTATATAAACCAGAGGGTTTTAGTCCGTAGGACAACATACAATCATACCATAGGCTAGCTTCTAGGGTTTAGCCTCTCCGATCTCGTGGTAGATCAACTCTTGTAATACTCATATCATCAAGAATAAATCAAGCAGGACGTAGGGTTTTACCTCCATCAAGAGGGCCCGAACATGGGTAAAACATCGTGTCCCCTGCCTCCTGTTACCATCTGCCTAAGACGCACAGTTCGGGACCCCCTACCCGAGATCCGCCGGTTTTGACACCGACATTGGTGCTTTCATTGAGAGTTCCTCTGTGACGTCGTCGTAAGGAAGGATGCCTCATCTCGTTGTTAAAAACAACATTGCCGTCGGGGGAGCTCTGGCTGTCGGCCAAACTCTCCGGCTAGGCAGTTTCGTCATGACTGCTTGTTCGGCCGCTGCACCGACGATGACTTCTCGGGTCATCAAAAACAGCCTCCACGTCGGCTCGGAATTCGCCGAGCAGATGGATCCAATGGAGCTCTCTTCCCTAAACGAACTCTTGGATCGCATCGCCGCCTTGGGAGTCGCTACGGACTATGATCGGATTGGGCTTAAACCCGATCAAAGGGAGATTAACTCTCCATCGGTCACCCATCATATTGCGGTGGTGGAGGAACAATGCGGCAACTCTTCCTCTATTTTGAGGACTAACTATGTCCGGATTCCTGAGCTCTCCGAGCCGGATACCCGCTTATGGGAGGACATCACCCAAGCCCTGAACCTAGAATCAGGCAGCGGGCCAGACTTATCGGGTAACACTCCGGAACCCGAACTTCCAAGATTGGAAACTCCTCGGCCCCTGGGTCTCAGATCGGGTGGGGGTTCGGACTCAAATCCACCCACCCACCCAGACATAAACGATCTTTCCCACATCAGGCAAGAGCCCCATGAAACAGTACATCATTATTGGGCCAGATTCCTCCTTGTGATGAACAAGGTTAAGGACTGTCGCGAGGAAGATGCAGTCTCACTTTTCTGCAATAATTGCACGGACAAGGGAATCCTTAACGCCTTAAGTCGCCGTGACATATCACGCTTTGCTGACTTGGCGTCCATAGTACGAAAGTAATGTGCGATGGAAAGCGCCTGGAAAACCGAAACGAAATTTTGGGATAATCCGGCTCCAAATACACACCCAGTCCAAAGTAAAAGGGTGCACTATCATAAGACACCCGAGCTAGTTGCAAAGAAACAAAAACCCTCTACAGGGCATGGAACCGTACTGGAGGGATGGCTTAACGGACCCTGCAAAATTCATAGTACAGTGGATACAATACGAACGCACAGCCTTAGAGCATGTTGGATACTC
This sequence comes from Triticum urartu, assembly GCF_003073215.2. Taxonomy (NCBI): domain Eukaryota; kingdom Viridiplantae; phylum Streptophyta; class Magnoliopsida; order Poales; family Poaceae; genus Triticum; species Triticum urartu. The sequence continues at coordinate 166,438,340 of NC_053023.1, forward strand.
CGGCAGGTGGCCAAAAGTGGTGAGGATCTTCTTATCCCAAATGCCACAGAGCACCATCCTGTGGATAACAATACGGTGTTAACAGTCTTTGAGACCTTTGCGTCAAATAATAGGCGCAAGTGAACACTCCGCAGCATGGCCGAAATCTGCCACGTAGCAGCAATAAATCCATGGAGTGACACGGCTATTACCTTCAATGCCAGAGACGAACCTAAATTCCAAACAGCCCGAGCACCAGCCGCACTGGTCCTCAGTCCAATTGTGGACGGCTTTCAACTCACCAAAGTACTCATGGACGGCGGCAGCGGATTAAACCTCATCTATGAGGAAACCCTTCAAAAAATGGAAATAGACTGGAACCGCTTTGAGCAAAGTAGCACAACCTTCAGGGGAATCATACCCGGTCGGGAGGCACGGTGCGCTGGGAAAATCACACTAGATGTGGTATTCGGTACGCCAGAGAACTATAGGTCCAAAGAAATTACATTTCAAGTGGCCCCGTTCAGCAGTGGATACCACGCCCTTTTAGGATGTGAGGCGTTCATGATCTTCCAAGCCGTACCCCATTATGGGTACATGAAGCTCAAAATGCCTGGGCCCAATGAAATCATCACCCTCGCCAGTGATCCGGACACAGCACTCCGTGCCGAAAACAAAACAGCCGCACTAGCCCTCGAGGCATTATCCGAAGCCCTCTCTGCTGAGGAACTAACCACGCTACACTCCATAGTGGACAGGGACGACGTGATACTCGATAAGAGATCCAAGTCCACCTCTTTTAAACCAGCGGATGAAATAGTCAAATTCCAAGTCCACCCAACGGACCCTACGAAAACAGCCTCCATCGGGGCATAGTTAAACCCCGCCATGGACGCCGCACTACGAGAGTTCCTGCGCGAGAATTGGGACATATTCGCCTGGCATCCCTCAGACATGCCAGGAATCCCACGCAGGCTGGCCGAGCATAGCCTCAATATCCTAAAGGGATTCAAGCCATTCAAGCAAGCTCTTCGGCGTTTCTCCGAACTTAAGAGACATGCCATGGGAGAGGAACTAGCCAAGTTATTGGAGGCCGGATTCATCAGAGAAATAAAACACCCGGACTGGCTAGCAAACCTGGTGATGGTACCAAAGAAGGATAAATCCTAGCGCCTTTGTGTCGATTTCAAGGACCTCAATAAAGCCTGCCCAAAGGATCCCTTCCCCCTCCCCCGCATCGATCAAATTATTGATGCTACCGCAGGACATGAGTCATTGTGTTTCCTCGACGCATACTCCGGTTACCACCGAATCAAGATGGTGGAGTCCGACCAAGCCGCAACGGCATTCATCACACCATAAGGTCCCTTCTGTTTCAACACAATGCCTTTTGGGCTCAAAACGCCGGCGCAACATATCAGGGCATGATTCGGACATGTCTGGAGAAACAAATCGGCAAAATAGTAGAGGCATACATAGACGATGTGGTCGTCAAAACCAAACACGTTGACTCTTTGATAGACGACTTGAGGCTCACATTCGACAACCTCCGAACATACGACATCAAGCTCAATCCGGAAAAATGCGTTTTCGGCGTACCAGCCGGAAAGCTCCTGGGTTTCATTGTCTCCAGTAGAGGTATTGAAGCTAATCCGGCCAAAATTCGAGCTTTGTCACAGTTGGCTACCCCAACAGACCTCAAACAAATCCAGAAGTTAACTGGATGCGTGGCGGCTCTAAGCCACTTTATCTCCCGCTTAGGAGAAAAGGCTTTACCCCTTTATCGCCTCCTTCGGTGCACCGAACACTTCGAGTGGACGGATGCTGCCACAGCCGGATTGGAAGAAATAAATGCCATTTTGGCAACCAACCCAATCCTGGCCGCGCCAAACATCGGCAAAGCAATGCTATTGTACATTGTGGCAACTCATCAAGTTGTAATCGCAGTGCTCGTCGTTGAACGAGAAGCTGACGGACATAAATTCCCTCTTCAAAAGCCGGTATACTATGTATCCACTGTCCTCACTCCACGCAAATCATGGTACCCACATTATCAAAAGATAGCCTATGCGGTATTCATGGTATCCCGGAAGCTGCGACACTACTTTCAAGAGTGTTCGATTACAGTAGCCTCAGAAGTGCCACTTAATGATATTATAAACAACCGCGACGCTACGAGGCGGATTGCTAAATGGGCCATTGAGCTCCTCCCGTTCGACATAACATACAAACCTCGATGAGCCATTAAGTCGCAAGTATTGGTCGACTTTGTCGCCGAATGGACGGAGGTCGAACTCCCTAAAGAGTACGGCGCATACTCCAATTGGATCATGCACTTCGACGGTTCTAAAATGTTGGCTGGTCTAGGGGCTGGCGTCATCCTGACGTCCCCAACCGGAGATACCGTTCAGTACGTGCTGCAAATATTGTATACAGACTCCAACAACGCAGCCGAATATGAAGCTCTGTTGCATGGTCTTCGGATGGCAGTCTCCATGGGCATTCGACGCCTGGAGGTGCGTGGGGATTCAAACCTCGCAATATCCCAAATAAATGGAAACTTTGACGCCAAGGATCCGAAAATGGCGGCCTACCGAAACGTCATCCTAAAAATGTCAGCTAGGTTCGAGGGGCTCGAATTTCACCATGTGGCTCGGGAAAACAATCAGGCGGCGGATATCCTCGCCCGCATCGGCGCAAAACGCGATGCGGTCCCCCCAACATATTTCTGGAGAGGCTGTTCAAGCCATCCGTAGTATGGGAAGGGGACATCGGTAACAATAGTCCGGACCCGGCCAAAATGCCCGATACCGAACACTCTGACACAATCGGAGGCTCCACCACCAAAATAACACCTTCAGCCCACGTAATAATGGCCATCATAGCCCCATGGACAGAACCATTCCTGGCCTACCTAACTAGGCAGGAACTTCCGAAGGACCAAAATAAGGCACGCTGCATAGTGCGGTGATCTAAGGCCTACAGGGTCCATGAGGGATAATTGTATAAAAAAGCACTACTAGAGTCCTTCAAAGGTGCATCTCCGAAGAGGAAGGGCAGAACCTTTTGGCAGAAATCCACGCCGGACTCGGCGGTCACCACGCCGCAGCCCGGGCTCTTGTAAGCAAGGCCTTCCGTACAGGATTCTATTGGCCAACGGCCCGGGCAGATGCACAGGACTTGGTCCAACGTTGCGCCGGTTGCCAGCTCTTTGCAAATCAAAGCCACATGCCACCCACCGCCCTCCAAACAATCCCCATTATGTGGCCCTTCGCGGTCTGGGGGCTTGACATGGTTGGACCCCTTAAAGGGGGAACCCACAAGAAAAAATACTTACTGGTCATGGTGGATAAATTCACCAAATGGATAGAGGCCAAACCTGTTAAAACAGCCGAATCCGGACCAGTGATAGACTTCATATCCGGGGTCGTACACCGTTATGGCGTCCCCCACAGCATCATCACTGACAACGGCACGAACTTCACTGCCGATGAGGTAAAACTCTGGTGCAGCAAAATGGGCATCAAGCTCGATTATGCTTCAGTCTATCACCCACAAACCAACGGCCAAGTTGAGCGAGCAAACGTTCTTATAATGAGCAGCATTAAACCCAGATTAGTGTGTTCCTTAACGGAGTCTAACACGCACTGGGTAGAGGAGCTCGACTCCGTACTCTGGGGGCTACGGACCATGCCGAATCATAGTACCGGATATACACCCTTCTTTATGGTGTACGGCGCAGAGGCAGTCTTGCCCTGTGACATAATTCATGACTCACCTCGGGTGCACATGTACGAAGAAAGAGAAGCCGAGCTCGATCGATAGGACAGTCTGGACACCCTGGAGGAGGAGTGTGGCGTAGCAAAAGCCTGTTCCGCATTTTATCAGCAACAGGCTCGCAGATACCAAAGCAGAGAAGTACAGGCCAAAACTTATAACGTTGGCGAACTAGTTCTACGCCTGCCGGATAAGAAAAAGAACAAGCTCGAGCCCAAATGGGAAGGTCCCTTCATTATTGACCAAGTTCTGACTGGTGGAACATACCGACTGTGGGATGCATCGACTAATCGACTCGAGCCGAACCCATGGAACGCGGCCAGGCTCCGAAGATTCTACGCCTAGCGCCGGACTCTATGTTCGTCCCCTTCCTCTATCCATTTTTTGCATATACATTATCTGTCTTGTTTTTCTTTCTTTCTTTTATTCTTTCTCTAGGCCTTCAAGGGCCAACTTGTGCCTCGCTTGCACATTATAGATGCGCTAGCCGTGCTCATACCTGGGGGCTTCCTTCACAGAAGCTTAATTATTTATCTGGGCCTCATGCCCCGCACATGTGTTATACTTCCGCATGTACCTTTTTTCGCCATTATATGCATTGATATGACTTAAGTTTTGGCCAAGCTGGGTTGCCTGGCTCTTGTATTTATGCCCTACGTTCCTGTTAATTCGGCTAGGGCATAAGGGGAGCACCTCTGCGATTGTTACTGTCGGGTCAGCCGGATGTGTACCTCAGACTGGGTGAAGCCGAAAGCTAGCGTTCTTAAGGGAATATTCAGTCAGTGAACAAAAGATGATTTTTTATTTTCCATATCTGCCCCCAGATGTTTTTTCCTGCGTTTCTTATCGCAGTCCGGGCATGCACTTTAGGGCATGCATACCCAGGGAAAGGAACCCTTAACGGAACTATTCTCCCTGGAAGATGTTTCTTCTACCCTTGTAATATAACATAACTAGTTGGGCACTTGTCCGTTCAAGCACTAATGACCCCTACGTCTGGTATCCACGCATACCCCGGTTCTTATATAACTGAGCGGGTATTCGAATACACTCCGGACTATCGGGTCCCGAGGTTGAAGCGAAAAGGTCCGCCAAGACAAATGATCTACAATCCGGCTAGAAGGCATTATACATGTCACTTTAATTACATAGTCATGCAGACTGACTAAATTCCTCTTCTATACCATCCAACAGGCGGTCTAGCCTACAATCCTGTTGGGAATACTTTGCGGCTAATTCTACTTGCCCATAAACTAAGCTAACGGGGATTTCTTTTCCGTCGGGCCCCACAGGTCCGACCTCAGCCATGTGATTTGGGTCAGCCTTGGTATACTGCGTCTTCACCATGGCCCAGGCTTCTCTGGCACCTTGTCGGCAGGCCGATATCTTCCATCATCGGAAGCGCTGCCATGCTCCCTTGAGCTTCTCCGTAAGCTCTGCAACGCCTTCTGGCAGGGAGGCGGATGGACACAAGGCCTGGGCAACACCTTGCATCACCTGCCGAACTTGTTCGTGCAGATGTGAGAGCTCGGACAGAAGATCACCCGCAGACCCGAGCATTTCCTCTGCGGAACGACCCGTCAGCATACCTACAGACATAACGCTGTTAGTCGGATTCTTCGCCGAACTCCTTCAAAAGGATTTGTTCAAGCACTTATTGAAAATGTTGCGCCGAAGCCGCTTATTCTCCTTCTCGGCGTCTACAAGCTGGGCTCGAACGTCTTTTAGTTCCACGCTCATCTTGATATTGGCGTCTCGGAGATTGTTTTTCTCCCGCCTAAGCTCAGTCAGCACGCATTTGCTAGCCTCTAGCTGCCGCACGACATGCTGGTCCTCCGGATTTTCTCCGGATTCATCTGCAACATCTATTGTTAGATCTGCAGCCATGCCGCACACTATATGGTAACCATCATTCTATAAAGTAAATGTTACCAGCGGGTGACTTTTTCGGTTCCTGCAATGCGGCAACAGCGTCCCACAGTTGGGTCTTGCATTCCTCTAGCTCCTGTGACAGCCTAGTATTCTTCTCTGTAAGAACCTGCACAATAAAGATGATCCTTAAATCAGTTCTGCTAACTATTTCAAGTCTCAGGGGCTACTGATACATATAAATCGTCATATTTATTTACCCGTACATCCTTTACATACTGATCCGTGGCTCTGGCTAGACCATATTGAGCAGCTCGGAGGTACGCCTCTCCAGAATTGAAGGCATCAAATGCCTCTGGTGAGAAACAAGCGTCACGAAGTACGGCCCGGCGGTGCCTATGATTCATGGCACTTTCCACTTCTGAGTTTGTAGCAGATAATCTATCTGCATCCTCTATAGGGGACTATCCGGCGCCTGCCCCATATCGGCTTCTGCCTCTATGTCCAGTCCTAGCGCCCGACTGGTGGAAGCATGATTAGTAACATCGCCGGACATATTTCGGCGAGCGTTTTTTCTGTTAAAGAAACACGGGCGTCATTACATTTCGAGAAAGACGACAACCACGGAGCGGGGTTTTTGTTATACCTTTGCGCCGGCGTCTCCGTCCTGACCGCCTTCCTTTTTGGCCTACCCGGCCTCGGTGCCTCTTGTTGGCGAGTTGCTGTGGGTTCGGCAGGGCGTCCTGAATGCCTTCCCTGTAAAAATGCCATATGTATATGGTGGGTGAAGTGTCCAAAAGGGGATCCTAGTTTTTGGAGTTGGGATTTTTGGTTTTTCTTACGTGCGATGCAGGGAGCAGTCCGGGATAGTCGGCCGTAATGGCCACCATGGCATCATCACAGCTTAACTGATAGAACTGTAGGTCTATCAGCTCCACGAATATAACCGGATCTTCTTCAAGTCCGGAGTCGAGGGCCCGGTCAGGGTCCTCTAGTTGTGGAGAAGGGTTGTTGACCTCCTTTATGGCTTTTCGCAGTTCCTACCGCAAAGTGGCAAGGTGAATACTTATGACAAAGAATGCGGGGAAAATGGGAGTAAGGAGATATAACTTACCCAACTTGGAGGATTGTACATGGAGAATCCATCCCGTGGCTTGATGCGAGTGAACTCCTCTTCCTCTCCCCTGAACAATTCGGACTGAATTTTCGCTAAAGCGGCAGCATTGTCCGGACCCTTACGCCCGCAGCGGGTGGCATCATCTGCCCCGTTAAAACACCACAAGGGGTGCCCACGATATTGAAGTGGTTGCACTCCCCGCATTATGCAAATCGACATAACTTCGATTACTGGCAATCCTGATTCAGCCAGTGCTTTAATCCGGTTCATCAGATAGAGGACTTCTCCATTGTCTTCCACCTGGGGGCTTCGTGGGCGCCAACTTCGGCGTTTCTTCAGAGGAGCATTGTTGAACTCAGGAAGACCCCGCCAAACAGGGTCCAGAAGGGGAACGTCCTCCATATAAAACCATTCTGAAGGCCAGTCTTCGGACGACTTCTTCGGGGTACCGGACAGGTATCCGGTACCAGCGATGCGCCATATTTTGGCTCCGCCCACTTGATAAAGTGACCCCCTCTGTGTGTGAGGGACAAGGCAAAATAGCCTTTTCCACAGCTCGAAGTGAGCCTCGCAGCCCAGGAACAACTTGCAGAGAGCAACATAGCCAGCAATATGTAGAATGGAGGCAGGGGTGAAATTGTGTAATTGGAGGCCGTAGAACTCCAGGAGCCCGCGAAGGAACGGATGAATTGGAAATCCAAGTCCCCTTAATAAATAAGGAACAAGGCAGACCCGTTCCCCCATAGAGGGACAGGGAAAGCTCTCCACTTGCTCCCTGCCATTGTAGGTGGCAAGCCCGGCTCGAACGGGCACCATATACAACGGAGGGAGAAATCTCTTAGTCTGCAATTCGACTAATCGACTGTGCGGGACTGAACACCTCTCCCAATCACCGGTCTTAGGGCTACGGGGGTGGGAGGAGGAGCTGCGGAGGTCGGCCATGCTGGAATGGATCTTTCCGAAACACGCTCTAATGGATTCTCGCTGCGGGAGGATGGTATGGATCGGATCTAAGAATCCCCATCCCTTTAATAGACAATTTATTTATCTGGCTAGGGGGGCGAATGTAAAAATGCCCTGGCGCCTCGTATTCATTCGACGCGTGGGAGATAGCCCTTATTGGGCACAGAAGCCAAGAGGTACAAACATTTATGGGACCGGACACTGCTTTACAAACGTTTGAAAGATGGAGAAGAACCCGCCTTGCAATGCCGAAGACAACACTGCACGCCGGACTCATCGTCATTGAAGCCTGGTTTCGGGGCTACTGAGGGAGTCCTGGATTAGGGGGTATCCGGACAGCCGGATTATACCCTTTGGCCGGACTGTTGGACTATGAAGATACAAGATTGAAGACTTCGCCTCGTGTCCGGATGGGACTACTTGGCGTGGAAGGCAAGCTAGGCAATACGGATATGTATATCTCCTCCTCTGTAACCGACCTTGTGTAACCCTAGCCCCCTCTGGTGTCTATATAAACCGGAGGGTTTTAGTCCGTAGGAGAACATACAATCATACCATAGGCTAGCTTCTAGGGTTTAGCCTCTCCGATCTTGTGGTAGATCAACTCTTGTAATACTCATATCATCAAGAATAAATCAAGCAGGACGTAGGGTTTTACCTCCATCAAGAGGGCCCGAACCTGGGTAAAACATCGTGTCCCCTGCCTCCTGTTACCATCCGCCTTAGATGCACAGTTTGGGACCCCCTACCCAAGATCCGCCGGTTTTGACACCGACAACCACCACTTACTATCTAAGAGAGCCATCAGAACGAAACACAACTTCCACCATTCATTTTCTGAGAGAGAACCACCTACTCATGTGTTGAGATCAAGAGATTCCATTCCTACCATTTGAATCTTGATTTCTAGCCTCTTCAAGTTGCTTTCCACTCCAATCCTTCTCCTAGCCAAGCCAAATCTATGAGAAAGAGATTGAGTGTTGAGGAGACTATCATTTGAAGCACAAGAGCAAGGAGGATCATGACCAACACAACATCTATTACCTTTTAGAGTGTGGTATCTCCTAGATTGGTTAGGTGTCACTTGGGAGCCTCCAAGATCATGTGGAGTAGAACCAAGGAGATTGTAAGGGAAAGGGGATCACCTACTTCATGAAGATCTACCTGAGTGAGGCCTGTCCTCCATGGACGTAAGCCATGGTAGAATAGACAAGGTTGCTTCTTCGTGGAACCTTTGTCGGTGGAGCCCTCCGTGGACTTGCGCAACTGTTACCCTCCGTGGATTGAAGTCTCCATCGACGTGGCAGTACGATAGCACCACTTCTCGGAACCATGCCAAAAATCATCGTGTTTTCATTGCGTTCGACCTTCCGACTCTACCCCTTACTTTCCGCACAATTGCATGATTTACTATTTCTATTGCTCTGCCTCTATATATGCATGTGTAGAAAGTCTTGGTGTTATCTTAACTTGTGCCAAAATCTGCCTAAGTTTCAAGAGAACTAAAAACTGCATCTTCGGTTGGTTAAGTATATATTCATCCCCCTCCCCTATAGATCTATCTTCTTCGATCCTAGATCATCTCCTTGCTTCGTGTCTGGTCTCCTCCCAAAGCTTTCGGGGTCTCTTATGTCTAGAAAAAATCAAAAAGTTTCGTAGCGTTTGGACTTTGTTTGTACTGATTTTCTAGAAAACCAAGAACAAGCATAAAACAACTACTGGCACTAGGCACTAGGTTAATAGGTTAGTTCCGAAAAATGATATAAAAATGCATATAAAGTATCCTAGATTGATAATATAATAGCATGAAACAGTCAGGAATTATAGATACGTTGGAGATGTATCATGGTCGTCGGCCGATTCCGGCGATTTTCGGCATGCTTCGGTCCTCAGGTACACATCGTCCTCCCCCTATCAATTCCCAATGCTAGAGCAAACACATGGGCCATTCCCATCACTCCAACCCATTGCCATTCCCAACGCTAGAGTTTCAGCGATGGCGATGGAAACGATGGCAGGCAACGGCTAAGGAGTAAACAGACGGCGACCCTCAACTCCAACCCAGGTGAGAATCTCATCCCTCCGTGTTTTCCTATATGTCACTGCCAAAACTAATGTCATTTTTCTTAGGTCATGGCCACTGTAATTTCGCTTCAAAATGTGTTAAGTTGCCATTTTTAGATATGTGTTTGCCAAATCAGTTAAGTTGCCAAGTCAGTGCCAAAGCAGTGCATTACCAAATCAGTGCATGGTGTCAAATGTTGGGGAACGCAGTAATTTCAAAAAAATTCCTACGCACACGCAAGATCATGGTGATGCATAGCAATGAGAGGGGAGAGTATCGTCCACGTACCCTCGTAGACCGTAAGCGGAAGCGTTATAACAATGCGGTTGATGTAGTCGTACGTCTTCACAATATGACCGATCCAAGTACCGAACGTACGGCACCTCCGAGTTCAGCACACGTTCAGTTCGGTGACATCCCACGAACTCCGATCTAGCAGAGCTTCGAGGGAGAGTTCTGTCAACACGACAGCGTGATGACGGTGATGATGATGCTACCAACGCAGGGCTTCGCCTAAGCACCGCTACGATATGACCGAGGTGGATTATGGTGGAGGGGGCACCGCACACGGCTAAAAGATCAACTGGTCAACTTGTGTGTCTCCATGGGGTGCCCCCCTCCCCGTATATAAAGGAGTGGAGGAGGGGGAGGGCCGACCCTCTACTATGGCGCGCCCTGGGGAGTCCTACTCCCACCGGGAGTAGGATCCCCCCCCCTTCCATGTAGTAGGAGTAGGAGGGAAGGAAAGGGAAAAGAGAAGAGAAGGAAGGAGGGGGCGCCGCCCCTCCCCCTAGTCCAATTCGGACTAAGCCTTGGGGGGCGCACAGCCTCCCCTCTCTCTTTCCCCTAAAGCCCAATAAGGCCCATATACTCCCCAACGAATTCCCGTAACTCTCCGGTACTCCGAAAAATACCCGAATCACTCGGAACCTTTCTGATGTCAGAATATAGTCGTCCAATATATCGATCTTTATGTCTCGACCATTTAGAGACTCCTCGTCATGTCCCCGACCTCATTCGGGACTCCTAACTACCTTCGGTACATCAAAACACATAAACTCATATTACCGATCGTCAACAAACATTAAGCGTGCGGACCCTACGGGTTCGAGAACTATGTAGACATGACCGAGACTCATCTCCGGTCAATAACCAATAGCGGAACCTAGATGCTCATATTGGCTCCTACATATTCTACAAAGATCTTTATCGGTCAAACCGCATAACAACATATGTTGTTCCCTTTGTCATCGGTATGTTACTTGCCCGAGATTTGATCATCGGTATCTCAATACCTAGTTCAATCTTGTTACCGGCAAATATCTTTACTCGTTCCGTAATACATCATCCCACAACTAACTCATTAGTTGCATTGCTTGTGAGGCTTAAAGTGATGTGCATTACCAAGAGGGCCCAGAGATACCTCTTCGACAATCGGGGTGACAAATCCTAATCTTGATCTATGCCAACTCAACAAGTACCATTGGATACACCTGTAGAGCACCTTTATAATCACCCAGTTATGTTGTGATGTTTGGTAGCACAAAAAGTGTTCTCCAGTATTCAGGAGTTGCATAATCTCATAGTCATAGGAACATGTATAAGTCATGAAGAAAGCAATTGCAACAAACTGAACAATCATCGCGCTAAGCTAACGGATGGGTCAAGTCAATCACATCATTCTCTAATGATATGGTCCCGTTAATCAAATGACAACTCATGTCTATGGTTAGGAAACATAACCATCATTGATTCAACGAGCTAGTCAAGTAGAGGCATACTAGTGACAATCTGTTTATCTATGTATTCACACATGTATTAAGTTTCCGGTTAATACAATTCTAGCATGAATAATAAACATTTATCATGATATAAGGAAATATAAATAACAACTTTATTATTGCCTCTAGGGCATATTTCCTTCAATCTCCCACTTGCACTAGATTCAATCATCTAGTTCACATCTTTAAGTGATTAGTTCACATCTCCATGTGACTAATACCCAAAGAACTAGAGTCAATAATCTAGTTCACATCGCTATGTGATTAACACCCAACGAGTGATCATGTTTTGCTTGTGAGAGAAATTTAGTCAATGGATCTGCCACATTCAGAGCCGTATGTATTTTGCAAATTTTCTATGTCTAAAATGCTTTGCACGGAGCTACTCTAGCTAATTGCTCCCACTTTAAATATGTATCCAGATCGAGACTTAGAGTCATTAGATCGATGTAAAAAAGCTTGCGACGACGTAACTCTTTACGACGAACTCTTTTATCACCTCCATAACCGGTAAATATTTCCTTAGTCCTCTAAGGATAATTTTGACCGCTGTACAGTGATATACTCCTAGATCACTATCGTACTCCTTTGCCAAACTCAGGGCAGGGTATACAATAGGTCTAGTACATACCATGACATACTTTATAGAACCTATTACTGAGGCATAGGGAATGACTTTTCATTCTCTTTCTATTTTCTGTCGTGGTCGGGTTTTGAGTCTTTACTCAACTTCACACCTTGCAACACAGGAAAGAACTCCTTCTTTGACTGTTCCATTTTGAACTACTTCAAAATCTTGTCAAGGTATGTACTCATTGAAAATATATCAAGCGTCTTGATCTATCTCTATAGATCTTGATGCTCAATATGTAAGTAGCTTCACCGAGGTCTTTCTTTGAAAAACTCCTTTCAAACACTCCTTTATGCTTTCCAGAAAATTCTACATTATTTCCGATCAACAATATGTCATTTACATATACTTATCAGGAATGTTGTAGTGCTCCCACTCACTTTATTGTAAATACAGGCTTTACCGCAAGTCCGTATAAAACCATATGCTTTGATCACTTTATCAAAGTATATATTCCAACTCCGAGATGCTTGCACCAGTCCATAGATGGATCGCTGGAGCTTGCACACTTTGTTAGCACCTTTAGGATTGACAAAACCTTTTGGTTGCATCATATACAACTCTTCTTTAAGAAATCCATTAAGGAATACAGTTTTGACATCCATTTGCAAGATTTCATAAAATGCGGCAACTGCTAACATGATTCGGACAGACTTTTAAGCATCAATACGAGTGAGAAAATCTCATCGTAGTCAACACCTTGAACTTTTCGAAAACATTTTTGCGACAATTCGAGCTTTGTAGATTGTAACACTACTATCAGCGTTCGTCTTCCTCTTGAAGATCCATTTATTCTTAATGACTCACTGATCATCGGGCAAGTCAATCAAAGTCTATTCTTTGTTCTCATACATGGATCCCATCTCAGATTTCATGGCCTCAAGCCATTTCGCGGAATCTGGGCTCATCATCGCTTCCTCATAGTTCGTAGGTTCGTCATGGTCTAGTAACATGACTTCCAGAAAGGATTACCGTACCACTCTGGTGCGGACCATACTCTGGTTGTCCTACGAGGTTCGGTAGTAACTTGATCTGAAGTTTCATGATCATCATCATTATCTTCCTCGCTAATTGGTGTAGAGATCACTAGAACTGAATTATGTGATGAACTACTTTCCAATTCGGGAGAAGGTACAATTACCTTATCAAGTTCTACATTCCTCCCACTCACTTCTTTCGATAGAAACTTCTTCTCTAGAAAGGATCCATTCTTAGAAACAAAATATCTTGCCTTCGGATCTGTGATAGAAGGTGTACCCAACTGTTTCCTTTTGGGTATCCTATGAAGATGCACTACTCCGATTTGGGTTCGAGCTTATTAGTTTGAAACTTTTTCACATAAGCATCGCAACCCCAAACTTTAAGAAATGACAGCTTTGGTTTCTTGCCAAACCATAGTTCATACGGTGTCATCTCAACGGATTTAGATGGTGCCCTATTTAACGTGAATGCAGTTGTCTCTAATGCATAACCCCAAAACGATAGCGGTAAATCAGTAAGAGACATCATAGATCGCACCATATCTAGTAAAGTGTGATTACGACGTTCGGACACACCATTACGTTGTGGTGTTCCAGCTGGCGTGAGTTGTGAAACTATTCCACATTGTTTCAAATGAAGACCAAACTTGTAACTCAAATATTCTCCTCCAGGATCAGATCGTAGAAACTTTATTTTCTTGTTACGATGATTTTCCACTTCACTCTAAAATTCTTTGAACTTTTCAAATGTTTCAGACTTATGTTTCATCAAGTAGATATACCCATATCTGCTCAAATCATCTGTGATGGTCAGAAAATAACGATACCCGCCGCGAGCCTCAACACTCATCGGACCCCATACATCAGTATGTATTATTTCCAATAACTCAGTTGCTCGCTCCATTGTTCCGGAGAACAGAGTCTTAGTCATCTTGCCCATGAGGCATGGTTCGCAAGCATCAAGTGATTCCAAAAGCCCATCAGCATGGAGTTTCTTCATGCGCTTTACACCAATATGACCTAAACGGCAGTGCCACAAATAAGTTGCACTATCATTATTAACTTCGCATCTTTTGGATTCAATATTATAAATATGTGTATCACTATGATCGAGATTCAATAAACTATTCACCTTGGGTGTATGACCACAGAAGGTTTTATTCATGTAAACAGAATAACAATTATTCTTTGACTTAAATGAATAACCATATTGCAATAAACATGATCCAATCATATTATGCTCAACACAAACACCAAATAACATTTATTTTACGTTCAACACTAATCCCAAAGGTAAAGAGAGTGTGCGATGGTGATCTTATCAACCTTTGTAATTACTTCCAACACACATCGTCACCTCGCCCTCAACTAGTCTTTTGTTTATTTTGCAACTCCCATTTTGAGTTACTACTTTTAGCAACTGAACCAGTATCAAATACCGAGTAGTTTGCTATAAACACTAGTAAAGTACATCATGTATATCAAATATACCTTTGTTCATTTTGCCATCCTTCTTATCCGCCAAGTATCTAGGGCAATTCCACTTCTAGTGACCATTTCCTCTGTAGTAGAAGCACTCAGTTTCAGGCTTGGGTCTAGCTTTGGGATTCTTCATGGGAGTGGCAACTTCTTGCCATTATTCTTGAAGTTCCCTTTCTTTCCCTTGCCCTTTTACTTGAAACTAGTGGTCTTTTCAACCATCAACACTTGATGTTTTTCTTGATTTCTACCTTCATCGATTTCAGCATCACGAAGAGCTTGGGAATCGTTTCCGTTATCCCTTGCATATTATAGTTCACCATGAAGTTCTAGTAACTTGGTGATAGTGACTAGAGAACTCTGTCAATCACTATCTTATCTGGAAGATTAACTCCCACTTGATTCAAGTGATTGTAGTACTCAGACAATCTGAGCACATGCTCACTGGTTGAGATATTCTCCTCCATCTTGTAGGCAAAGTACTTGTCAGAGGTCTCATACCTCTCGACACGGGCATGAGTCTGAAATACCAATTTCAGCTCTTGGAACATCTTATATGCTCCATGGTGTTCAAAACGTTTTTTACGTCCCGGTTCTAAGCCGTAAAGCATGGTGCACTAAACTATCAAGTAGTCATCATACCGATCTTTGTCAAACGTTCATAACGTCTGTATCTGCTCCTCCAATAGGTATGTCACCTAGCAGTGCTTCAAGGACATAATTGTTCTGTGCAGCAATGAGGATAATCCTCAGATCACAGAGCTAGTCTGTATCATTGCTACTAACATCTTTCAACTTATTTTTCTCTAGGAACATATCAAAAATAAACAGGGAGCTACATCGCAAGCAATTGATCTACAACATAGATATGCAAATACTATCATGACTAAGTTCATGATAAATTAAAGTTCAATTTAATCATATTACTAAAGAACTCCCACTTAGATAGACATCCCTCTAATCATCTAAGTGATCACGTGATCCATATCAACTAAACCATGTCCGATCATCATGTGAGATGGAGTAGTTTTCAATGGTGAACATCACTATGTTGATCATATCTACTATATGATTCACGCTCGACCTTTCGGTCTCAGTGTTACGAGGCCATATCTGCATATGCTAGGCTCGTCAAGTTTAACCCGAGTATTCCTGCGTGTGCAAAACTGGCTTGCAACCGTTGTATGTGAACGTAGAGCTTATCACACCCGATCTTCATGTGGTGTCTCGGCACGACGAACTTTGGAAACGATGCATACTCAGGGAGAACACTTGTACCTTGAAATTTAGTGAGAGATCATCTTATAATGCTACCGCCAAACTAAGCAAAATAAGATGCATAAAGGATAAACATCACATGCAATCAAAATATGTGACATGATATGGCCATGATCATCTTGCGCCTTTGATCTCCATCTCCAAAGTACTGTCATGATCTCTATCGCCACCGGCATGACACCATGATCTCCATCATCTTGGTCTCTATCAATGTGTCGTCACATGGTCGTCTCGCCAACTATTGCTCTTGCAACTATTGCTATCGCATAGCGATAAAGTAAAGCAATTATTTGGCGCCTGCATCTTATGCAATAAAGAGACAACCATAAGGCTTATGCCAGTTGCCGATAACTTCAACAAAACATGATCATCTCATACAACAATTTATATCTCATCATGTCTTGACCATATCACATCACAACATGCCCTGCAAAAACAAGTTAGACATCCTCTACTTTGTTGTTGTAAGTTTTACGTGGCTGCTACGGGCTGAGCAAGAACCGTTCTTACCTACGCATCAAAAACCACAACGCGGTATAGTGATTGCTTTTTGATCTTCAGAAAGAACCATGTTCATTGAATCCGATTCAACTAAAATTGGAGAAACATACACCCACTAGCCACCTGTGTGCGAAGCACGTCGGTAGAACCAGTCTCACGTAAGCGTACGCGTAATGTCGGTCCGGATCGCTTCATCCAACAATGCCGCTGAATCAAGAATCAACTAGTGACGGCAAGCAATATGTATATACCCACGCCCACAACTCCTTTGTGTTCTACTCGTGCATATGACATCTACGCATAAACCTGGCTCGGATGCCACTGTTGGGGAAGCGCAGTAATTTCAAAAAAATTCCTATGCACACGCAAGATCATGGTGATGCATAGCAACGAGAGGGGAGAGTATCGTCCATGTACCCTCGTAGACCGTAATGGAAGCGTTATGAGAACGCTGTTTATGTAGTCGTACGTCTTCACGATCCGACCGATCCAACTAACGAACGTACGGCACCTCCGAGTTCAGCACACGTTCATCTCGGTGACATCCCACGAACTCCGATCCAGTAGAGCTTCGAGGGAGAGTTCCATCAACACGACGGCGTGATGACGGTGATGATGATGCTACCACCGCAGGGCTTCGCCTAAGCACCGCTACGATATGACCGAGGTGGATTATGGTGGAGGGGGCACTGCACACGGCTAAAAGATCAACTGGTCAACTTGTGTGTCTCCATGGGGTGCCCCCCTCCCCGTATATAAAGGAGTGGAGGAGGGGGAGGGCCAGCCCTGTACTATGGCGTGCCCTGGGGAGTCCTACTCCCACCGGGAGTAGGATTCCCCCCTTCCATGTAGTAGGAGTAGGAGGGAAGGAAAGGGAAAAGAGAAGAGAAGGAAGGAGGGGGCGCCGCCCCTCCCCCTAGTCCAATTCGGACTAAGCCTTGGGGGGCGCGCAGCCTCCCCTCTATCTTTCCCCTAAAGCCTAATAAGGCCCATATACTCCCCGGCGAATTCCCGTAACTCTCCGGTACTCCGAAAAATACCCGAATCACTCGGAACCTTTCTGATGTCTGAATATAGTCGTCCAATATATCGATCTTTACGTATCGACCATTTCGAGACTCCTCGTCATGTCCCCGATCTCATCCGAGACTCTGAACTACCTTCGGTACAT
This sequence comes from Triticum urartu, assembly GCF_003073215.2. NCBI lineage: Eukaryota > Viridiplantae > Streptophyta > Magnoliopsida > Poales > Poaceae > Triticum > Triticum urartu. The sequence continues at coordinate 166,455,931 of NC_053023.1, forward strand.
CAAAACACATAAACTCATATTACCGATCGTCAATGAATGTTAAGCGTGCGGACCCTACGGGTTTGAGAACTATGTAGACATGACCGAGACTCGTCTTCGGTCAATAACCAATAGCGGAACCTGGATGCTCATATTGGCCCCTACATATTCTATGAAGATCTTTATCGATCAAATCGCATAACAACATACGTTGTTCCCTTTGTCATCGGTATGTTACTTGCCCGAGATTCGATCGTCGGTATCTCAATACCTAGTTCAATATCGTTACCGGCAAGTCTCTTTACTCGTTCCATAATACATCATCCCGTAACTAACTCATTAGTTGCATTGCTTGCAAGGCTTAAAGTGATGTGCATTACCGAGAGGGCCCAGAGATACCTCTCCGACAATCGGAGTGACAAATCCTAATCTTGATCTATGCCAACTCAACAAGTACCATTGGAGACACCTGTAGAGCACCTTTATAATCACCCAGTTACGTTGTGACGTTTGATAGCACACAAAGTGTTCCTCCGATATTCGGGAGTTGCATAATCTCATAGTCATGGGAACATGTATAAGTCATGAAGAAAGCAATAGCAACAAACTAAACGATCATCGTGCTAAGCTAACGGATGGGTCAAGTCAATCACATCATTCTCTAATGATGTGATCCCGTTAATCAAATGATAACTCATGTATATGGTTAGGAAACATAACCGTCATTGATTCAACGAGCTAGTCAAGTAGAGGCATACTAGTGACAATCTGTTTGTCTATGTATTCACACATGTATTAAGTTTCTGGTTAATACAATTCTAGCATGAATAATAAAAATTTATCATGATATAAGGAAATATAAATAACAACTTTATTATTGCCTCTAGGGCACATTTCCTTCATCATTTTTAGTTGATACACATGTTGATACAAATAGCAATTTTATAAATGGGTTTGCTCTTTGCATTGTTAGAAATGTGCTTGCTCTAGGCATTTTAGTTGATACACATGTTGATACAAATCAAAATTTTAGAAATGTGGTTACTCTAGTTAAAAGATTGTGGCCATGGCATTTTTAGATATGTGTTTGCCAAGTCAGTGCCAAAATAGTGCATTGCCAAATTAGTGACAAATCAAAGCATTGCCAAATCAGTGCACCATGGCATTTTTGAAGAATTATTTGCTATAGATCATGGCCAAAACAGTGCCAACATATGCAATATTTGAACTACATTACATTGATGTCAAGATACACTTGCATTGCCAAAACTATGCCAACATATGCAACTATGAAATTGTTAACTAGTGCCAACTGTGGAATTCTTTTAGTACCATTCATATACTCTAGTTCATCCTATGCATAAGTAGTATTGATAGGTCATGTTAGGCATTAGTAGTATTGATATGACATGTTAGGCATTCATACACTAGTTCTAATATCTAGTGTCAACTATGAAATATAATGTTGTCATATATAGTTCAATTGTCAAATGCCATGGTGTAATGACATCTCATGAAGCAGGTCTATGATGTGGACATGCTCAACCGCTAGCATTTAGAATCTCATGCAAATACCACACCAAGGCCCTAAAGGAGTTGAATGACGGGCTGGAGGCGGAGAGGGATCAGCTAATCGACGAGAATGTCGATCTCTTCGATAAGTCCCTTAGTCTTAGGGACCATATGGATCAGCTTATCGAGGAGAGGGATACGCTGAAGCAGGAGAGAAAGCTTCTTAGGGATGAGAGGAATGAGCTCAAGATGGAGAAAGCTCACATTAAAAAAGAGGGAGAGAACAATAGGCACATGATTTGACAGTTGAAGTTAGTCCTTGATCAAGAAATGTGATCAACCACTAGGATAGCTATGGATGATGTAGTTTGGTTGACAATTTGAAAGTTGAAATAGTTTAGTTCTTGAAGTAGTCATTTTTGTGAAGTTTAACTACTTTAGTTCTTAAACTAATAACTTTTGTGAAGTTGAACTAGTTAAGTTGATGAGTACCTATCTAGCTGCATATTTTTTTATAATCGAAAAATCTATTTGCTGGCATTGGGCCAACAAGGTATGTCAAAGGTAAAATACACTTACTGCTGGCGTCGGCCATGTGGCACGCCATCAGCATGTAAAATACTGCTGACCTAGGCTCCAATGACACCACTAGTTTTTTAACAATGATGCCATATTGGTGGCGTTGGGCACCCACGCCAGCAAGGCATTTTTTCCATGCCATAGATGGACTATTTTCCACTAGTGGAATGGTCCTCCCTTGGCTCAATAATTCCCACAACTTCACTCTTTTACCATCAATAACAAAGTCTCTCTGACAATAGTGCTAGTTGATCAGAATCTCACTTAGAAGTTTCACATGCCTCTTTCAAATCAAGCTTTTCTATAGTTTAATGAACTTGAGAGACACTCATCCAGGCCAATCTCTATGCAACATCTGATATTGGGTTATATGGCTAGAAACACAAACGTATACTCCTCTAATAAGATGTACAAGCACATCATGGGTCAATCAAGTACCCACTTCCTCTTTAATTGGCTCTAGAAATGTGCAAGCAGGACCAAATACAAAATTTTCCACTGGATGGCATTGTATGATAGAGTCAACACGAAGGGACTACTTAGAAGGAAATCATTTCACATGGATTCTTTTGAATGTGTGCTTTGCAATGGAAACATAGAGGAAAACATTCATCATCTTCTTTGGGACTATACCTTTGCTCAGTCTTCCTAGAATTCAATCTCTCCAAATAGACACAGGTGTAGCGACCAGACCTCAACCAGTCTGATCTCTGTGCATTAGTGTCATCCCTGGATCAGTAATGCTGACACGCACAGTACTTGAAGGATTTATAACAGAGTAGCAATCACACACTTATTACATCGAATGTCTCAAAAGAGAACTTATTGCAATAAATATGGCTTAAGGCCATCTAACAACGATAACAGCGGAAGGCTTGGAAGATAAGCGAGTCCATCAACTCCAACGGCATCACTGAGTATAGAACCACGACCTAAAGGCACCTTACTCGTCATCTGAAAAGTCTACAACATGAACGTTGCAGTCCGAAAACGGGTCAGCACATGGAATATGCTGGCAATGTAACACATAGAGGGTAATGAAAGAATAAAGCTATACTACATGCATATATGGCTGGTGGAAAGCTCTATGGTTACAATTTTTTGCATAAAGCCAATTTTTCCCTACTGCAAAGGAATAAATTTTATTTAACTATCATGGTAGTTGTTAAACATTGAGAAGATAGACATCCTCTCAATCCCAATTAAGCATCATCTTTAAAACCCAACAATATTAATTAGAGTAACATGATGAGATTCACATGATAATCCAAGTACTAGATACTCAAGACGTCCATAACCGGGGACACGGCTAACCATGATTAGTTTATACACTCTGCAGAGGTTTGCGCACTTTTCCCCACAAGACTCGATCTCCTCCATTGGGATTCTCGCACTACCTGATGTTTGAGAAACGGATGACCGAGACATAGTCTTTTAGAAGCGCTCGCACCTTACGATCGGGTAGACAGTACCAACCTACATCCCCTACATCTACTAGTCTATCACTGTAAGAGTTCGCATGACTTAGTCAACTATGCTAGAGCCCATAGTAGCTTGTGGCTACACACGGAAGTTTCTAGTATGAATAATCTCATGATCCCTTTGAGCCTGGGTGGCGGTCCATAAAGAAAATAGGCAATCGCTGGAATACCCAGGTGCCTCAATCCACCCAGATGTCTGTTTAAGTTGCCACCTTAAATAAACCATTAATTTAACTATCTCACATATGTCATGGATACACTCACCCAATCCACGTCTACTAGCATAGCATGGCAATATAAGCAAACGTAGAAGTAACTCCCAAAGATTTGATAATAAAACAAGTAATAGGTACTACCTCATCTACTTCCCAAAAACCCACAATTTAATTAGATCCTAATCATGCAATGTTTGAGGATTGATCTAATGCAATAAAACTGGGTAGTAAGAGGTATGACCAAAGTGTTACTTGCCTTGCTGATGATCCGCGAAACCTAGAGATTCAAAGTAGCAAGCGGCGCACTCCAGGTACTCTATCGCAAACAAACAAGCATACAATAAGTACTCATCTAATGCACAAGTAAAACTCAAATAAGAGATCTAACCAGAAAGTTCAACTTAAGAACTCCGGTTTGCAAAAAGAATCAAATCGAACAAAGCAACGAAAGTCAAATGGCGAAAGAAACAAACTTCGTTTACTAATCTGGATCTAGGTCAAATTTTACAGAAGCAAAATCTTGTTTGAGTTGGTTAAACGGAAAGAGGGTTTCGAGACGAAACTCAAGGCGCTTGAATCACCTGATTCCGATAAATGAGCGAAAAGTTATACTAGAACGAAAATCGGATCAGAAATCGCGATCAGAAATAATCGCGGAAAATCCGAGAAAAAGAAAAATGACGAACAGATTAACGAACGAACGTTCGTTTTCTGGAACTAAACGATGAACGCGTCCATTAAAACGAACGAACGAGTGAACGCTCGCTAAATAAACTAAACCAGAAAAAAACAAACCGGGTCTAATAATAAACCGAACGGAAAACCGGGTTTTCTCGAGGAAACCGGCGGCGGCGGTGGTCAACCTCGGCGGCGGCGGGACGGCTCCGCGGCGGCGGGGCGGCTCTGGGCGGCGGCGGCGGCGGAGGGCTAGGGTTAGGGTTTAGGTGCGGCGCAGCTCGGGGGGCTGACGGGCTCAGGGCGGCACCTTATAAAGGCCCGGCCGAACAGAGTCCTGGCCGAACACGGCCCAAAGTCGGTTCACGTTTTTTTAATTATGCGTAGAAAAACAAATAAAAGAAATACTAAACGGACTCCAAAAATCCCGAAATAAATTTTCCCCGACTTCTAAAATCAAGCCGGACAAGATGAACATTTATTGGGGGCCTAAATGCAATTTTGAAAAACGCGCATTTTTCCTAAATTCAAATAAAATAGCAATAACTCCAAAATAAAATATTATTTGATTTTATTATTAAATCCTCAAGATTTCTTTATTTTGGGAAATTCATTTTATTCCTTCTCTCATATTTTTATAACAGAAATAACTGAAGATAAAATAACTAAAATCAAATGATCCTATTTTCAAAATTGGAGAAAACCCAAATATGAAAATAACGAAACCCCCAACTCTCTCCGAGGGCCCTTGAGTTGCGTAGAATTTCTAGGATCAAACCAAAAGCAAATAAAATATGATATGCAGTGATGATCTAATATATAACATTCCAAATTGAAAATTTGGGATGTTACAAACCTACCCCCCTTAAGATGAATCTCGCCTCGAGATTCGGGTTGGCTAGTAAATAGGTGAGCGTGGTCCTTTAGCAGATCTTCCTCTCGCTCCTAGGTGGCTTCATCCTCGGTGTGGTGGCTCCACTGAACTTTGCAAAACTTGATAACCTTGCTGCGGGTGACTCGGCTGGCATACTCAAGAATCTTGACTGGTTTCTCCTCATAGGTCAAATCACTGCCCAACTGAATCGCTTTTAGCGGCACTGTATCCCTTAGCGGTATATCAGCCATCTCTGCGTGACACTTCTTCAACTGGAAAACATGGAATACATCGTGAACTCCTGACAATCCTTCGGGCAATTCCAACTTGTAGGCTACTTCTCCCATACGCTCCAAAACCTTGTATGGTCCTACAAAACGTGACGCTAACTTTACCTTAACTCCAAAGCGCTTAACTCCTCGAAGTGGAGATACTCGAAGATAAACTCGGTCTCCGACTTCATAAACTGTCTCCTTACGTTTAGAATCTGCGTAGCTCTTCTGCCTGGACTGGGCTACCTTGAGCCTGTCGCGAATCAATTTCACCTTCTATTCAGACTCCTTAATCAAATCCGGTCCAAACAACTGGCGGGCTCCAACTTCATCCCACGATAATGGGGTCCTGCACCTCCTTCCGTACAAGGCTTCGAAAGGGGCCATATTCAAACTGGATTGATAACTGTTGGTGTAAGAGAACTCTGCGTATGGCAAATTTTCGTCCCAACTAGATCCGTGATCTAGCGCACAAGTTCTCAGCATATCCTCCAAAATCTGATTGACTCTCTCGGTCTGTCCATCTGTCTGTGGATGAAAAGTTGTACTAAACTCTAGCCTGGTACCCAAAGTTTCGTGCAACTGATTCCAGAACTTTGAGGTAAACTGGGTTCCTCTATGTGATACAATGCTCCTCGGAACTCCATGCAGACATATGATCCTGGTCATGTATATCTTTGCCAACTTAGCACTGGTGTAAGTAGTCTTCACTGGGATGAAATGAGCTACCTTTGTCAAATGATCGACTACTACCCAAATCGAGTCATAGCCTGGACAAGTTCTGGGCAATCCCGTAATAAAATCCATGCCTAGCTTATCCCACTTCCATTCGGGTATTGGCAATGGCTGTAGCAATCCCGCTGGCTTCTGATGCTCTGCATTTACTCTCTAACATACATCACAAACTGCTACATACTCCGCAATATCCTTCTTCATTCCGGTCCACCAGAAAGTATCCTTAAAATCCAAATACATCTTGGTATTACCTGGGTGAGTCGAATATGGTAAATCATGGGATTCCTGCAGAATTAACTTCCTGATCTCCGGGTCATTGGGCACATAAACACGGTCTTCAAACCATAGGGTATCGTGCTCATCCTCACGAAATCCCTTAGCTTTTCCTTTGCTCATCTTCTCCTTTATAGAGGCAACCTCCTTGTCAGTCTTCTGAGCTTCTCTGATCTTATCCATCAAGGTAGACTGAATCTCCAATGCTGCTACATAGCCTCTCGGAACTATCTCCAAACATAGCTCACGAAGGTCCTCGGCTAACTCCTTCGGTAAATCTCCTGTCATTAGTGTGTTGACATGGCTTTTACGGCTCCGTGCATCGGCTACTGCATTAGCCTTTCCGGGATGATAATGCAATCTCATGTCATAATCCTTGATGAGCTCCAACCATCTCCTTTGCCTGAGATTTAGCTCCTTCTGCGTGAAAATATACTTCAAACTCTTGTGATCCGTGTACACTTCACAATGGTTTCCAATGAGAAAATGTCTCCAAGTCTTTAATGCATGCACTACGGCTGCTAACTCCAAATCATGCGTGGCATAATTCAACTCATGAGGCTTAAGTTGTCGTGAGGCATATGAAACAACTCTTCCCTCCTGCATAAGTACTGCTCCAAGTCCTCGATGTGAAGCATCGCAATACACCTCATAATCTTTGTTCTGATCCGGAAAAATCAACACTGGTGATGTAACCAAACGTTTCTTCAACTCCTGGAAACTGGCCTCACATTCCTCAGTCCATACGAACTTGGTATGCTTCGTCAACAACTCCGTCATAGGCTTCGCAATCTTTGAGAAATTTTCAATGAATCTCCGGTAGTATCCTGCAAGTCCAAGAAAACTCCTGATCTTTCCAACTGTTGTTGGTGCTTCCCAATTTGTCACAGTGACAACCTTGGTGGGATCTACTGCTATACCTTCTCTAGATATAACGTGTCCGAGGAATCCAACTTCCTTCAACCAAAACTCACATTTGCTAAACTTGGCATATAATTGATGTTCTCTGAGCTTCTCAAGTACCAAACGCAAATGCTCCTTATGCTCCTCTTCATTCTTCGAGTAAACCAGAATATCATCAATGAACACTACGACGAACTTATCCAAAAACTCCATAAACACTTTGTTCATCATGTTCATAAAATAGGCAGGTGCGGTAGTCAGACCAAATGACATAACGGTATACTCGTACAACCCATACCTGGTGGTAAAAGCCGTCTTAGGTATATCCTGTTCTCGAATCTTCAACTGATGGTATCCTGATCGCAGATCGATCTTGGAAAATACCTTAGCTCCTTGCAATCGATCAAACAGATCATTGATCATCGGTAGTGGGTACTTGTTCTTGATTGTTACTTCATTCAATCCTCGATAATCAACAACCATCCTTAACGAGCCATCCTTTTTCTCCACTAGAAGTACTGGCGATCCCCAAGGCGAAGAACTTGGGAGAATATAACCTTTATCCAGTAACTCCTTAATCTGCTTCTTAATCTCCTCCAAATCCTTTGCAGGCATCCTATATGGTCTCTTAGATATTGGCCCTGTGCCTGGCAAAAGCTCAATCAAAAACTCAATATCTCTATCCGGTGGCATGCCTGGCAACTCCTCTGGAAATACGTCAGGGAAATCCTTCACCACTGGTACTTCCTCCTGCACAACTCCTGATAAGGAATTTACTTGAGTCCTCTTCGGCACATGCCGGGATACATACTTGATCCTTCTTACTTCTGGCGTCGTAAGAAAAATTGACTTACTGGCGCATTCAATGTTCCCTTCATACTTCGATAACCAATCCATGCCTAATATCGCATCCAATCCTTGAGATTCCAATACTATTAGGTCCGAGGGAAATACATAGTTACCGATCCTTAATGGTAACCGATCACACCATAGACTAGCCATATACTCTGCTCCAGGCGAGGTTACTAACATGGGTGACCTAAGGGCTTGGGTTGGCAGTTTATACTTATCCACAAATCCCCTTGAGATGTATGAATGCGATGCACCAGTATCAAAAAGAACGAGTGCAGTAAATGACTTAACCAAAAACTTACCTATTACTGCATCTGGTTGAGCTTCAACCTCCTCCACGTTAATGTGGTTCACTTTTCCCCTATTGAAAGGGTTCGGCTTCTTCCCAGAGCTTCCATTACCATTTCCATTCTGGGCTTCAGGACATTCATTGGCGTAATGTCCAGTCTTCTGACACTTAAAGCAAGTGACTTGGCTCAAGTCTCTCTTGGCTGGTGTTGATGGGTTGGTATGGTTCTGGCCGTTGCTTCCTCCATTCCCATTACCATAAATGTACGAAACAAATCCAATAAGAAAAAAAAAACTGAATTTTTACTCCTCGCGTCCAGGATTCCGTCCTGGGTCATTAGATAAGAATCCAAATATAAAGAGTGAAACAAAGAATATCTCGGAAAAGAATCAATAGAAGGAGAATCGGACGATATCTTTCTCGAAACAAACAAAAAGGAAAAGAAAGAGAAAACAGAAATCATGATCAACTAAGCCCTCTCGAGGGCTTGCTTAAGAATAAGAAAGAAGAATCTTATGGAAATAGTATGGAATAAGGTTTGATCCTATTCATGGGGATAAAGATCATAGTCGCACTTAAAAGCCGAGTACTCTACCATTGAGTTAGCAACCCAGATAAAAAAAGGATCTTAGATACGATCGAAATCCAAAAATCAATGGAATTACACCGCGCGCTTCTGTCAAAACATTCTTGGGGCCATTATGATTGTGCGAGCTTCCTCCCCCATGGGTATGCTGAAAAGGTCCTCCCGGTTTAGGGGTAAAACGCGGCTTCTGCTGAGCTCCAGAATTGTACTTCCCTTGTCCATACTTCCTCTTGCGGTTCTCAATCTGTTGCTGCTTCCGTTCAATCATAAGAGAACGATCTACCAACTCCTGGTAGTTGTTGAAGCTTGCTACCATCAACTGCATGATCAAATCATCATTCAGTCCTTCCAGAAACTTCTCTTGCTTAGCTGCATCCGTAGCAACGTCATCTGGGGCATAACGTGCTAGCTTACTAAAGTCATCCACATACTGGCCAACTGTCCGTCCTCCTTGGCACAAGTTGCGAAACTCACGCTTCTTCATGGCCATAGCTCCTGCTGAAACATGGGCAGTACGGAAAGCTTGCTGAAACTGATCCCATGTGACAGTGTCGATAGGGTAAGTGGCTGTGAAATTCTCCCACCATGATGTTGCGGGTCCTTCAAGCTGATGTGCGGCAAATTTCACCTTTTCCGCATCTATGCATCCTGTCGTGGTCAACTCCCTTGTTGTCTTGCGAAGCCAATCATCTGCAATAATCGGCTCGGTGCTACTGGAGAACACCGGTGGATTCAGCCTAAAAAAATGGGTTAAGTGATCAACAGGTGGTGGGGGTGGTGGTGGGTTGTTGTTGTTGTTCCCCTGATTCTAATTCTGGACTAGCAACTGCATCAACGTATTCTGCTGCTGGAACAACTAAGTGAGCTCCGTTGGAAATGCAAATCCATTGTCACGTCTCGGAGGCATCTGATGGGTTTAGAAAAGATGAGATTTAAGAATAGAGAGAGGTCTAGAGAGAAAACACTACCCATATGCACATGAGGCAAATGCACACAAAATCACTTCATTCAATCAAACAAGGGCATACAATCGGTCTAGAACTATCGTTATAAAAGTGCTCGGACTACTCTATTTACATGGGGGAATACTACTACTGATGTGATGGTCTACTAGAAATATTCTTCGGTTGCAGTCTCCATGATATCTGCTCCAGCTTCATCAACATAGTCATCATCGCTGTCGTCTGGGTCCGAGTCGGTGTCGTCGATGATGATGTAGTCTTCCGGGCGAATCTCCTTGGGTTCTTCGTCTTCTTCTACTGGTGTAGGGTCTCCCATAAATATTCCGATCTTCTTGATCAGGTCGTCATTCTTCTCCACTAGTACGACGATTTCCTCCTCATAATCTTCACGTGTAGCCTTGAGTTCTTCTTCCAGCTCCGTGATTCTTGTCATCGCCTTCTTTAGATCTATCATGTCTGTGCACATCTGGTTCTCCTGGCGTCGAATGTGCTGATTTAACTCCTGGATGAAAGCGGCAATTGATCTATCCTTCTTGGTGTTGATCATCTCCCAGTGCTCATCTCGGCGCCCACAAATCTGGTAGATAGTATCCTTGAGATCATTGCGGTAAACTTCTCCAATACGTCCCATGGTGATGTGGGCTGCCATGCTCTTTCCTAGACTCTAGGTTGGTGCATCAAAATAAAACTCTATGGGCTCTGTGACGGGCATGAACGTCCTTCCTGGAACTTGAACATGAATCATCCAGCGCTCCTATTCAGGTAAAGTGGCGTTGTAGGTTCCGGTGAAGCTTGGTACTCCGATGTTCAGGTACCTAGTGACTTCCTTCAGGTGACGTCCACCAACGGGTGTGTCTTCATCTGGTTGTGTAAACTTGTTCCTTGCATCCACCATCCTAAAAGAGTAGAAAAGATGAGAAGTCAGAAATGAGAAGAGTGAGTAGTGATCTAGGGCTTTAGCTTAGTGGTCGTGTCCTATAGTCAGCGTGTTCTTTGATACCATCTTGTTGCGACCAGACCTCAACCAGTCTGATCTCTGTGCATCAGTGTCATCCCTGGATCAGTAATGCTGACACGCACAGTACTTGAAGGATTTATAACAGAGTAGCAATCACACACTTATTACATTGAATGTCTCAAAAGAGAACTTATTACAATAAATATAGCTTAAGGCCATCTAACAACGATAACAGCGGAAGGCTTGGAAGATAAGAGAGTCCATCAACTCCAACGGCATCACTGAGTATAGAACCACGACCTAAAGGCACCTTACTCGTCGTCTGAAAAGTCTGCAACATGAACGTTGCAGCCCGAAAACGGGTCAGCACATGGAATATGTTGGCAATGTAACACATAGAGGGTAATGAAATAATAAAGCTATACTACATGCATATATGGCTGGTGGAAAGCTCTATAGTTACAGTTTTTACATAAAGCCAATTTTTCCCTACTGTAAAGGAATAAATTTTATTTAACTATCATGGTAGTTGTTAAACATTGAGAAGATAGACATCCTCTCAATCCCAATTAAGCATCATCTTTAAAACCCAACAATATTAATTAGAGTAACATGATGATATTCACATGATAATCCAAGTACTAGATACTCAAGACGTCATAACCGGGGACACGGCTAACCATGATTAGTTTATACACTCTGCAGAGGTTTGTGCACTTTTCCCCACAAGACTCGATCTCCTCCGTTGGGATTCTCGCACTACCTGATGTTTGAGAAACGGATGACCGAGACATAGTCTTTCAGAAGCGCTAGCACCTTACGATCGGGTAGACAGTACCAACCTACATCCCCTACATCTACTAGTCTATCACTGTAAGAGTTCGCACGACTTAGTCAACTATGCTAGAGCCCATAGTAGCTTGTGGCTGCACACGGAAGTTTCTAGTATGAATAATCTCATGATCCCTTTGAGCCTGGGTGGCGGTCCATAAAGAAAACAGGCAATCGCTATAATACCCATGTGCCTCAATCCACCCAGATATGTGTTTAAATTGCCACCTTAAATAAACCATTAATTTAACTATCTCACATTTGTCATGGATACACTCACCCAATCCACGTCTACTAGCATAGCATGGCAATATAAGCAAACGTAGAAGTAACTCTCGAAGGTTTGATAATAAAACAGGTAATAGGTACTGCCTCATCTACTTCCCAAAAACCCACAATTTAATTAGATCATAATCATGCAATGTTTGAGGATTGATCTAATGCAATAAAACTGAGTAGTAAGAGGTATGACCAAAGTGTTACTTGCCTTGCTGATGATCCGCGAAACCTAAAGATTCAAAGTAGCAAGCGGCGCATTCCGGATACTCTATCGCAAACAAACAAGCATACAATAAGTACTCATCTAATGCACAGGTAAAACTCAAATAAGAGATCTAACCAGAAAGTTCAACTTAAGAACTCCGGTTTGCAAAAAGAATCAAATCGAACGAAGCAACGAATGTCAAACGGCGAAATAAACAAACTTCGTTTACTAATCTGGATCTAGGTCAAATTTTACAGAAGCAAAATCTTGTTTGAGTTGGTTAAACGGAAAGAGGGTTTCAAGACGAAACTCGAGGCGCTTGAATCGCCTGATTCTGATAAACAAGCGAAAAGTTATACTAGAACGAAAATCAGATTAGAAATCGCGATCAGAAATAATCACGGAAAATCCGAGAAAAAGAAAAATGACGAACAAATTAACGAACGAACGTTCGTTTTCTGGAACTAAACGGTGAATGCGTCCGTTAAAACGAATGAACGAGCGAACGCTCGTTAAATAAACTAAACCGAAAAAAAGAACCAGATCTAATAAAAAAACCGAACGGAAAACCGGGCGGTTTTCTCGAGGAAACCGGCGGCGGCGGCGGTGGTCAACCTCGGCGGCGGCGGGACGGCTCCGGGGCGGCGGGGCGGCGTCGGCAGCGGCGGCGGCGACGGAGGGCTAGGGTTAGGGTTTAGGTGCGGCGCGGCTCGGTGGGCTGACGGGCTCGGGGCGGCGCCTTATAAAGGCCCGGCCGGACGGAGTCCTGGCCGAACACGGCCCAAAGTCGGTTCACGTTTTTTTAATTACGCTCAAAAAAACAAATAAAAGAAATACTAAGGTGACTCCAAAAATCCCAAAATAAATTTTCCCCGACTTCTAAAATCAAGCCGGACAAGATGAACATTTATTTGGGGCCTAAATGCAATGTTGAAAAACGCGCATTTTTCCTAAATTTAAATAAAATAGCAATAACTCCAAAATAAAATCTTATTTGATTTTATTATTAAATCCTCAATATTTCTTTATTTTGGGAAAGTCATTTTATTCCCTCTCTCATATTTTTATAATAGAAATAATTGAAGATAAAATAATTAAAATCAAATGATCCTATTTTCAAAATTTGAGAAAACTCAAATATGAAAATAACGAAATCCCCAACTCTCTCCGAGAGTCCTTGAGTTGCGTAGAATTTCTAGGATCAAACCAAAAGCAAATAAAATATGATATGCAGTGATCATCTAATATATAACATTCCAAATTAAAAATTTGGGATGTTACAACAGGGGAATCTCATTCTTTGATGAAGTGATGTTACTACGTCAATCTTTCCCCATATTGCCTTAGATATCATCAGAATGTTGGACTGTTTGGATGCAAAGAAATCAAAACATTTTTAAAGACGAATTAACAGGAACTCTGTCTTGGTAGCATATACTCAAACAAGATCTTGTGTTGGTTAAGCACACGTCAAAGGCAAAGAATGAAGATTGTCTCAGTTGGTGGATTGGGTCACTGATTTGGTTAACTTTTGTTTCTAATTTATATTTCTCATGTTAGAGAAAGCTGGAGTGGATAGCTGTAGAATAATTTGTGCATGTATATTTGTTCATAACTTTATAATTTTATTCAAGAATATACCATAGAACTATTGTTCTACGGTTTCGGGTTCAAAAAATGAAACCGTTATTCCACAGCCATCCCCAAAAGAACTGACCCTAAAAAGAGCGAGTTGCGGAGATCCGACAAATCTCACCCGTTCAAACACATATATCCAATTGTCTATGTTGCTCTGATGTTTAGTGCTAAATATGTTTAGTGTGTAATATCATACCTAATATCAACTTTAGTGCTAACCACATAATTATATCCTACTACTTAATACTATCCACATGCAATCAATGTATTTCCTAATATTAACGTGCAATGCAATTAATATGTTTTATACTGAAGTAATATAATGTGATAATTACATTCTACTCTACCTAATATCATTGTGCAATCAATATCTTTCCTAATATTGGTGTGCAATGAAATTAATATTGTCTAATATTTTTTTTCGAAACCGAATATCGTTTCCAACATAAGTGTATTACATGTACACGATTACTAGTAAGGTTCATAGCGATCATGTGTAGCCTAGCCACAAAGTACTTCTAATAGCGCAACACACAAACATAATACTGTACATACGCATACACGACGCTTAATTTTGAACGCCGAAGCAATGGTGGCACGCATAAGTCAGACCTCCGCTACACTAACTAGCGTACGTACATGCATTTGTAAAGAAACAGTCTCACTCTCACCTAATCATACAAGAATTGGACTTGGACACACCCAATAACTGAAAAAAAGACCACATGAAACATGTGGTAAGCAATCCAACCAATTTAAAAAAAACTGAAAAAAAAGACAAAACAGGACCGCCTAATGGTTAACTAGCAACTGGAAAATGGCGTCGACTCGTGCGTTCTCCTTTATCCCATTGTCGCAGCAGCTGCCTTTCTTCGTCTTCTTCCTGGTCCACGCGCACGAGGCCACCACCCCCACCTTCGTGCTCACCCGCGGCCAAGTCCAGCGGTCAACACTACCATCCCGGCCACAGTCCACACCAATCCCCAGTTCCCCACCCACCCTGGTTGCTCTACCTATTTAATCCCTTCCCTCTCCTCCGTTTCCATCCAAGAAGAGCATCCCCGACCTCCCCTACTCCATCCAGCTCCTCTCTCTCACGGCCGCTCCACAGAATCGCCACATAGAAAATCCAGCTGTTTCAGTAAAGATAACCAGCCTCTAATCTCTACTCGAGCTCTTTTCTCCCACAAATCTGCTCCATCGAGACTTCAAGATCCATTGTTGATCAAACCAATGGCGGCCAACGGCAACCACGGTTTGTGCGTGGCCGAGCCGCGGAGTGCTGACCCTCTCAACTGGGGGAAAGCCGCGGAGGCGCTGTCGGGGAGCCATCTGGACGCCGTGAAGCGGATGGTGGAGGAGTACCGCAGGCCGGTGGTGGTTATGGAGGGCGCAAGCTTGACCATCGCCCAGGTCGCGGCGGTGGCCGCCGCCGACGGGGCCAGGGTGGAGCTCGACGAGTCCGCCCGCGGCCGCGTCAAGGAGAGCAGCGACTGGGTCATGACCAGCATGGCCAACGGCACCGACAGCTACGGCGTCACCACCGGCTTCGGCGCCACCTCCCATCGGAGGACCAAGGAGGGCGGCGCTCTGCAGAGGGAGCTCATCCGGTTCCTTAACGCCGGTGCGTTCGGCACCGGCAGCGACGGCCATGTGCTGCCCGCTGCCACCACGCGCGCGGCGATGCTTGTCCGCGTCAACACCCTGCTCCAAGGCTACTCCGGCATCCGCTTCGAGATCCTCGAGACCATCGCCACGCTGCTCAATGCCAACGTGACACCGTGCCTGCCGCTCCGGGGCACCATCACCGCTTCTGGCGATCTCGTCCCGCTCTCCTACATCGCGGGACTTGTCACCGGCCGCTCGAATGCCGTGGCCGTGGCTCCTGATGGCACTAAGGTTAATGCCGCCGAGGCATTTAAGATTGCGGGCATCCAGCACGGCTTCTTCGAGCTGCAACCCAAGGAAGGCCTTGCTATGGTTAATGGCACGGCGGTGGGCTCCGGGCTCGCGTCCATAGTTCTCTTTGAAGCGAATGTTCTTGGTGTGCTTGCCGAAGTTTTGTCGGCGGTGTTCTGCGAAGTGATGAACGGCAAGCCAGAGTACACTGACCACCTGACACACAAGTTGAAGCACCATCCTGGACAGATCGAGGCCGCGGCCATCATGGAGCACATCCTGGAGGGCAGCTCCTACATGATGCTCGCGAAGAAGCTTGGCGAGCTCGACCCATTGATGAAGCCAAAGCAAGACAGATATGCTCTCCGCACATCGCCGCAATGGCTTGGGCCACAAATTGAGGTCATCCGTGCAGCGACGAAGTCAATCGAGCGCGAGATCAACTCTGTCAATGACAACCCACTTATTGACGTATCTCGTGGAAAGGCAATCCACGGTGGAAACTTTCAGGGCACGCCCATCGGTGTGTCCATGGACAACACGAGGCTTGCCATTGCTGCGATTGGCAAGCTCATGTTTGCCCAGTTCTCAGAGCTAGTAAACGACTTCTACAACAATGGCTTGCCCTCCAACCTCTCTGGTGGCCGCAACCCAAGTCTTGACTATGGCTTCAAGGGTGCCGAGATCGCAATGGCGTCATACTGCTCGGAGCTCCAATTCTTGGGCAACCCTGTGACCAACCATGTCCAGAGTGCGGAACAGCACAACCAAGATGTTAACTCCCTCGGATTAATCTCAGCCCGTAAGACTGCCGAGGCCATCGACATTCTGAAGCTCATGTCCTCTACATTTTTGGTTGCACTGTGCCAAGCCATCGACCTGCGCCACCTCGAGGAGAATGTCAAGAACGCAGTCAAGGATTGTGTCACAAGAGTGGTCAGGAAGACCCTGATCACAAATGACATGGGTGGCCTCCACAACGCGCGCTTTTGTGAGAAGGACCTACTTCAAACAATCGACCGCGAGGCGGTGTTTGCATACGCGGACGACCCTTGCAGCGCCAACTATCCTCTCATGAAGAAGATGCGAGCAGTGTTGGTGGAGCACGCCTTGGCCAACGGTGATGCTGAGCGCAACGCGGAAACCTCGGTGTTTGCCAAGGTTGCCAAATTCGAGCAGGAGCTTTGTGCGACACTACCTCAGGAAGTTGAGGCTGCCAGAGGTGCAGTGGAGAATGGCACCGCCGCAGAGCCGAACCGCATCGTTGACTGCCGGTCATACCCTCTATACCGGTTCGTTCGCAAGGAGCTGGGAACGGTGTACTTGACCGGAGAGAAGACACGGTCCCCCGGGGAGGAGGTGGACAAGGTGTTTGTTGCTATGAACCAGGGTAAGCACATCGACGCGCTGCTGGAGTGCCTCAAGGAGTGGAACGGCGAGCCCCTGCCTCTCTGCTAATCATGGAGATGAAGAGAAGATGCTGTGCTTCAGGATTCTGAAGGCTCCCCTTGTTCTGAACTGATAATGCTACTGTTGTTTGATTTGGTTCTTTCTTTGTTTTTCCCCTCTTCTAAAACGTTGGTGCATGCAACGTTCTTCCGGAGCTAGAGGCCATTGCCAAAGATTGCACTCTGCAATACTTGTAGCGCAGCAACTAGAGCTTGTGCCAATGTAAGCGAAAGGGCACAAATTTTCATGTCAAATGTTGATGTTCTGCTACTGAATCAACACGTTCAGACTTACTGCATGTCATACAAGCACATTCTCCTCGTTCAGACTTACTCATGTCAAATGTTGATAATTTTCACGTCGCACTGCAATATAGAGAGAAATAGCACCAGGTTGTGATTGTCATACAAGCACATTCTCGAGCAACTTCGACTATCATACACGTTTGATAGAGATAGAAATAGTTACAGAGGAAAAACAATAGGCATGAGAGGTATATATACATGATTTCAGCACATCAGAACTAGTCACAGAAAGTAATCAGACCAATGTTTTTCTATCCTTATATGTCAACAGAAGAAAGAATGCACAAGTATAAGCCCACCCGCTTCAGTGTATGCCAAACTATCTACCACCTAGAGCTCAGCATTCATAGGCAGTCACCCAGACTCAACGTTAACCTAGCAATGGGAGACTTATATTGGGTAGAGGATGTCATAGTGGTTGATCGTGAACAGCACGTGCACACACGCAGCGTCAGCTCCGGGACTAACGTACACATCATCAGGCGCTTCCTCATTGAGTTGCACGAGCACGAGGGACACCTGAAGCGCAGCCGCCAAGGCCCACATCTGAGCACGGCCCGCCACCGCGCGGCGTGGAGTAACGTGCTGTAAGCACCACTGTTTAGAGCAGCGAGTCAGGAAATATGAGGGTCATGTATCCAAGAACCGATGGATCGGAAATTCAGCACGACATTGATGTAAAGGTAGGGATGCTGATACTCACATCTGCCACACTGTCATCTTCTCCAAGTCCAGGTATATCCTCTGTATAGTCCGCCCTGTGCAAGCACAACCAGCTAGCTGCTACTAATCTGAGGAAAACAAAAACTGGCCACCAAAATGTGTCAGAAACATGAATCGGGATGAACCAAGGGAAAGATAGGTTGATGACTGAAGGATAAGTTGAGAAGTGTTTTCTCACTGTCTTCTGTTTGATCGTAAGTGCTGAAGAACCCGAGAAGTTTCCGCTTGTACCTGACAAAGAAGCATGTTAAGTCAGTGAGATGGAAGCATTCGGCCACAACACTTGGCCGGAACTGCAGAAAACCAAACATATCACCTGTCAGTTGATATGGGGATCAATCTGCGTTTTTTCTTCCATCTCTTTACTTTCTTCATCAACTCCTTAAATGCCTGAAACAATTCGTGAGTTAATAAATTGCATTTGGTAACCATTCCATACAGCTCTGTAAGGCAATACCTTCGGTTACAAAAGTGCTTGTATACTATTGATATTCGATAACAAGACATTAACACATAATTAGGATAACTCGCCTGAACAACTTCAGTTAATAACGATCTACTATAAAATAGTTAAAGAGTACAAATACTTAGTAACAGAATGGTGAGATATCTACATCATAAGAAGCAGCAGGTCTGAAGCATTTCAGTGTTCAATGAAGTATAGAATTATACTCTTGCGGTTTACATTGTCACACTAGTATCCCTTACAATAAACTTAAGGTGTATTTTTGTTAAGTTGGGTCCTAAGTTGTTACGTAACAATAAGCTTCAGACTTGAGCTTGCGTCAACAGGGTGTAAACTGCAATGTCATGCATTACTGCTAAGCAATTGTGCATCTCCTTCAAATGATTGATGGTTAGACAACTGAATCCATTTTGACATGTAGAGTAACTTGAAGAGAATTGTATTTGTCCCTTACAAATATGTTTATCCAAGGAAAAAACACAAATGTGGAAAAAGGCAGGAACTTACATCGTGGCTCCTAGAAAATTCAGAGGCCCATCCAAGACGTGCAGATTCCTCAGCCAACTCTTGGATAGCTGCAAGGAGGCGGCGTTCCTCATTTCTGCCTTTCCTATCAAGAACTTGCTCCTGTCGTACATTGGCATAAACAAAGAGAGTTAGATCAGGAAACATGCATCCTGTAGTATACTAAGGGACAAGGAGAAGGACAATTACAAGGTAGGAAAATATGAAGCTCCTGTAGAAACACTCCCCATCTTCTTCCACTGGCCTAAATTCTAAATAGCGGTCACCAAGGGTGATTGCATTCACAGCATATATTCTGTCGCGATAAAG
Organism: Triticum urartu; assembly: GCF_003073215.2. Classification (NCBI taxonomy): domain Eukaryota; kingdom Viridiplantae; phylum Streptophyta; class Magnoliopsida; order Poales; family Poaceae; genus Triticum; species Triticum urartu. Next base: position 166,475,705 of record NC_053023.1, read on the forward strand.
TGCAAGTATCTGTCCAACATAATGATTTAAGGCTTGCACATAGGGAATTGCCTGCACCGCACAATCAGATAAGAGAATTCAGTTTATGCTGATTAGAACAAGGAAATAACAGATCTAAAGCCTGATAGAAACTTTGTTTTGCAACAACAGATCTAAAATATGATCCAAATTTTGTTTTGCTTCCACTTTTCTGGCTTGTATGTTCTCTGGAAATGGTTGGAACTGCTAATAAATGTAAGAGACCCTTCATTGACACTGATTGGTTGTTGTTGAGTTAAAAATAGAAAAATATGTGTAGTGTTTCATACACTCAATGGTATAAAGTCTACTGGTTCCATCACATTGCAAGGGTAATATACTATTAAGCATTCAGACAAGAAAGTAAGAAGCATGTTCCACGAAATCAGTTACTTGTACAGTAATCATGAATGCCCACAGTTCCATCTGACCTGGGATTTTGATCCCGACATTTCATGGGTTTCCACTTTGAAAATAACCAAAGACTAAAAGGAGTCAAACCTGTTGATTCACGTGAGGTCTCTCCGAGCCTCCGACGTGAGGTCTCTCCGAGCTTCCGACGTGAGGTCTCTCTGAGCTTCCGATTCCTTCTCTACAAAGAACCTTTTCCACAAGAGATGGGTTAAGATCCATATATAACTTGCCAAACTTAGAAGTAATTGTACAGATTAAACATCACAATCAGGATTTTAGAATACGAAATAGGGGAATAAGAGATAGAGTTTTTGAAGAATCTAATAGCAGTATCGCACAAGTGATGCTGCAAAATCCGAAACATCTTACTTCAGCAACTGTTTACAAGAATCATGTTGTGAAGCTTCCAAGCCGGTTTCAAGTACCAACCAACCAAATATCACATCTTTTAGACCAAATTTCGGAGTAAGTGGTCAGTGAGTTTAATTATTTATTTTGTGGGCTGTGGTCAGTGATTTTGCATGTGAATGACCAATGATCTACGGAAATCATGTCCAGGTATGCAGCCCTGAATAAACAAATGCATTAACTATGCCTATAAAACCATCCATTGACATTAAAACCTCTTACCTTTGTCTTTAGGACTTCTAACTAAAATTTCACAGGAGCACTGATCAAGATATGCACGGCCTAAAACAAAAACATGTTCCCAATGCTTCCCCCGCTGTACACTGCGATGAATATGCTACCACACTTGATAGAAGAATGAATTGGTACAGGCAGAGCACCCGAATCTTAAACATATTCGAGTTTTTGACTAATCACAGAGAGGTTGTTAGCTTCTCTCCATATCCCAAGATTGCAAGAAGAGCACGGAGTAATGATCAGGATCTGCTTAATCTGCGCGTAATATAAAGCCAGACTGGCCCAACATTCGCCCAAAAGTTTCATCCCTTTTACCCTAAATCCTTACCAACATTCCACACGAACTCTGAGACCACAAATTGCACATCCCGAACACAAAAATTGGCACAAGAATGCACAAAGAAGAGCAAGGAATCACAGAGTAATCAGGAAGCACGAGATTCAGGCTATACCTTGTTCTTGCCGGAGCTGAATATCTTTCTCAATAACGTCTTGGCCTTCGGCAATCCAGCCTACTCGACAGAAACCAAGAAACGCTAAGTCGAACTCGAATAACTCGAAGAAACCAAGAAAACACAGCAGGTCGCGACATCTCAAGCGCAAGAGACGCGCCATTACCTGCTCCCCGGCGCGCGCAGCAGCGGAGCTCGATCTCCCGGCCTCGAAGATTTGGCTCCCGGTCTGCACATCGACGGGCGGAGCGGAGGGAGGCGGTGGCGAGGAGATGGATTCGCCGGCTCTGCGGCTTCCGCCCCCGGCCTGGTCATCGACGGGCGGAGGAGAGTGAAGTGGTGGCGACGAGACACCGGAGCCCGCCTGCGCTGCCCCAAAGCTCGGCGCCCCAGTGGGGGAGGCGGCGCTGGCGTCGTCGCGTTGCCCGTGCACACGGGCCGGTTCTTCTTGCTTGCCATCGTCCCGGTCTTTTCCTGAACCGGATGCCATCGCGTCGCGGCGGGAAAAACTTTGCGGGTGGAGCGGAAAGGACTTGCTTGGCAATTCTGCTAATGCGAGGGCGTTGGAGGAAGTTGGCGAAAGGGCCTGGTTAGTTATTTGGGGAAAGGATGGGCGGTTATTTATAAAGGTGGACGGGGACGTGACCATGTCAGAGGAAGTTCGCGAACTTTTTTTTCCTTTCAATTGTCTGGATTTTCCCCTTAAAAATGGTCTGGATTTTCCATAGATTTTACAACATATACACTAACCTAAAACTATACCATTTTTTGTGAGTGAAATAATGTATTACTCAATTGAAACAGTTCGTACAATCAATCGTAGCTAGCTCCGTATCATTCGAAGGACCCGAACCAATCCAAGTCATGATTACGCCTTCTACACGAGCAAACTTGGCTATGATATCGCTAATTTTATTTTGGTTACGATTAGTATGAGTAATACAAGAATCACGAAGAGACATAAGGTTTCTAATCTCCATAATAAGGGACGAGTAGACCAATCTATCGACCTCCTTGGCCTGGATCAACTTGACAGCAACGATTGAATCCATTTTTATCTCCACTGGAAGGTCACTTCTCTGTATTACGAATGAGAGTCCTTCCATACAAGCACTTAGCTCCGCTTCGAGAGAATCCAGACATGAAAACAGTTGCCTGCATGAAGAAAATATGATCGCACATCTCGAAGTACCATTCCAGAACCTGCCGAGCCGTCATCACCATAAGACCCATCCGTGGACAGCTTGACCCGTCCAGATTTGGGAGCACTCCACTTAGGACCATTTTCTTTTATTATCGCATGTGTCTGGGCAACAATATTATCACATGATACAACTAATTTTCCCTTACTTGTTTCAGAGGAAAGGTCCACCTTACTGCCAATGATTGAATCAAGATAGCTCACTAAGAAACGCTTAGAGGCATCCATGGGCGGCGGCGGTTTATGATGAACCACCTCGTTACGGATGTGCCACGCCTGCCAAAGCATCATAAGCAACATTGAACGCTCAATATCGGGAAGAGGCTCTAAAGCATGTAGCAACCATTCTTTCCCCTTTTTTGCATGGTATGTATACAAGGCAATGACCAAGCTTCTGCCATTACGTCCCATAGAATCCTTGACAATGTACAGCAGCAGAGAGCATGAAAGTTGTCCTCGGATTCAGTTCCACATACCGGGCATAGATCATTTATTTCAAGGCCCCGAATATGTTTGTTTCTCCAAGTCGGCAGAGAGTCCGTAGCCACACGCCAAGCAAAGTTCCGAACACTTGGGGGGTACATCAGTGGACCAAATGAATTGCCAGCAAGATGCCGACCATCCGGGTGCATACTAGAGCCAGTAGACGAGCTTCTATGTGCCTCTCCAAAACCGAACTGATAGGCACTCTTAACAGAAAACACGCCGCACTTTCCTGGACCCAAGCCAATGTGTGAATCTCCTAGCCGTGGCGATGCAAGAATTTTCAAAATCTCTACAACATCCATCGATAGGAAATATTGTTGTAACAACGCCAGATTCCAGGAGTCATTCTCATTGACCAAGTCCGAGCCAAATCTGATTCTACACATTCCTTGAACTGTTATGGTTTTATAAGAGAAGGATCATGGGATCCAATTATCACTCCGCACCCATATACTCCTTCTGTTTCCCACCCTCCAGATCAGACCCTTTGTCAGAAGGTCAAGGCCATATGCAATAGCTTGCCACGAAGAAGATGCATTACCAGCAAACACGATATCTTCAAGTTTACCATTCGGATAATACCTGGCCTTCAATACTTGTGCACATAAACTATTGGGTTTAGAAATCAGTCTCCATGCTTGTCGAGCTAATAGTGCTTGGTTGAAGATACAAAAATCACGAAAACCAGCCCGACTTTGCACTTTGGTTGCATAAGTTCATCCCAAGCACGCCAATGAACTTTCCTCTTGCCCATCTCAGCTCCCCAATAAAAACCTCTTATCATCCTAGTAAGTTCATCACAGACCAAAAAAGGTACCTTAAAAACTCCCATTATATAAGTGGGTAAAGCCTGAGCGATAAACTAAATGAGAGTCTCCCTCCCCGGCTGGGCGAGGAGACCATCTCCCCACTGAATCAACCGTTTTATTAAACTTATCTAGAGACTTTGAAAGCGCCCTTTTGACATGCGTCCATTAGGGGTAGGGAGACCAAGGTACTTCTCTTTAAAGACCGGACTAGTAATTTAAGTACCTCTCTTACTTCCATTTGGGAATCAATAGGACAAGCAGCACCAAAGAGAATAAAACACTTATCATAATTCAAACTTTGTCATGTTGCCTTACCATAAAGATCCAATGCCATCTTCACTTTTTCGGCATGAACACATGATGCCTCAAGAAAATAACATAGTGCCATTAGCAAATAGCAGATGTGAAATCCCAGGAGCTCTTCTACACACCTTCACCGGAGTAATATCACCCAAAGACACATAATGCTTAAGAATTGCAAACAAGCCGTTGGCCACAAAAAGGAACAGAAAGGGAGAAAGAGGACCGCCCTGCCGAAGCCCATGCGTTGGTGCAAATGAAGCCAAGAGGGTCCCATTAAGTTTGACAGAGTATCTCATCGATGTGTCACAAGACATTATCCAGTCCACCCATCGGTGAGAGAAACCCAACTTTTGCATCACCTACTTCAAGAACTTCCAGTCCACCCTATCATGAGATCGAGCTTATACGCACAAAAACTTTTTTGTTGGGTCTTTTTCCTGTTTGATGTGGTGTATGCACTCAAAAGCAACAATAGTGTTGTCTGTGATCATCCGTCCAGGAATAAAAGCACTCTGTTCCAGAGAGACTATATCATCAAGAAGTGGCCTTAGACGGTTCACCAAACACTTAGATATAACTTTGTAAATGACGTTGCACAGACTAATAGGCCTGTGGTGAGACAAGGTAGTAGGGTTAGGAATCTTATGCATAAGAAGGATAGAGGTAGAATTTACCACTGCCGCATGATCCCTGTGATAAAAAATTCCTTGACCGTTCCAATCACATTGTCCTTTAGAACATCCCAATTACGCTGAAAAAATATCACTGGAAGACCATCAAGACCCGGAGCTTTAAGAGGTCCTATCTGAAAGAGAGCATCTGAGATCTCTTTATCACCAAAGGGAGCACACAGACGAGTATTATCCTGGTCCAAAACTTTAACCTCGAGAAGATCAAGAACCAGGGATGCATCAAGGTCCGGTTCGGCTGAGAAAATGCTTTGGAAATAAATATTTGCCAAGGATGCCATATCATCAAAATTAGAGTGCACCACTCCCATACTATCCATAAGCTCTTTGATCTTATTTTTGTGGGCACGCTAGATAGCTTTGCTTTGAAAATATTTAGTATTTTTGTTGCCCTCTTTCAGCCACATGATTCTTGATTGTTGTAACCACATCATTTCTTCCTAGTAGATCAACTCATTCATCTTGTCTATTATCTTTCTAATCTCATGTCTATCCGTGTTCATACTCATTAGCTCCTCAAGCTGAGATATAGTACCTTTCAATTTATAAACTATGTAGTTTATAACATTAGTATTGCTTTATATCTACAGGTTGTATGTGACGTATGTGGAAACACACATGTCAAGCAAATTAATAGTAGGCAAAATCTTTTTTGATACATTTTTTGCGCTAATTCTTGGTCATCTTTTTTTCTAAATCTTAGCCACCTAAAAAGTTGTACTAGATGGAGGGATCATAGTTATTAAATATGAATTACTAGTTAGAAAGTGCGCGATTTAAAAAGGTCAAGTAGTATATGAAAGTGCTACTTTATTGTCTATTTGCATCGGTTGATATGGTCATGGAGCAAGAGGGGGGCAAGGATGAACTATGATCCAAGGTTTTTTTCTGGCAAATCCCACTCTTTATTAGTTGATAATGTTTACAGGGATACGTAGCTCAACAGGCGAAACGACCGTCAGGCAAATACAAAGCACTACGAGTTAGGCCATGAGCTTCTTTGTTCTAAGCCCAGTTCTCATGCACAAATTCATCTCTTGAAAGTCATTCATCCTTTATTTGATATTCAATGCAATGTGTCCATATTCATTTGTCAGTGAACTCTTCAAGTTTCTCACAACTGATGATAACAGTCGTTGGCGATCGTTATTTCATGTAAAAGCAGGTCGCTCGTTAAGATTAACTAGGACGGTGCTTGTGTGTTGCTGCAGGCAACATTGCAATTTCATCAACGAATCAGTGAAGAATTACTTGATATCATAGTTGAATATTCATGCATTACGGCAAAATATATATTACAGTGATGACCAAAGGCATAAGAAAGACAAAAATCAAGCATAACCATGTATTACCCCCAACAATTGCAAAAAAAAATATATGCTTGCAACTTAGAATTAAAGAAACTGACAACATGATTTTGGACTTAATTCCTGAACACATGCATGATTTGACTTTTCATTGCATGTATGCTAAATATAATGTTTTAAACTTTACTACCTCGTGGGATCAACATATTCGAAGACATATCAGACAACTTCGAGTGATATGAAATTTAGACAACCCTAAATGACATACAACTATGTAATGTTGACATTGTTCTGAAGGAAATATGCCCTAGAGGCAATAATAAAGTTATTATTTATTTCCTTATTTCATGATAAATGTTTATTATTCATGCTAGAATTGTATTAACCGGAAACATAATACATGTGTGAATACATAGACAAACATAGTGTCACTAGTATGCCTCTACTTGACTAGCTCGTTAATCAAAGATGATTAAGTTTCCTAACCATAGACATGAGTTGTCATTTGATTAACGGGATCACATCATTAGGAGAATGATGTGATTGACTTGACCCATTCCGTTAGCTTAGCACTTGATCGTTTAGTATGTTGCTATTGCTTTCTTCATGACTTATACATGTTCCTATGACTATGAGATTATGCAACTCCCGTTTACCAGAGGAACACTTTGTGTGCTACCAAATGTCACAACGTAACTGGGTGATTATAAAGGTGCTCTACAGGTGTCTCCGAAGGTCCTTGTTGAGTTGGCATATTTCGAGATTAGGATTTGTCACTCCGATTGTCGGAGAGGTATCTCTGGGCCCATTCGGTAATGCACATCACTATAAGCCTTGCAAGCATTCTAACTAATGAGTTAGTTGTGGGATGATGTATTACGGAATGAGTAAAGAGACTTGCCGGTAACGAGATTGAACTAGGTATTGAGATACCGACGATCGAATCTCGGGAAAGTAACATACCGATGACAAAGGGAACAACGTATGTTGTTATGCAGTTTGACCGATAAAGATCTTTGTAGAATATGTAGGAGCCAATATGGGCATCCGAGTTCCGCTATTGGTTATTGACCAGAGAAGTGTCTCGGTCATGTCTACATAGTTCTCGAACCCGTAGGGTCCGCACGCTTAACGTTCCTTGATGATATAGTATTTATGAGTTATGTATGTTGGTAACCGAATGTTGTTCGGAGTTCCAGATAAGATCACGGACATGACGAGGAACTCTGTAATGGTCCGGAGATAAAGTTTGATATATGGGATAATAGTGTTTGGTCTCCGGAAGGGTTCCGGGTGTTTCCCAAAATGTTTGGGTACGAGAACACTTTATTTGGGCCAAAGGAGAAAGCCCACAAGGTTTTTAGAAAGCGCAAAAGGAAGTTTTGCGGAGTACAGGGGCCAGACGCCAGGGTCCCTGGCGTCTGGGTCCAGACGCCGGGAACCCTGGCGTCTGGCGCAAGACCGAGAAGGACTCTTGCTTTTCGGGTGAAACCGACTTTGTGGAGGCTTGTACTCCAAGTTTCGACCCCAAGGCTCAACATATAAATAGAGGGGTAGGGCTAGCACCCAAGACATATCAAGAAACACCAAGACGTGTGCCAGCAACCCCGTCCCCTCTAGTTTATCCTCCGTCATAGTTTTTGTAGTGCTTAGGCGGAGCCCTGCGAAGATTGTTCTTCACCAACACCGTCACCACGCCGTCGTGCTGCTGAAACTCATCTAATACTTCGCCCCTCTTGCTGGATCGAGAACGCGAGGACGTCATCGAGCTGAACGTCTGCTGAACGCGGAGGTGCCGTACGTTCGGTACTTGATCGGGACGGATTGTGAAGGTGTATGACTACATCAACCGCGTTGATAAACGCTTCCGCTTTTGGTCTACGAGGGTACGTAGACATACTCTCCCCTCTCATTGCTATGCATCACTATGATCTTGCGTGTGCGTAGGAATTTTTTTGAAATTACTACGTTCCCCAACAGTGGCATCCGAGCCTGGTTTATGCGTAGATGTTATATGCACGAGTAGAACACAAGTGAGTTGTGGGCGATACAAGTCATACTGCTTACCAGCATGTCATACTTTGGTTCGACGGTATTGTTGGATGAAGCGGCCTGGACCGACATTACGCATATGCGTACGCGAGACTGGTTCTACCGACGTGCTTTGCACACAGGTGGCTGGCGGGTGTCAGTTTCTCCAACTTTAGTTGAACCGAGTGTGGCTATGCCCGGTCCTTGAGAAGGTTAAAACAACACTAACTTGACAAACTATCGTTGTGGTTTTGATGCGTAGGTAAGAACGGTTCTTGCTCAGCCCATAGCAGCCACGTAAAACTTGCAACAACGAAGTAGAGGACGTCTAACTTGTTTTTGCAGGGCATGTTGTGATGTGATATGGTCAAGACATGATGCTATATTTTGTTGTATGAGATGATCATGTTTTGTAACCGAGTTATCGGCAACTGGTAGGAGCCATATGGTTGTCGCTTTATTGTATGCAATGCAATCGCCCTGTAATTGCTTTACTTTATCACTAAGCGGTAGCGATAGTCGTAGAAGCAATAGTTGGCGAGACGAAAACGATGCTACGATGGAGATCAAGGTGTCGCGCCGGTGACGATGGTGATCATGACGGTGCTTCGGAGATGGAGATCATAAGCACAAGATGATGATGGCCATATCATATCACTTATATTGATTGCATGTGATGTTTATCTTTTATGCATCTTATTTTGCTTAGATCGACGGTAGCATTATAAGATGATCTCTCACTAAATTTCAAGATAAAAGTGTTCTCCCTGAGTATGCACCGTTGCCAAAGTTCATCGTGCCGAGACACCACGTGATGATCGGGTGTGATAAGCTCTACGTCCATCTACAACGGGTGCAAGCCAATTTTGCACACGCAGAATACTCGGATTAAACTTGACGAGCCTAGCATATGCAGATATGGCCTCGGAACACCTGAAACTGAAAGGTCGAGCGTGAATCATATAGTAGATATGATCAACATAGTGATGTTCACCATTGAAAACTACTCCATCTCACGTGATGGTCGGACATGGTTTAGTTGATATGGATCACGTGATCACTTAGATGATTAGAGGGATGTCTATCTAAGTGGGAGTTCTTTAGTAATATGATTAATTGAACTTTAATTTATCATGAACTTAGTCCTGGTAGTATTAGCATATCTATGTTGTAGATCAATAGCTCGCGTTTAGCTCCCCTGTTTTATTTTTGATATGTTCCTAGAGAAAAATAAGTTGAAAGATGTTAGTAGCAAAGATGTGGACTAGCTCCGTGATATGAGGATTATCCTCATTGCTGCACAGAAGTATTATGTCCTTGATGCACCGCTAGGTGATAGAACTATTGCAGGAGCAGATGCAGACGTTTTGAACGTTTTGACAAAAGCTCGGTATGATAACTACTTGATAGTTTAGTGCACTGGTACGTCTCCGTCGTATCTATTTTCCAAACACTTTTTCCCTTGTTTTGGACTCTAACTTGCATGATTTGAATGGAACTAACCCGGCCTGACGCTGTTTTCAGCAGAATTGCTATGGTGTTATTTATGTGCAGAAACAGAAGTTCTCGGAATGACCTGAAACTTCATGGAACATCTATTCGGAAATAATAAAAAATCCTTGCAAAAGATGAAGACCAGGGGGGCCACCACCTGTCCACGAGGGTGGGGGCGCGCCCCCTACCTCGTGGCCCCCTGGAGCTACTCCGACCTCAACTCCAACTCTATATATTTGCTTTCGGGGAGAAAAAATCAGAGAGAAGGATTCATCGCATTTTACGATACGGAGCCGCTGCCAAGCCCTAAAACCTCTCGGGAGGGCTGATCTGGAGTTCGTTCGGGGCTCCGGAGAGGGGAATCCGTCGCCATCGTCATCATCAACCATCCTCCATCACCAATTTCATGATGCTCACCGCCGTGCGTGAGTAATTCCATCGTAGGCTTGCTGGACGGTGATGGGTTGGATGAGATCTATCATGTAATCGAGTTAGTTTTGTTAGGGTTTGATCCCTAGTATCCACTATGTTCTGAGATTGATGTTGCTATGACTTTGCTATGCTTAATGCTTGTCACTAGGGCCTGAGTGCCATGATTTCAGATCTGAACCTATTATGTTTTCATCAATATATGAGAGTTCTTGATCCTATCTTGCAAGTCTATAGTCACCTATTATGTGTTATGATCCGTTAACCCCGAAGTGACAATAATCGGGATACTTACCGGTGATGACCATAGTTTGAGGATTTCATGTATTCACTATGTGCTAATGCTTTGTTCCGGTACTCTATTAAAAGGAGGCCTTAATATCCCTTAGTTTCCATTAGGACCCCGCTGCCACGGGAGGGTAGGACAAAAGATGTCATGCAAGTTCTTTTCCATAAGCACGTATGACTATATTCAGAATACATGCCTACATTACATTGATGAACTGGAGCTAGTTATGTGTCACCCTATGTTATGATTGTTACATGATGAACCGCATCCGGCATAATTCTCCATCACCGATCCATTGCCTATGAGCTTTCCATACATTGTTCTTTGCTTATTTACTTTTCCGTTGCTATTGCTATCATCACTACAAAATACCAAAAATATTACTTTTGCTACCATTACCTTTTCCTACCATTACCACTACTATCATATTACTTTGCTACTAAATACTTTGCTGCAGATATTAAGTTTCCAGGTGTGGTTGAATTGACAACTCAGCTGTTAATACTTGAGAATATTCTTTGGCTCCCTTTGTGTCGAATCAATAAATTTGGGTTGAATACTCTACCCTCGAAAACTTTTGCGATCCCCTATACTTGTGGGTTATCATGCACCATGCTTTACGGCTTAGAACCGGGACTTCAAAAATGTTTTGAACGCCACGGAGCATATAAGATGTTCCAAGAGCTGAAATTGGTATTTCATACTCATGCCTGTGTCGAGAGGTATAAGACCTCTGACATTACTTTGCCTACAAGATGGAGGAGAATAGCTCAACCAGTAAGCATGTGCTCGGATTGTCTGAGTACTACAATCACTTGAATCAAGTGGGAGTTAAGATAGTGATTGACAGAGTTCTCTAGTCACTATCACCAAGTTGCTAGAACTTCGTGATGAACTATAATATGCAAGGGATAACGGAAACGATTCCCAAGCTCTTCATGATGCTGAAATCGACGAAGGTAGAAATCAAGAAAAGCATAAAGTGTTGATGGTTAACAAGACCACTAGTTTCAAGAAAAGGGCAAAAGGAAGAAGGGGAACTTCAAGAAGAACGGCAAGCAAGTTGCTGCTCAAGTGAAGAAGCCCAAATTTGGACCTAAGCCTGAGACTAAGTGCTTTTACTGCAAAGGGACTAGTCACTGGAAGCAGAACTACCCCAAGTATTTGGCGGATAAGAAGGATGGCAAAGTGAACAAAGATATATTGGATATACATGTTAATGATGTGTACTTTACTAGTGTTTATAGCAACCCCTCAGTATTTGATACTAGTTCAGTTGCAAAGAGTAGTAACTTGAAACGGTAGTTGCAGAATGAACAAAGACTAGTTAAGGGTGAAGTAATGATGTGTGTTGGAAGTAGTTCCAAGAATGATATGATCATCATCGCACACTCCCTATACTTTCGGGATTAGTGTTGAACCTAAATAAGTGTTATTTGGTGTTTGCGTTGAGCATGAGTATGATTTGATCATGTTTATTGCAATATGGTTATTCATTTAAGTTAGAGAATAATTTTTATTCTATTTACATGAACAAACCTTCTATGGTTATACACCCAATGAAAATGGTTTGTTGAATCTCGATCGTAGTGATACACATATGCATAATATTGAAGCCAAAAGATGCAAAGTTAATAATGATAGTGCAACTTATTTGTGGCACTGCCATTTAGGTCATATTGGTGTAAAGTGCATGAAGAAAATCCATGCTGATGGGCTTTTGGAATCACTTGATTATGAATCAGTTGATGCTTGCGAACCATGCCTCATGGGCAGATATGACTAAGACTCCATTCTCCAGAACAATGGAGCGAGCAACTGACTTATTGGATATAATATATACTGATGTATGAGGTCCGATGAGTGTTGAGGCTCGCGGTGGGTATCGTTATTTCCTAACCTTCACAGATGATTTGTGCAGATATGGGTATATCTACTTGAAGAAACCTAAGTCTGAAATGTTTGAAAAAGTTTAAAGAATTTCAGAGTGAAGTGGAAAATCATCGGAACAAGAAAATAAAGTTTCTACGATCTGATCACAGAGGCGAATATTTGAGTTACGAGTTTGGTCTTCAATTCAAACAATGTGGAATAGTTTCACAAACTCATGCCACCTGGAACACCACAGCGTAATGGTGTGTCCGAACATCACAACCGTACTTTATTTGATATAGTGAAATCAATGATGTCTCTTACCGATTTACCACTATCGTTTTGGGGTTATGCATTAGAGACAGCTGCATTCACATTAAAAAGGGCACCATCTAAATCCGTTGAGACGACACCGTATGAACTGTGATTTAGCAAGAAACCTAAGTTGTCGTTTCTTAAAGTTCGGGGTTGCGATGCTTATGTGAAAAAAGTTTCATCCTGATAAGCTCAAACCTAAATCGTAGAAATGTGTCTTCATAGGATACCCAAAGGAGACAGTTGGGTACACCTTCTATCACATACCCGAAGGCAAGACATTCGTTGCTAAGAATGGATCCTTTCTAGAGAAGGATTTTTCTCTCGAAAGAAGTGAGTGGGAGGAAAGTAGAACTTGATGAGGTAACTGTACCTGCTCCCTTATTGGAAAGTAGTTCATCACAGAAATCTGTTTGTGTGACTCCTACACCAATTAGTGAGGAAGCTAATGATGGTGATCATGTAACTTCAGATCAAGTTACTACCGAACCTCGTAGGTCAACCAGAGTGAGATCCGCACCAGAGTGGTACGGTAATCCTGTTCTGGAGGTCATGTTAATTGACCATGATGAACCTACGAACTATGAGGAAGCAATGATGAGCCCAGATTCCGTGAAATGGCTTGAGGCCATGAAATCTGAGATGGAATCCATGTATGAGAACAAAGTTTGGACTTTGGTTGACTTGCCCGATGATCGGAAATCCATAGAAAATAAATGGATCTTCAAGAGGAAGACGAACGATGATAGTAGTGTTACTATCTACAAAGCTAGACTTGTCGAGAAAGGTTTTGACAAAGTTCAAGGTGTTGACTATGATGAGATTTTCTCACTCGTAGCGATGCTTAAGTCTGTCTGAATCATGTTAGCAAATTGCCACATTTTATGAAATCTGGCAAATGGATGTCAAAACTACATTCCTTAATGGATTTCTTAAAGAAGAGTTGTATATGATGCAACCAGAAGGTTTTGTCGATCCTAAAGGTGCTAACAAAATGTGCAAGCTCCAGCGATCCATCTATGGACTGGTGCAAGCATCTCAGAGTTGGAATATACGCTTTGATGAGTTGATCAAAGCATATAGTTTTATACAAACTTGTGGTGAAGCATGTATTTACAAGAAAGTGAGTGGGAGAACTACAACATTTCTGATAAATATATGTGAATGACATATTGTTGATCAGAAATAATGTAGAATTTTCTGGAAAGCATAAAGGAGTATTTGAAAGGAGTTTTTCAAATAAAGACCTCGGTGAAGTGCTACCTCTTGAGCACTGCGTTGGATTTCCTTGAAGAGGAAAGGATGATGCAGCAAAGTAGCGTAAGTATTTCCCTCAGTTTTTGAGAACCAAGGTATCAATTCAGTAGGAGGCTACGCGCGAGTCCCTCGTACCTGCACAAAATGAATAACTCCTCACAACCAACGCGATAAGGGGTTGTCAATCCCTTCACGGCACTTACGAGAGTGAGATCTGATAGATATGATAAGATAAGGTTTTTGGTATTTTTGTGATAAAGATGCAAAGTAAAATAAAAGCAAAGTAAAAACCAAAGGAAATAACTAAGTATTGGAAGATTAATATGATGAAGATAGACCCGGGGGCCATAGGTTTCACTAGTGGCTTCTCTCAAGAGTATAAGTATTTTACGGTGGGTGAACGAATTAATGTTGAGCAATTGACAGAATTGAGCATAGTTATGCGAATATCTAGGTATGATCATGTATATAGGCATCACATCCGAGACAAGTAGACCGACTCCTGTCTGCATCTACTACTATTACTCCACTCATCAACCGCTATCCAGCATGCATCTAGAGTATTAAGTTCATGAAAACAGAGTAACGCCTTAAGCAAGATGACATGATGTAGAGGGATAAATTCATGCAATATGATAAAAAAACCATCTTGTTATCCTCGATGGCAACAATACAATACGTGCCTTGCTGCCCCTACTGTCACTGGGAAAGGACACCGCAAGATTGAACCCAAAGCTAAGCACTTCTCCCATTGCAAGAAAGATCAATCTAGTAGGCCAAACCAAACTGATAATTCGAAGAGACTTGCAAAGATAACCAATCATACATAAAAGAATTCAGAGAAGATTCAAATATTGTTCATAGATAATCATGATCATAAACCCACAATTCATCGGTCTCAACAAACACACCGCAAAAAGAAGATTACATCGAATAGATCTCCACAAGAGAGGGGGAGAACATTGTATTGAGATCCAAAAAGAGAGAAGAAGCCATCTAGCTAATAACTATGGACCTGAAGGTCTGAGGTAAAATACTCACACTTCATCGGAGGGGCTATGGTGTTGATGTAGAAGCCCTCCGTGATGGATGCCCCCTCCGGCGGAGCTTTGGAACAGGCCCCAAGATGCGATCTCGTGGATATAGAAAGTTACGGCGGTGGAATTAGGGTTTTGGCTCCTGTTCTGATCATTTGGGGGTACGTAGGTATATATAGGAGGAAGGAGTGCGTCGGTGGAGCAACAGGGGGCCCACGAGGGTGGAGGGCGCGCCGGGGGGGGGGGGGTAGGCGTGCCCCCTACCTCGTGGCTTCCTCCTTTATTTCTTGACGTAGGGTCCAAGTCTCCTGGATCATGTTTTCATTCCGTTTGGACTCCGTTTGATATTCCTTTTCTGCGAAACTCTGAAATAGGCAAAAAACAACAATTCTGGGCTAGGCCTCCGGTTAATAGGTTAGTCCCAAAAATAATATAAAATTGGATAATAAAGCCCAATAATGTCCCAAACAGTAGATAATATAGCATGGAGCAATCAAAAATTATAGATATGTTGGAGACGTATCAAGCATCCCCAAGCTTAATTCCTGCTCGTCCTCGAGTAGGTAAATGATAAAAAAGATAATTTTGATGTGGAGTGCTACTTGGCATAATTTTAATGTAATTCTTCTTAATTGTGGTATGAATATTCAGATCCGAAAGATTCAAGATAAAAGTTCATATTGACATAAAAATAATAATACTTCAAGCATACTAACTAAGCAATTATGTCTTCTCAAAATAACATGGCCAAAGAAAGTTCATCCCTACAAAATCATATAGTTTAGTCATGCTCCATTTTCGTCACACAAGAATGCGCTCATCATACACAACCCCGATGACAAGCCAAGCAATTGTTTCATACTTTAGTAATCTCAAACCTATAAACTTTCACGCAATATATGAGCGCGATCCATGGACATAGCACTATGGGTGGAATAGAATATGATGATGTGGGTTATGTGGAGAAGACAAAAAAGGAGAAAGTCTCACATCAACGAGGCTAATCAATGGGCTATGGAGATGCCCATCGATTGATGTTAATGCAAGGAGTAGGGATTGCCATGCAACGGATGCACTAGAGGTATAAATGTATGAAAGCTCAACAAAAGAAACTAAGTGGGTGTGCATCCAACTTGCTTGCTCATGAAGACCTAGGGCACTTGAGGAGGCCCATTGTTGGGATATACAAGCCAAGTTCTATAATGAAAAATTCCCGCTAGTATATGAAAGTGACAAAACAAGAGACTCTCTATCATGAAGATTATGGTGCTACTTTTAAGCACAAGTGTGGCAAAGGATAGTAGCATTGTCCCTTCTCTCACATTTTTTTGGGCCTTCTATTCTTTTTTTATGGCCTTTCTCTCCTTTTTTTTAATTCCTCACTTGGGACAATGCTCTAGGAAATGATGATCAACACACTTCTATTTATTTACAACTCAATGGTTACAACTCGATGCTAGAACAAAAAGATGACTCTATATGAATGCCTCTGGCAGAGTACCGGGATATGCAATGAACCAAGAGTGACATGTATGAAAGAATTATGAACGGTGGCTTTGCCACAAATACTATGTCAACTACATGATCATGCTAAGCAATATGACAATGATGAATGTGTCATGATAAACGGAATGGTGGAAAGTTGCATGGCAATGTATCTCGGAATGGCTATGGAAATGCCATAATAGGTAGGTATGGTGGCTGTTTTGAGGAAGATATAAGGAGGTTTATGTGTGAAATAGCGTATCATATCACGGGGTTTGGATGCACCGGCGAAGTTTGCACCAACTCTCAATGTGAGAAAGGGCAATGCACGGTACTGAAGAGGCTAGCAATGATGGAAGGGTGAGAGTGCGTATAATCCATGGACTCAACATTAGTCATAAAGAACTCACATACTTATTGCAAAAATCTATAATTCATCAAAAACCAAGCACTACGTGCATGCTCCTAGGGGGATAGATTGGTAGGAAAAGACCATCGCTCGTCCCCGACCGCCACTGATAAGGAGGACAATCAAAGAACACCTCATGTTTCAAATTTGTTGCATAACGTTTACCATACGTGCATGCTATGGGACTTGCAAACTTCAACACAAGCATTTCTCAAATTCACAACTACTCAACCAGAACGACTTTGATATTATTACCTCCATATCTCAAAACAATCATCAAGCATCAAACTTCTCTTAGTATTCAAAACACTCATAAGATTTTTTTACTAATCTTGAATACCTAGCATATTAGGATTATTTAAGCAAATTACCATGCTATTTAAGACTCTCAAAATAATCTAAGTGAAGCATGAGATATCAATAGTTTCTATAAAACAAATCCACCACCGTGCTCTAAAATATATAAGTGAAGTACTAGAGCAAAACTATATAACTCAAAAGATATAAGTGAAGCACATAGAGTATTCTAACAAATTCCAAATCATGTATGGCTCTCTCAAAAGGTGTGTACATCAAGGATGATTGTGGTAAACTAAAAATAAAAGACTCAAATCGTGCAAGACGCTCCAAGCAAAAAACATATCATGTGGTGAATAAAAATATAGCTCCAAGTAAAGTTGCCGATAGAAGTAGACGAAAGAGGGGATGCCTTCCGGGGCATCCCCAAGCTTTGGCTTTTAGGTGTCCTTAGATTATCTTGGGGGTGCCATGGGCATCCCCAAGCTTAGGCTCTTGCCACTCCTTGTTCCATAATCCATCAAATCTTTACCCAAAACTTGAAAACTTCACGACACAAAACTTAAAGTAGAAAATCTCGTGAGCTCCGTTAGCGAACGAAAAAACAAAAGACCACTTCAAGGTACTGTAATGAACTCATTATTTATTTATATTAGTGTTAAACCTACTGTATTCCAACTTCTCTATGGTTTATAAACTATTTTACTAGCCATAGATTCATCAAAATAAGCAAACAACTCACGAAAAACAGAATCTGTCAAAAACATAACAGTCTATAGTAATCTGTAGCTAGCGCAAGATCTGGAACCCCAAAAATTCTAAAATAAATAGCTGGACGTGAGTAATTTATCTATTAATCATCTTAAAAAATAATTAACTAAATATCACTTTCAAAATAAAAATGGCAGCAGTTCTCGTGAGCGCTAAAGTTTCTGTTTTTTACAGCAAGATAACAAGACTTTCCCCAAGTCTTCCCAACGGTTCTACTTGGCACAAACACTAATTAAACACAAAAAACACAACCAAAACAGAGGCTAGGTAAATTATTTATTAAAAATCAGGAGCAAAGAGCAAGGAATAAAAATAAAATTGGGTTGCCTCCCAACAAGCGCTATCGTTTAACGCCCCTAGCTAGGCATAAAAAGCAAGGATAGATCTAGGTATTGCCATCTTTGGTAGGCAATCCATAAGTGGCTCTCATAATAGATTCATAAGGTAATTTAATTTTATTTATAGGAAAGTGTTCCATGCCTTTCCTTAACAGAAATTGGAATCTAATATTTCCTTCCTTCATATCAATAATTGCACCAATCATTCTAAGGAAAGGTCTACCAAGGATAATAGGACATGAAGGATTGCAATCTATGTCAAGAACAATAAAATCTATGGGCACATAATTCCTATTTGCGACAATAAGAACATCATTGATTCTTCCCATTGGTTTCTTAATAGTGGAATCCGCAAGGTGCAAGTTTAAAGAGCAATCATCAAAATCACGGAAACCTAACAAATCACACAAGGTCTTTGGAATCGTGGAAACACTAGCACCCAAATCACATAAAGCATAGAACTCATGATCTTTAATCTTAATTTTAATAGTTGGTTCCCACTCATCATAAATTTTTCTAGGGATAGAAACTTCCAACTCAAGTTTTTCTTCATAAGATTGCATCAAGGCATCAACGATATGTTTAGTAAACGCTTTATTTTGACTATAAGCACGAGGAGAATTTAGCATGGATTGCAACAAGGAAATACAATCAATAAAAGAGCAATTTTCATAATTAACTTCCTTGAAATCCAAAATAGTGGGTTTAACAACATCTAGGGTTTTAATTTCTTCAATCCCACTTTCATCAAATTTAGCATCAAGATCTAAAAACTCCGAATTTTTGGAACGCCTTCTAGGTAAAGGTGGATCATATTCAGTCCCATCATTAGCAAGATTCATATTGCAAAACAAAGATTTAATAGGGGACACATCAATAACTTTTAGATCTTCATCTTTATTTTCATAAAAATCCGGTTTAGCGGCCATCCTATTAACTAAGGTAGCCTGCTTATCCAAAATTTCAGCAGTCAATTTCCCAAGACGAGCAATTTGGGATCTTAAACCATCAAATTCTTTAGACATATCATCGAGCTCTTTATTCATAAAACTCATAAAACTTTTCTGTTCCTTAAGCTCGTTTCTGAAGAAATTATTATGCTCAAATTGCAAAATCATAAAACTCCTGACATTGCTTTCGATCTCTTCTAACCTTTTAAGGTGAAGATCACCAAATCTAGGTAGAGCCATTGTGACAAACGAGCAATCCAACACACAAGCAAACAAAAATCAAGCGGGCAAAAAGAGGCAAATAGAGAAAGAGAGGGAGGACAGAGAGAGAGAGGGTGAATAAAACGGCAAGGGTGAAGTGGGGGAGAGGAGAATGAGAGGCAAATGGCAAATAATGTAATGCGGGAGATAAGGGTTGTGATGGGTACTTGGTATGTTGACTTTTGCGTAGACTCCCCGGCAACGGCGCCAGAAATCTTCTTGCTACCTCTTAAGCACTGCGTTGGATTTCCTTGAAGAGGAAAGGATAATGCAGCAAAGTAGCGTAAGTATTTCCCTCAGTTTTTGAGAACCAAGGTATCAATCCAGTAGGAGGCTACGCGCGAGTCCCTCGTAACTGCACAAAACAAATAACTCCTCGCAACCAACGCGATAAGGGGTTGTCAATCCCTTCACGGTGACTTACGAGAGTGAGATCTGGTAGATATGATAAGATAATATTTTTGGTATTTTTGTGATAAAGATGCAAAGTAAAATAAAAGCAAAGGAAATAATGAAGTATTGGAAGATTAATATGATGAAGATAGACCCGGGGGGCATAGGTTTCACTAGTGGCTTCTCTCAAGAGCATAAGTATTTTACGGTGGGTGAACGAATTATTGTTGAGCAATTGACAGAATTGAGCATAGTTATGAGAATATCTAGGTATGATCATGTATATAGGCATCACGTCTGAGGCAAGTAAACTCGTCGGTGGAGCAACATGGGGCCCACGAGGGTGGAGGGCGCGCCTGGGGGGTAGGCGCTACCTCGTGGCTTCCTCGTTTATTTCTTGACGTAGGTTCCAAGTCTCCTAGATCATGTTCATTCCGAAAATCACGTTCCCGAAGGTTTCATTCCGTTTGGACTCCGTTTGATATTCCTTTTCTGCGAAACTCTGAAATAGGAAAAAAACAACAATTCTCGGTTGGGCCTCCGGTTAATAGGTTAGTCCCAAAAATAATATAGAAGTGGATAATAAAGCCCAATAATGTCCCAAACAGTAGATACTATAGCATGGAGCAATCAAAAATTATAGATACGTTGGAGACGTATCATGAAGCTACTTACATATTGAGCATCAAGATCTATAGAGATAGATCAAGACGCTTGATAAGTTTTTTCAATGAGTACATACCTTGACAAGATTTTGAAGTAGTTCAAAATGGAACAGTCAAAGAAAGAGTTCTTACCTGTGTTATAAGGTGTGAAATTGAGTAAGACTCAAAGCCCGACCACGGCAGAAGATAGAAAGAGAATGAAATTCATTCCCTATGCCTCAGCCATAGTTTCTATAAAGTATGCCATGCTGTGTACCAGATCTATTGTATACCCTACACTGAGTTTAGCAAGGGAGTACAATAGTGATCTAGGAGTAGATCACTGGACAGCGGTCAAAATTATCCTTAGTGGAATAAGGATATGTTTCTCGATTATGGAGGTGACAAAAGGTTCGTCGTAAAGGGTTACGTCGATGCAAATTTTGACATTGATCCAGATGACTCTAAGTCTCAATCTGGATACATTTTGAAAGTGGGAGCAATTAGCTAGAGTAGCTCTGTGCAGAGCATTGTTGACATAGAAATTTGCAAAATACATACGAATCTGAATGTGGCAGACCCGTAGACTAAACTTCTCTCACAAGCAAAACATGATCACACCTTAGTACTCTTTGGGTGTTAATCACATAGCAATGTGAACTAGATTATTGACTCTAGTAAACCCTTTGGGTGTTGGTCACATGATGATGTGAACTATCAACTATGGGTGTTAATCACATGGTGATGTGAACTATTGGTGTTAAATCACATGGCGATGTGAACTACATTATTGACTCTAGTGCAAGTGGGAGACTGAAGGAAATATGCCCTAGAGGCAATAATAAAGTTATTATTTATTTCCATATTTCATGATAAATGTTTACTATTCATGCTAGAATTGAATTAACCGGAAATAATACATGTGTGAATACATGGACAAACATAGTGTAACTAGTATGCCTCCACTTGACTAGCTCGTTAATCAAAGATGGTTAAGTTTCCTAACCATAGACATGAGTTGTCATTTGATTAATGGGATCACATCATTAGGAGAATGATATGATTGACTTGACCCATTTCGTTAGCTTAGCACTTGATCGTTTAGTATGTTGCTATTGCTTTCTTCATGACTTATACATGTTCCTATGACTATGAGATTATGCAACTCCCGTTTACTAGAGGAACACTTTGTGTGCTACCAAATGTCACAATGTAACTAGGTGATTATAAAGGTGCTCTATAGGTGTCTCCGAAGGTACTTGTTGAGTTGGCGTATTTCGAGACTAGGATTTGTCACTCCCATTGTCGGAGAGGTATCTTTGGGCCCATTCGGTAATGCACATCACTATAAGCCTTGCAAGCATTGTAACTAATGAGTTAGTTGTGGGATGATGTATTACAGAACGAGTAAAGAGACTTGCCAGTAACGAGATTAACTAGGTATTGAGATACCGACGATCGAATCTCAGGCAAGTAACATACCAATGACAAAGGGAACAACGTATGTTGTTATGCAGTTCGACTGATAAAGATCTTCGTAGAATATGTAGGAGCCAATATGGGCATCTGGGTTCCGCTATTGGTTATTGACCAGAGAAGTGTCTCGGTCATGTCTACATAGTTCTCGAACCCGTAGGGTCCGCACGCTTAACGTTCGTTGACGATATAGTATTTATGAGTTATGTATGTTGGTAACCGAATGTTGTTCGGAGTTTCGGATAAGATCACGGACATGATGAGGAACTCCGTAATGGTCTGGAGATAAAGTTTGATATATGGGATAATAGAGTTTGGTCTCCGGAAGGGTTCCGGAATTCACCGGAAGGGGTTCCGGGTGTTTCCCAAAATGTTTGGGTACGAGAACACTTTATTTGGGCCAAAGGAGAAAGCCCACAAGGTTTTTGGAAAGCGCAAAAGGAAGTTTTGCGGAGTCCAGGGGCCAGACGCCGGGAACCCTGGCGTCTGGCCCTGGAGTCCGAGAAGGACTCTTGCTTTTCGGGTGAAACCGACTTTGTGGATGCTTGTACTCCAAGTTTCGACCCCAAGGCTCAACATATAAATAGAGGGGTAGGGCTAGCACCCAAGACATATCAAGAAACACCAAGCCGTGTGCCGGCAACCCCGTCCCCTCTAGTTTATCCTCCGTCATAGTTCTCGTAGTGCTTAGGCGAAGCCCTGCGAAGATTGTCCTTCACCAACACCGTCACCATGACGTCGTGCTGCCGGAACTCATCTACTACTTCGCCCCTCTTGCTGGATCGAGAACGCGAGGACGTCATCGAGCTGAACGTCTACTAAACGCGGAGGTGCCGTACGTTCGGTACTTGATCGGGACGGATTGTGAAGGTGTACGACTACATCAACCGCGTTGATAAACGCTTCCGCTTTTGGTCTACGAGGGTACATAGACATACTCTCCCCTCTCATTGCTATGCATCACCATCATATTGCGTGTGCGTAGGAATTTTTTTGAAATTACTATGTTCCCCAACATGTTCAACTAGTTCTAGATCAATTAATCTTAACTGCAACCTGCCTTTGACTAATTTCTCAACTAGGACGTGGGACAGAGGGACCGGTTTTTTGTCAAGTGGGACAAGTCATTTCGAATTTTGGTGGGTGAGAGATGAGGCAGATCTAAACCAATGAGGCAAGATTACCAACTCCCCTTTATAGTTGCCTCGCGATAAGCCATTGCCTCAAGCGACTTCGGATCGACCACTCCTTGAAAGAGTATTGATGAAGCACCAAGGAATCCTCCTATGCTATAGCTTGCGACGACCACTGTTGATCCATCCACTGTGTTCTTAGATATTGCGGCATCACCATTTATTTTTTCTCACCCCCGATCACAGTGGAATCTTGTGAGGGTGCATAACGTCTATCCGCCTATGCTATACCTTGCGACGACCACTGTTGATCCGGCCACTGTGTTCTTAGATATTGCGGCATCACCTTTTTTGTCACCCCCGATCACGGTGGAATCTTGTGAGGGTGCATAACGTCTATCTTGTGTGCCATCGAAACAACCACCTATTTCGAACTAATTGCCAAATTTGATATGAAGCAGGCAATAAGCATCTCGGGTAGTGGATTTTTGGTATGTGTCTTCACGAAGCATACCATATCGTCCATACAAGGTCACTCACATGCATGCAACGTGATTATGGAAGGTGACGTGGAGGATGACCATTGGGTCGCGCCGTAGCCAAAGCATTTGTCCCGTTGCCGTCCGATACTCCTCCAACTTTTGTTACCCCACCAGCAAGTTTAGCTTCGTCTAAAAAACGCAGGTTAACCCTAAACCCCGCAAAAAAAACTCTAAACCATCTTCCGATCCGAGGGGCAGATCAAAGTCTCATGAGCCCACTCCTAACCCGCGACTCAGAACCATCCTCCGATCCAAGGCGCACGTCAAGTCGTCCCAAACATGATGTCGAGCAGTGCGCTGCCCAACCAACAAGATGTGCAAGCGTATTGCCAGCAAGAAAAGCGTGCACACATCGCCGGGACCGCCGATCCGCCTCACGCGCGCTGCGGTTTGCCCGCTGCTGACCCTAACTGGTACGTGAGTTTCGCTGTTCCACCGATGCCGATCCGTGGCAAAGAATACCACCATGTCTTCTCATCTGACTGAACTCGATCGTGCTATGCGGCATGCAGGAGGAACTGGCGGACCTGACCGCCGTGCCAGCGGGCCTGGTTGCCGAGCGCGTCCACGCGGACAACGTCGTCGACTACCTCCGCTTCCGCGCGGTGTGCAAGTCGTGGCGACGGTGCACCGCCTCCCAGCACACGCACGGCGGCCTGGACCGCCGGTTCCATCCCTGGAGGTGGATCATGCTCCCGCGGACCTCCGGGGCCCTCCGGCGGCGCCGCGACCTCCTCAACGTCTTGACCGGGAAGCACATCCAGGTGGACCTGCCGGAGTTCCGCTGCCAGTATGTATTCAGGGCCACCTCCGAGGGCCTTCTCGTGCTGTGCACAAGCGCACCTATGCCGTGCGCCTCCTCAACCCACTCACCTGGCAGCTCGTCGTCCTCCCAGACGCGACCACGCTGTTGTACAACCCTAACACCCGGTGGACCAGGAACAGGTGTTCCCTCAAGTACCTGCGCGTGTCTGGAGGCTCAAACGTGGCGCTCCACCTCGGCCCATGCTCGCTGTTCATCTTGAAGCCCGGCGATGAGCGGTGGACGCCCTTGCCCGTCGATCACCGCAACAACAACGCGATCATTGCGACATTGTTGTTCGACGACCGCTTCTACTGCGCCACCGAGAAGGCCCTCATGGTGGTGGACGCCATCGTAGGCCAGCCGCCGCGGCTGGTGGCGGTGGTGGCCTGGCTAAGCAACTGGGAATTTAAGTAGTATGATTGGACCGTGAACCTAGTGGACAACGACGAGGAACTCGTTCTGGTGCACCGGGCCGGGTGTGGGGGTTACAAGGTGCACCAGGTGGATCCGGAGGCGGGAATCACCCTGCCTATTGATACATCTCCAACGTATCTATAATTTTTGATTGCTCCATGCTATATTATCTACTGTTTTGGGCAATATTGGGCTTTATTTTCCACTTTTATATTACTTTTGGGACTAACCTATTAACCGGAGGCCCAGCCCAGATTTGCTGCTTTATACCTATTTCAGTGTTTTGAAGAAAAGGAATATCAGACGGAGTTGAAATGGAATGAAATCAACTGGAGAAGTTATTTTTGGAAGGAAACACACCTGATAGACTTGGACCCCACGTCAGAAGATACGGGAGCTGCCAACGAGGGTGGGGGCGCCACCCTAGGGCGCGCCCCCCTGCCTCGTGGGGCCCTCGTGGCTCCCCTGATGTACCTCCTGCACCCGTATATACCCATGTGACCTAAAACTTCCAGAAGGCACAATAGATTGGGAGTTCCGCCGCCAGAAGCCTCCGTAGCCAGCGAAAACCAATCTAGACCCGTTCCGGCACCCTGCCGGAGGGGGCAATCCCTCTCCGGTGGCCATCTTCATCATCCCGGTGCTCTCCATGACGAGGAGGGAGTAGTTCTCCCTCGGGGCTGAGGGTATGTACCAGTAGCTATGTGTATGATCTCTCTCTCTCGTGTTCTTGATTTGGCACGATCTTGATGTATCGTCAGCTTTGCTATTATAGTTGGATCCTATGTTTCTCCTCCCCCTCTTCTCTCTTGTAATGAATTGAGTTTTCCCCTTGAAGTAATCTTATCGGATTGAGTCTTTAAAGATTTGAGAACACTTGATGTATGGCTTGCCGTGGATATCTGTGGTGACAATGGGATATCACGTGATTCACTTGATGTATGTTTTGGTGACCAACTTGCGGGTTCCGCCCATGAACCTATGCATAGGAGTTGGCACACGTTTTCGTCGTGATTCTCCGGTAGAAACTTTGGGGCACTCTTTGAGGTCCTTTGTGTTGGTTGAATAGATGAATCTGAGATTGTGTGATGCATATCGTATAATCATGCCCACAGATACTTGAGGTGACATTGG
Organism: Triticum urartu; assembly: GCF_003073215.2. Lineage (NCBI taxonomy): Eukaryota > Viridiplantae > Streptophyta > Magnoliopsida > Poales > Poaceae > Triticum > Triticum urartu. The sequence goes on from NC_053023.1 coordinate 166,501,805, forward strand.
AGTATCTAGGTGACATTAGGGTTTTGGTTGATTTGTGTCTTAAGGTGTTATTCTAGTACGAACTATAGGGCTGTTTGTGACACTTACAGGAATAGCCCAACGGATTGATTGGAAAGAATAACTTTGAGGTGGTTTCGTACCCTATCATAATCTCTTCGTTTGTTCTCCGCTATTAGTGACTTTGGAGTGACTCTTTGTTGCATGTTGAGGGATAGTTTTATGATCCAATTATGTTAGTATTGTTGAGAGGACTTACACTAGTGAAAGTATGAACCCTAGGCCTTGTTTCCTAGCATTGCAATACCGTTAACGCTCACTTTTATCACTTGCTACCTTGCTGTTTTTTATTATTTCAGATTACAAATACCTTTATCTACTATCCATATACCACTTGTTTCACCATATCTTCGCCGAACTAGTGCACCTATACAATTTACCATTGTATTGGGTGTGTTGGGGACACAAGAGACTCTTTGTTATTTGGTTGCAGGGTTGCTTGAGAGAGACCATCTTCATCCTACGCCTCCTACGGATTGATAAATCTTAGGTCATCCACTTGAGGGAAATTTGCTACTGTCCTACAAACCTCTGCACTTGGAGGCCCAACAACGTCTACAAGAAGAAGGTTGTGTAGTAGACATCAAGCTCTTTTCTGGTGCCGTTGCCGGGGATGTGAGTGCTTGAAGGTATATCTTTAGATCTTGCAATCGAGTCTTTTAGTTTCTTATTTTATCACTAGTTTAGTTTATAAAATAAAATTATTAAAAAAATTGGAATTGAGTTTGTCTCATACGCTTCATCTTTTTAATATCTTTCGTGAGTATGATGGAAAGGAAAATTGTGCTCAAGTGCTAGAAGAAGAAATCTATAAAATGTTTGGCACTAAATATTTGAATGATGAGCATGATTGCAATGTTGTTAGTATGAATTCCTTGAATATCCATGATGCTAATGATATGCAAAGCCACAAGTTTGGGGAAGCTATGTTTGATGAAGATGATATTTTTTGTCCCTCAAGTTTTGATGAGCAAATTTATTATGATGAAAGCATGCCTCCTATCTATGATGATTATTGTGATGACATGTATGCTTTAAAGAATAATTATAACCATGAAACTTGTCATCTTGATCTTAATTTTCAATCACATGATAGTTATTTTGTTGAGTTTGCTCCCACTATTATTCATGAGAAGAATTTTGCTTATGTGGAGAGTAGTAAATTTTCTATGCTTGTAGATCATGAAAAGAATGCTTTAGGTGCTGGTTATATTGTTGAATTCATTCATGATTCTACTGAAAATTATTATGAGGGAGGAATATATGCTTGTAGGAATTGCAATAATATCAAGTTTCCTCTCTATGTGTTTAAAGTTTTGAAGTTATGCTTGTTTTACCTTCCTATGCAAGTTGATTATTGTTCCCACAAGTTGTTTACTCACAAAATCCCTATGCATAGGAAGTGGGTTAGACTTAAATGTGCTAGTCATATTCTTCAAGATGCTCGCTTTATGTTACAATTCTTATCTTTTATGTGAGCATCATTGTCATTATCATGCCTAGCTAGAGGCGTTAAACGATAGCGCTTGTTGGGAGGCAACCCAACTTTATTTTTGTTCCTTGCTTTTTGTTCCTGTTTAGTAATAAATAATTCATCTAGCCTATTTTTAGATGTGGTTTTATGATTTTAATTAGTGTTTGTGCCAAGTAGAACCTTTGGGAAGACTTGGGGAGAGTCTTGTTGATCATGCTGTAAAAAACAGAAACTTTAGCGCTCACGAGAACTGCTGCCATTTTTATTTGGAGATTGATATTTATTTAATTCTTTTTTCAGATGATTAATAGATAAATTCCTCAGGTCCAGAAATTTATTTGAGAATTTTATGAGTTCCAGAAGTATACGTTTGATCCAAATTACTACAGACTGTTCTGTTTTTGACAGATTCTGTTTTTCATGTGTTGTTTACTTATTTTGATGAATTTATGGCTAGTAAAATAGTTTATAAACCATAGAGAAGTTGGAATAAAGTAGGTTTAACACCAATATAAATAAATAATTACTTCATTACAGTACCTTGAAGTGGTGATTTATTTTCTTATACTAACGGAGCTTACGAGTTTTCTACTTTAAGTTTTGTGTTGTGAAGTTTTCAAGTTTTGGGTATGGATTCGATGGACTATGGAATAAGGAGTTCCAAGAGCCTAAGATTGGGGATGCCCAAGGCACCCCAAGATAATATTCAAGGATATCCAAGAGCCTAAGCTTGGGGATGCCCCGGAAGGCATCCCCTCTTTCGTCTTCGTTCATCGGTAACTTTACTTGGAGCTATATTTTTATTCGCCACATGATATGTGTTTTGCTTGGAGCGTCAATTTATTTTGTTAGGATTTTCTTGATGTTATTTATAACAATATTTTTCATCTTTTATTCCAATAAAAGTGGCATTGATAGCCTTTACTATGCCTATGTTACAGGTATACATGTTGCTGTTTGAAAACAGAAAGTTTACCGCTGTTGCAATAATTTCCTAGAAAATTCAGAATGTGATAAAATGTTGAAAACTTTTGCATATTAAGCTCTGATAAATTTACTACAATGGGAATTTTCTTTCATAATTTTTGGAGCTAGGGAAGTATGGATGTTGCAGCATTCTTTACAGACTATCCTGTTTAGGAAGATTGCTGTTATGTTTGCATTGTTTGCATATGATTGCTTCTTTAATTATTCTATTTGAGGATAGGAATATTAAATATGCAGAGGAATTTAGTATGCAATGATGAATAATAATTTTAGTGATTTTCTACAGTAGAGTATGATAAGGTTTTTGCAATGGTTTATACTAACTTATCTCAAAAGTCCTTGTTGAGTTTTTTGTGGATGAAGTTTTTGAGATTTAAGGAGACCGTGATATGAGAGGAATTAAGGAGACACAAAAGCTCAAGCTTGGGGATGCCCAAGGCATCCAAAGATAATATTTCAATAAGTCTCAAGCATCTAAGCTTGGGGATGCCCCGGTTGGCATCCCACCTTTCTTCTTCAACAACTATCGGTTAGTTTCGATCGATCCTAAGTTTTTGCTTCTTCACATGATGTTTGCCATTCTTAGAATGTCATTTTATTTTGCTTTGCATGCTGTTTGAATAAAGTACCAAGATCTTAAATTATTAAATGCTAGAGAGTCTTCACATAGTTGCATAATTATTCGACTACTCATTGATCTTCACTTATATCTTTCGGAGTAGTTTGTTGTTGCTCTAGTGCTTCACTTATATCTTTTAGAGCATGATGGTAGTTTTATTTTGAAGATATAGATGAACTCGCATGCTTCACTTATATTATTTTGAGAGTCTTAAATAGCATGGTAATTTGCTTAAAATCCTAATATGCTAGGTATTCAAGAATAATAAAATTCTCTTATGAGTGTGTTGAATACTATGAGAAGTTTGATACTTGATAATTGTTTTGAGATATGGAGATGGTAATATTAGAGTCATGCTAGTTGAGTAGTTGTGAATTTGAGAAATACTTGTGTTGAAGTTTGTGATTCCCGTAGCATGCACGTATGGTGAACCGTTATGTGATGAAGTCGGAGCATGATTTATTTATTGATTGCCTTCCTTATGAGTGGCGGTCGGGGACAAGCGATGGTCTTTTCCTACCAATCTATCCCCCTAGGAGCATGCGCGTAATACTTTGCTTTGATAACTTGTAGATTTTTGCAATAAGTATATGAGTTCTTTATGACTAATGTTGAGTCCATGTATTATATGCACTTTTTCCCATTCCTTCCACCATTGCTAGCCTCTCTAGTACCGTGCAACTTTCGCCGATACCATAAACCCACCATATACCTTCCTCAAAACAGCCACCATACCTACCTATTATGGCATTTCCATAGCCATTCCAAGATATATTGACATGCAACTTTCCACCGTTCCGTTTATTATGACACGCTTCATCATTGTCATATTGCTTAGCATGATCATGTAGTTGACATGGTATTTGTGGCAAAGCCACTATTCATAATTCTTTCATACTTGTCACTCTTGATTCATTGCATATCCCAGTACACCGCCGGAGGCATTCATATAGAGTCATACTTTGTTCTAGTATCGAGTTGTATCATTGAGTTGTAAATAAATAGAAGTGTGATGATCATCATTCAATAGAGCATTGTCCCCAAAAAAGGAAAGGCCGAAAAAAGAGAAAGGCCAAATAAAAAAATAAAAAGGGGCAATGCTACTATCCTTTTACCACACTTGTGCTTCAAAGTAGCACCATGATATAGCGAGTCTCATATATTGTGCTTCAAAGTAGTACCATGTTCTTCATATAGAAAGTCTCATATGTTGTCACTTTCATATACTAGTGGGAATCTTTCATTATAGAACTTGGCTTGTATATTCCAATGATGGGCTTCCTCAAAATGCCCTAGGTCTTCGTGAGCGAGCAAGTTGGATGCACACCCACTAGTTTCTTTTGTTGAGCTTTCATATACTTATAGCTCTACCGAGTGGGCCCAGAGATACCTCTCCGTCACACGGAGCGACAAATCCCAGTCTCGATTCATGCCAACCCAACAAACACTTTCAGAGATACCCGTAGTGCACCTTTATAGCCACCCAGTTACGTTGTGACGTTCGGCACACCCAAAGCATTCCTACGGTATCCGGGAGTTGCACAATCTCATGGTCTAAGGAAATGATACTTGACATTAGAAAAGCTTTAGCACATGAACTAGATGATCTTGTGTTATGCTTAGGATTGGGTCTTGTTCATCACATCATTCTCCTAATGATGTGATACCATTATCAATGACATCCAATGTCCATGGTCAGGAAATCGTAACCATCTATTGATCAACGAGCTAGTCAACTAGAGGCTCACTAGGGACATGTTGTGGTCTATGTATTCACACATGTATTACGATTTCCGGATAACACAATTATAGCATGAACAATAGACAATTATCATGAACAAGGAAATATAATAATAACCATTTTATTATTGCCTCTAGGGCATATTTCCAACAGTCTCCCACTTGCACTAGAGTCAATAATCTAGTTACATTGTGATGAATCGAACACCCATACAGTTCTGGTGTGGATCATGTTTTGCTCGTGGAAGAGGTTTAGTCAACGGATCTGCGACATTCAGGTCCATATGCACTTTACAAATATCTATGTCTCCATCTTGAACATTTTCACGAATGGAGTTGAAGCGACGCTTGATATGCCTGGTCTTCTTGTGAAACCTGGGCTCCTTGGCAAGGGCAATGGCTCCAGTGTTGTCACAGAAGAGAGTCATCGGGCCCGATGCATTGGGAATAACTCCTAGGTCGGTAATGAACTCCTTCATCCAGATTGCTTCATGTGCTGCCTCCGAAGCTGTCATGTACTCTGCTTCACATGTAGATCCCGCCACGACGCTTTGCTTGCAACTGCACCAACTGACTGCCCCACCATTCAAAATATACACGTATCCGGTTTGTGACTTGGAGTCATCCAGATCCGTGTCAAAGCTAGCATCAACGTAACCCTTTACGACGAGCTCTTCGTCACCTCCATAAACGAGAAACATATCCTTAGTCCTTTTCAGGTACTTCAGGATGTTCTTGACCGCTGTCCAGTGTTCCATGCTGGGATTACTTTGGTACCTTCCTACCAAACTTACGACAAGATTCACATCAGGTCTGGTACACAGCATGGCATACATAATAGACCCTATGGCCGAGGCATAGGGGATGACACTCATCTTTTCTCTATCTTTTGCCGTGGTCGGGCATTGAGCCGTGCTCAATCTCACACCTTGCAATACAGGCAAGAACCCCTTCTTGGACTGATCCATATTGAACTTCTTCAATATCTTGTCAAGGTACGTGCTTTGTGAAAGACCAATGAGGCGTCTCGATCTATATCTATAGATCTTAATGCCTAATATGTAAGCAGCTTCTCCAAGGTCCTTCATTGAAAAACACTTATTCAAGTAGGCTTTGATACGTCTCCAACGTATCTATAATTTTTGATTGCTCCATGCTATATTATCTTCTGTTTTGGATGTTTATGGGCTTTATTATACACTTTTATATCATTTTTGGGACTAACCTATTAACCCAGAGCCCAGTGCCAGTTTCTGTTTTTACCTTGTTTTAGGGTTTAGAAGAAAAGGAAAATCAAACGGAGTCCAATTGACCTGAAACTTCACGGAACTTATTTTTGGATCAGAAGAAGCCCAGAAGACTTGAAGTGCACGTAAGGGAAGCTTCGAGGAGGCCACGAGGTAGGGAGGCGCGCCCTCCACCCTCGTGGGCCCCTTGTGGCCCCCATAACGTACTTCTTCCGCCTATATATCTCCATATACCCTAAAAACATCCGAGAGCACAATAGATCGGGAGTTCCGCCGCCAGAAGCCTCCGTAGCTACCGAAAACCAATCTAGACCCATTTTGGCACCCTGCCGGAGGGGGAATCCCTCTCCGATGGCCATCTTCATCATCCTGGTGCTCTCCATGATGAGGAGGGAGTAGTTCTCCCTCGGGGCTGAGGGTATGTACCAGTAGCTATGTGTTTGATCTCTCTCTCTCTCTCTCTCTCTTGTTCTTGAGGTGGTACAATCTTGATGTATCGCGAGCTTTGCTATTATAGTTTTAAAACATGATGATGCAATGCACATGATGACATGGCAAGATGCAACACGCAAGAAAATGACATGGCAACAACAGCGAATAACAGGAAGACACCTGGCACATCGGTCTCGGGGCGTTACAAGACCCGTTCCGGCACCCTGCCGGAGGGGGCAATCCTTTCTCCGGTGGCCATCTTCATCATCCCGGCGCTCTCCATGGCGAGGAGGGAGTAGTTCTCCCTCGGGGCTGAGGGTATGTACCAGTAGCTATGTGTTTGATCTCTCTCTCTCTCTCGTGTTCTTGATTTGGCACGATCTTGATGTATCGCGAGCTTTGCTATTATAGTTGGATCTTATGTTTCTCCTCCCCCTCTTCTCTCTTGTGTAATGAATCGAGTTTCCCCTTTGAAGTAATCTTATCGGATTGAGTCTTTAAAGACTTGAGAACACTTGATGTATGTCTTGCCGTGAATATCTGTGGTGACAATGGGATATCACGTGCCACTTGATGTATGTTTTGGTGACCAACTTGCGGGTTTCGTGACATTGGGAACCTATGCATAGGGGTTGGCACACGTTTTCGTCGTGATTCTCTCGTAGAAACTTTGGGGCACTCTTTGAGGTCCTTTGTGTTGGTTGAATAGATGAATATGAGATTGTGTGATGCATATCGTATAATCATCCCACGGATACTTGAGGTGACATTGGAGTATCTAGGTGACATTAGGGTTTTGGTTGATTTGTGTCTTAAGGTGTTATTCTAGTATGAACTCTAGGGCTGTTTGTGACACTTATAGGAATAGCCAACCGGATTGATTGGAAAGAATAACTTTGAGGTGGTTTCGTACCCTACCATAATCTCTTCGTTTGTTCTCGCTATTAGTGACTTTGGAATGACTCTTTATTGCATGTTGAGGGATAGTTATGTGACCCAATTATGTTAGTATTGTTGGGGGAACTTGCACTAGCGAAAGTATGAACCCTAGGCCTTGTTTCAACACATTGCAATACCGTTTACGCTCACTTTTATCATTAGTTACCTTGCTGTTTTTATATTTTCAGATTACAAATACCTTTATCTACTATCCATATTGCACTTGTATCACCATCTCTTCGCCGAACTAGTGCACCTATACAATTTACCATTGTATTGGGTGTGTTGGGGACACAAGAGACTCTTTGTTATTTGGTTGCAGGGTTGCTTGAGAGAGACCATCTTCATCCTACGCCTCCTATGGATTGATAAACCTTAGGTCATCCACTTGAGGGAAATTTGCTACTGTCCTACAAACCTCTGCACTTGGAGGCCCAACAACGTCTACAAGAAGAAGGTTGTGTAGTAGACATCAGCCTTTATGCTTTCCAAGAATTCTATATCATTTCCCATCAATAGTATGTCATCCACATATAATATGAGAAATGCCACAGAGCTCCCACTCACTTTCTTGTAAACACATGCTTCTCCATAAGTCTGTGTAAACCCAAAGGCTTTGATCATCTCATCAAAGCGAATGTTCCAACTCCGAGATGCTTGCACCAGCCCATAGATTGAGCGCTGGAGCTTGCACACCTTGTCAGCATTCTTAGGATCGACAAAACCTTCCGATTACATCATATACAATTATTCATTAAGGAAACCATTAAGGAATGCCGTTTTGACGTCCATCTGCCATATCCCATAATCATAGAATGCGGAAATTGCTAACATGATTCGGACGGACTTCAGCTTCTCTACGGGTGAGAAGGTCTCATCATAGTCAACCCCTTGAACATGTCGGTAACCCATAGCAACAAGCCGAGTGATACGTCTCCAACGTATCTATAATTTTTGATTGCTCCATGCTATATTATCTACTGTTTTGGGCAATATTGGGCTTTATTTTCCACTTTTATATTACTTTTGGGACAAACCTATTAATCGGAGGCCCAGCCCAGATTTGCGGTTTTATGCCTATTTCAGTGTTTTGAAGAAAAGGAATATCAGACGGAGTCGAAACGGAACGAAATCAACTAGAGAAGTTATTTTTGGAACGAAAGCCAGCCGATGGACTTGGACCCTACGTCAAGGAAGGAAGGAGGAGCTCGGGAGGGTAGGGGGCGCGCCCACCCCCTAGGGCACGTCGCCCTGCCTCGTGGGGCCCTCGTGACTCCCCTGACGTACTTCTTCCGCCTATATAACTCCACGTACCCTAAAACTTCCAGAACGAACAATAGATCGGGAGTTCCGCCGCCAATAGCCTCCGTAGTCACCAACAACCAATCTAGACCTGTAACGCCCTCGATGCGGCTATATCTCCCACGTGTCGAAGCACGACTTAGAGGCATAACCGCATTGAAAGCAATGTCGCAAGTGAGGTAATCTTCAGCAACCCATGTAATATATAAGGGGGGAAAATACATAGTTGGCTTACAATCGCCACTTCACACAATTACATGAGTAAAGCATTACATCATCCAGATACAAACAAGGTCCGACTACGGAACCAAAGTAAAAGAAGAACCCCAAATGCAACACGGTCCCCGATCGACCCCAACTGGGCTCCACTACTGATCAACTAGAACGAAACCACACAAAGGACAAGATCTTCATCGAGCTCATCCTGAGCTTGGTTGCGTCATCCGCACGGTCTCATCGGCACCTGCAAGCTGGTTTTGGAAGTATCTGTGAGCCACGGGGACTCAGACTATTTAAGCTTATGGGTAAGGTAAAGGTATGAGGTGGAGCTGCAGCAAGCGACTAGCATATATGGTGGCTAAACATACGCAAAAGAGAGCGAGAAGAGAAGACAAAGCACGGTCGAGAAATCTATGATCAAGAAGTGATCCTATAGCAACCTACGCCAAGCATAACTCCAACACCGTGTTCGCTTCCCGGACTCCACCGGAAAGAGACCATCACGGTTACACACGCGGTTGATGCATTTTTAATTAAGGTCAACTTTAGGTTTTCTACAACCGGACGTTAACAAATTCCCATCTGCCCATAACCGCGGGCACGGCTTTCGAAAGTTCAAATCCCTGCAGGGGTGTCCCAACTTAGCCCATCACAAGATCTCACGGTCAACAAAGGAATAGACCTCCTCTCGAGACGTTCCGATCAGACTCGGTATCCCGGTACAACAAGACATTTCGACAGGGTAAAACTAAACCAGCAACACCGCCCGAATGTGCCGACAAATCCCGATAGGAGCTGCACATATCTCTTTCTCAGGGCACACTCAGATTGTCCTAGGTACGGGTAGGCCAGCCCAGAGTTGCCCCTGGTGGTCACCGGTAGCTGACAGTTGGACCAACACTCAGAGGAGCACTGGCCCGGGGGGGTTAAAATAATGATGACCCTTGAGTCCGCGAAACCCAAGGAAAAAAAGAGGCTAGGTGGCGAATGGTAAAAACAATGTTGGGCATTGCTGGAAGAGCTTTACTTAAGGCGAACTGTCAAGGGGTTCCCATAATAGCCCAACCGCGTAAGGAACGCAAAATCCGGGAACATAACATCGATATGACGGAAACTAGGGCGGCAAGAGTGGAACAAAACACCAGGCATAAGGCCGAGCCTTCCACCCTTTACCAAGTATATAGATGCATTAATTAAATAAGATATATTGTGATATCCCAACAAGTAGAACATGTTCCAACAAAGAACAACATCTCCATATTCCAACAAGGAACAAACTTCAATCTTCACCTGCAACTAATAACGCTATAAGAGGGGCTGAGCAAAGCGGTAACATAGCCAAACAACGGTTTGCTAGGACAAGGTGGGTTAGAGGCTTGGTTCAACAATATGGGAGGCATGATAAGCAAGTGGTAGGCATCGTAGCATTGGCATAGCAAAAGAGCGAGCATCTAGCAAGCAAAGATAGAAGTGATTTCGAGGGTATGGTCATCTTGCCTGAAATCCCGCAAGGAAGAAGAACGAGTCCATGAAGAAGATAAACGGACGTAGTCGAACGGATCCTCACAAACGCAACGTTGTCGGAACTAACCCGAAGAAGCAACACCGGAAAGAAAGCAAACCACATGGTAAACAACCAACACATCAACATGGCATGATGCACAAACAAATATGATGCATGTCCGGTTTAATGAAGCATGGCATGGCAAAGTGCACAAACAACACTACAAGTTAAGTGGAGCTCAATATGCAACGAGTTGCATATTGACGGAACACCACGTGATTTATTTAGTTCGATCTTGTCTATGTACCCAACAATATTAAATGTTGTTAAACATGGCAAGAGGGTGAAGCAAAAGAAAACTACCTATCTAGGCAAGTTTAAATGAGGCCGGAACAACAAACCACAAGTCCGGAAACTCCTTATATGCATATATTAGGTTTGGTACTGTTCTGCCCTAAACACAATTTTAGAGTTATTAAACATGCAAAGTAAAGCCACCATGTTAAACTAGGCAAAATTCTACCCCATATACATATAAAGTTTATTAAAATCTGAGTTACGGTTATTTAGTTATGAATTAAACCATTTAAGCATGACATAGGAGCAAATTTAAACAAATAGCATTTTAAACATTTTGAACATGGATGAAAGTTGGATATTATGAATCTAGACAAAATTCTAAGAAAGTTTCATATATAAATCATTTTAATCCGATGCACGAATTGTGAGTTATTATATGCATGAATATGGGGGTCTTTTCTGCAAAACTGGCAAACTCTGGATAATAGGTAAATTTCGCAGACCGGGAAAAATACTAAACGGGCCGAAACTGGGCGTACAGAGCATGGCCCAACAGCAGGGAAAAAAAAGGAAGGCGCTCAGGGGGGTGGCCTCACCCAGTGGGCTTCGGCCCGGTCCAAGGAGGAGCAAGACGGGCTGCAGGAGGGGTGCGCTGGGCCTTGGGCGTGGTTGGCCCACATGCGCGCGAGGAAGGTGGCCCAGTAGGGAAGCGCTCGTCCTCCTCTGCTCGAGCAGAGGCAGGAGCATGGCGCGGCGGCTGCCGGCGATGGGGACGGCGGCGCGACGCGTAGGGAGCCGGAGGACGACGGGGATGGATGGATCCAGGACGGGTGTTCCAGATCCGATGACACGGGTGGTCGACGGCGCTTCGGGATGCGGGATCCGGCGAGGTGGAGCTCGTCCATGGAGGCGGCGGCGGTTTCCTGTGGCAACAGAGGGAGGGAGAGAGCTGGTGAGGAGAGGAAGGAGAACGGGAAGGGAGAGAGAGGGAGGCGAGGGCGGCACTGGCCTGCTGTCGAAGTGCTCGCCGGCGGCGAGGCTCCGGTGGCCGACGAGTGCAGGGAGGCAGCGACGAGGGGCGGAACGAGGAGGTCGGGGCTCTCCTTGCGGGAACGGCGCCGCTCGGGGGCGGAGCATTCGGGCTACGGCGGCGGAGCGCTTGGGCCCCGATGGGCTTCCCAGGGCCCGAAGCGGGTCCTGGCGGGCTTGGCGGTGGTGGGAGGTTGGCTGGGATGCGTGGCATGCCCCGGTTGGAGGAGGGCGCGGTCAGGTGGCGGCGGGGCTAATGGAGGCGCGACAAGTGGCGGCGGAGGACTTGGCCGGCGTGGAAAACGAGGCAGAGGAGGTGGGAGGCGGCTGGCTGATGATTGGGGGCGCGGATTTCGAGGAGGAGGAAGGAGAAGGCCCAAAAATGGCAAGGGGGGCTGCTATATATAGCAGGAGGAGCTAGGGTTGGGGGTTTTAGTCCGTTCCGGAGCCGTTCGATCTCGATCGGATGACCCGGAGCAGAGGGGGGTTAGATAGGGGGGCTAGTGGGCTGTGAAGAGAGGTTGGGATGAGATGAGAGGAGAGGAGTGCAGCCCGGCAACTGTTTCCGGAGACCGAAAACGTCCGACTTTAGACCGGCTATTATTGCCTCTATATTTAACGGTTGGACTATCAAACGAACTCCGAATGCGATGAAACTTGACAGGCGGTCTATCTACACTAAAACAAGACCACACGCCAACTTTCAACCCATTCCAAGAACATTTTCCGGCCACTTATAAATTAATATTTCGGACATGCCGCGGGCGCGTGCAAGGGTGTCTGGACTCCGAACGGACAACGGAGAGAACTCGGAGAACCCGGATGAATGCAAGTTTTAAAACATGATGATGCAATGCACATGATGACATGGCAAGATGCAACACGCAAGCAAATGACATGGCAACAACAGCGAATAACAGGAAGACACCTGGCACATCGGTCTCGGGGCGTTACAACACTCCACCACTACGAGAGGATCTCGTCCCGAGATCTAGAATGGCACCGGAGGGAAAACAGAAGAGAAAAAGAAGAGGTAAAATTAAGTTGCTTCTTTGACAAACGCGTGAAACCAAAGAACCTTGAAAAGGTTAAGCCATATCGAGAAAAGAATACAACGGAGATGACGAAGCTGAGAACACTCCGTTAGAAAAGACGAATAAGGAAGAACAACTTCGGGCAGCACTCTGATTGTAAAGAAAAGGAATTGAATAAGAACTTGGGAAAAGGGGCACAATACTCCGGTTAAAAGGATAAGGACGAAAAGAACACGATCCTGACAAAACAAGAAGATGGGTTGCAGAGAGCAACATCACAATGCCTCCGGAACGCGGGGAAACAAGATCTTGAGAGAGCACGGTTACAACAAATGCTAGAACGGAGTTGTTGGAAAACCAACAACGAAAAGAATAAGCTTGATATGGTCTTGCGGAATACATCTCAAATTATGAGGTGACAACCTGCCACTCGCGGGAAAAGAATTGTATTGATAAGAACAAGGAGACGAGAAATTATTTCACCGGGAGGATAGATGAAGAACTTGGGTCATTTATGAGCACCATAAATAGCAACAGTCCTTAGGGAAAGCTTTAGGTGACATATAACCCAAGATACTTCAATGACGAGATTGATGGATTTAAAATACCTCATTCTTAATAATATGTGAATCATGAAACATGAACTCAAATTATCAAGAATGACATAATACCACCTCCGATAATATGGTAGAAAGAATTGCACTCCGGATAGCAAGAAGAAGAAAACTTGAGCTCCTTAGAAAACAATCTCAATGAAAAAATTGGAGAAGGAATTAATCCCTTGATGGACCATTATGTAGAACCTTCAAGAAGAACTCCGGTAACAAAAGGATGATCAAACAAAAGGAAAGGGAAGTTGAAAACACAAGGTGAAACCTTGTAATGATTTAGATGACTCTCCGTGGTGAAATAATTGAGAGAACTTGGAACTCCAGGAAAAGAATAGATAAAGCATCTCGAACCGAGAATTTGATATGATGAACCACTCCGGAAAAAGAATTAATCACTTGGATGGAACAAGAACAAGAATTATGTTATGCGTATCCTTCAACAATTTAATTGCTGACAAGCAACGGATTGCAAACAACTTATTCCCGTTGGAAGGATTTAGAGACATATGGCGCAAACTTGAGAAAGTCTTCAACGATCCACCGGTAGAATAGAAATAACAAATGGATCGATACAATAACAAAGGAAGAGAAATCTTGAACGAGCCACCGGTAAGAATTGAAAACGAACGAAGTAAAAGGGGTGAATCACCGGTAAGAATTTGAAAATGGAATTGGAAAAAGGCACAAATCGCTGGGAAGAATTATAAAATGAACGAAGATGCTTGAGAGGATTTAGATACATGAGAACGAAGAGATCACGAACCGATTAAGGATCACTTGAACGAAGCACCGGTAAAATTGGAGAATGATAGCTGAAAGCTGAGAATGAATAAATCTTAGATGATGGGCTCCGGATGAACAAACTGAAAAGGCTCCTGAATTACTCCGGATGGTTGAAAAGAATATCTCACAATCGCAAATAATTATGAGAGGATGGCAACAAGATAGAATCGCGAATCTTGAGGAGAATGGAGCAAGATTGAGAGAAAAATCTTCTTCGGTCTACAAATCCCCGAGAATGATGACGGGAAACACCACCAAGAATTATTGAGTACTCCGGAATTAAAATTGGAAAGGTTGAACCAACGATGAAAATAATTTGAAAGATCTTGGAGAAATACATTTGACTGATGATAATTCATCCTTACGTCAAACTTTATAAGATTTGAGAAAAACTCCGGAAAGATTAGAAGAGTCAGGTTAGATCCTGGAAAAAAAACCTGTGGGTTAGGGCCCACTCAAAAGAAACACCGTTGAAGGATTTAAGAGAGAGGTTGCACCGGTTGAATTAAATGACTTGAATGAGATAACAACCTGGGAAGATCTTGAACGGATGCAGAGTGGAAAACACGAATCTTTGAGATATCTTTAGCACTCCGGAACAAATGAATAACGAAAAGTTAATGATTGAGAGGTGCACCGGCAAGAGAAGACATTTGAAATAAGGAAAAGAATATGATCAAACACCAAAAGCTTGATTTGAATCCACCGGAGAAGAGAACGAGTGAAGAGTGACGAACTTGAAGCTCCGTTAGAATCTTCTTGAGAATCACCGGATAAGGATATTGATTGAAAAGAATGGAGAGACTTCACATCAGTAAAATGGATACTTGATTAAGAAATCTGAGTCGTTGAAGAAAAACAAGGGAGGGAGGGCGGGAAACAAAGGCAACTTGGAGACGGATGAAACAAACACCGTTGAGAAGAACTGATAATTGGTCTTGCGAATGTTGAAATGATCGGATCCACTTGAAGAGAAACACGCCGGTTGAAAAGAAATTGAAATGACAAACTCGATGATCGAGAAGGATTAGTATTCACATAGGAATATGAGAACAACATTTGGGGAAGGTATGGAATCAACATTTGTCATTGAAGCAACTCGAATACCACAACTCAAAACAAAAACAAAGGATTGGTTGCAGAATAAGCCAGAACAAACATATGATAGAGATTTCGTCCGAAGTTTTCATGGTGGGGCCTACACGGGCTCGATCGTACAGCACCATCATGTACAAGGCAGTGCACATGACATACGAAGCGTCCCCGAGTCGGCATAGCCAAGGACTCTTTAAGACACAACGAGACCACTGTAAAACCAACCGTGAATAGGCGGACCACTAGACGTCGAACCCCAATTTCAAATCATACATTTGTCGGAAAGATATCCTAAGAGCTACTTGAATTCCCACCTATGAAACTCCCGAACCTTTCCGGTTATGCAATCAGGTGTTGGGGATACAGGGGAAGCATAATATCTCACCCAATTCTAGCAAATCCTACATCCAGCTGTATCCATCCTTCAACACATAACCGAGAAAACTTCGGAAATCGTCTACCTCAACCTTCGAAAAGCATCCGTTATACAAGTTATGGCGATACTCCCGAACTCCCACCCCAGTACTGGGTGGCGTCGAGGTTATCTCACAACCGAACTGCATAAAAGAGATTTTCGATGTCGGCGTACTAAACTCAGGTATTCCAGAACTGCAACGATAAAATTATGACGACAACACCTCAGAGCTCAACTCCCCGGGACACTTCCACAAAACCCCTGACAGGAGGCACCAAGACAATGTTCTCGTCACAAAACCATCGGAACAATTCCAAGATACCCACGTGATCCTAAAAGTTTTTTTAGTGAAATTTGAGAAGAGAAGAGTCAAAACTCTATGTCAGGATGCCTTACCAGAGCAATGAGGAGACTGGGAAGTAAAAAGAATTCCTAAACTCTCCGATATATAATTCCTAATTGACTCAAAACATTTTTCTAGACACAACTCGGCCGCTAAAAACGATCAAGCAATGGGGCTCCTAAGGTCGGGGAAGGCTCTGATACCAACTTCTAATGCCCTCGATGCGGCTATATCTCCCACGTGTCGAAGCACGACTTAGAGGCATAACCGCATTGAAAGCAATGTCGCAAGTGAGGTAATCTTCAGCAACCCATGTAATATATAAGGGGGAAAAATACATAGTTGGCTTACAATCGCCACTTCACACAATTACATGAGTAAAGCATTACATCATCCAGATACAAACAAGGTCCGACTACGGAACCAAAGTAAAAGAAGAACCCCAAATGCAACACGGTCCCCGATCGACCCCAACTGGGCTCCACTACTGATCAACTAGAACGAAACCACACAAAGGACAAGATCTTCATCGAGCTCATCCTGAGCTTGGTTGCGTCATCCGCACGGTCTCATCGGCACCTGCAAGCTGGTTTTGGAAGTATCTGTGAGCCACGGGGACTCAGCAATCTCGCACCCTCGCGATCAAGACTATTTAAGCTTATGGGTAAGGTAAAGGTATGAGGTGGAGCTGCAGCAAGCGACTAGCATATATGGTGGCTAAACATACGCAAAAGAGAGCGAGAAGAGAAGACAAAGCACGGTCGAGAAATCTATGATCAAGAAGTGATCCTATAGCAACCTACGCCAAGCATAACTCCAACACCGTGTTCGCTTCCCGGACTCCACCGGAAAGAGACCATCACGGTTACACACGCGGTTGATGCATTTTTAATTAAGGTCAACTTTAGGTTTTCTACAACCGGACGTTAACAAATTCCCATCTGCCCATAACCCGCGGGCACGGCTTTCGAAAGTTCAAATCCCTGCAGGGGTGTCCCAACTTAGCCCATCACAAGCTCTCACGGTCAACGAAGGAATAGACCTCTCTCGAGACGTTCCGATCAGACTCGGTATCCCGGTTCAACAAGACATTTCGACAAGGGTAAAACTAAACCAGCAACACCGCCCGAATGTGCCGACAAATCCCGATAGGAGCTGCACATATCTCTTTCTCAGGGCACACTCAGATTGTCCTAGGTACGGGTAGGCCAGCCCAGAGTTGCCCCTGGTGTGCCACCGGTAGCTGACAGGTGGACCAACACTCAGAGGAGCACTGGCCCGGGGGTTAAAATAATGATGACCCTTGAGTCTGCGAAACCCAAGGAAAAAAAGAGGCTAGGTGGCGAATGGTAAAACCAATGTTGGGCATTGCTGGAAGAGCTTTACTTAAGGCGAACCGTCAAGGGGTTCCCATAATAGCCCAACCGCGTAAGGAACGCAAAATCCGGGAACATAACATCGATATGACGGAAACTAGGGCGGCAAGAGTGGAACAAAACACCAGGCATAAGGCCGAGCCTTCCACCCTTTACCAAGTATATAGATGCATTAATTAAATAAGATATATTGTGATATCCCAACAAGTAGAACATGTTCCAACAAAGAACAACACCTCCATATTCCAACAAGGAACAAACTTCAATCTTCACCTGCAACTAATAACGCTATAAGAGGGGCTGAGCAAAGCGGTAACATAGCCAAACAACGGTTTGCTAGGACAAGGTGGGTTAGAGGCTTGGTTCAACAATATGGGAGGCATGATAAGCAAGTGGTAGGCATCATAGCATTGGCATAGCAAAAGAGCGAGCATCTAGCAAGCAAAGATAGAAGTGATTTCGAGGGTATGGTCATCTTGCCTGAAATCCCGCAAGGAAGAAGAATGGGTCCATGAAGAAGATAAACGGACGTAGTCGAACGGATCCTCACAAACGCAACGTTGTCGGAACTAACCCGAAGAAGCAACACCGGAAAGAAAGCAAACCACATGGTAAACAACCAACACATCAACATGGCATGATGCACAAACAAATATGATGCATGTCCGGTTTAATGAAGCATGGCATGGCAAAGTGCACAAACAACACTACAAGTTAAGTGGAGCTCAATATGCAACGAGTTGCATATTGACGGAACACCACGTGATTTATTTAGTTCGATCTTGTCTATGTACCCAACAATATTAAATGTTGTTAAACATGGCAAGAGGGTGAAGCAAAAGAAAACTACCTATCTAGGCAAGTTTAAATGAGGCCGGAACAACAAACCACAAGTCCGGAAACTCCTTATATGCATATATTAGGTTTGGTACTGTTCTGCCCTAAACACAATTTTAGAGTTATTAAACATGCAAAGTAAAGCCACCATGTTAAACTAGGCAAAATTCTACCCCATATACATATAAAGTTTATTAAAATCTGAGTTACGGTTATTTAGTTATGAATTAAACCATTTAAGCATGACATAGGAGCAAATTTAAACAAATAGCATTTTAAACATTTTGAACATGGATGAAAGTTGGATATTATGAATCTAGACAAAATTCTAAGAAAGTTTCATATATAAATCATTTTAATCCGATGCACGAATTGTGAGTTATTATATGCATGAATATGGGGGTCTTTTCTGCAAAACTGGCAAACTCTGGATAATAGGTAAATTTCGCAGACCGGGAAAAATACTAAACGGGCCGAAACTGGGCGTACAGAGCATGGCCCAACAGCAGGGAAAAAAAAGGAAGGCGCTCAGGGGGGTGGCCTCACCCAGTGGGCTTCGGCCCGGTCCAAGGAGGAGCAAGACGGGCTGCAGGAGGGGTGCGCTGGGCCTTGGGCGTGGTTGGCCCACATGCGCGTGAGGAAGGTGGCCCAGTAGGGAAGCGCTCGTCCTCCTCTGCTAGAGCAGAGGCAGGAGCATGGCGCGGCGGCTGCCGGCGATGGGGACGGCGGCGCGACGCGTAGGGAGCCGGAGGACGACGGGGATGGATGGATCCGAGGACGGGTGTTCCAGATCCGATGACACGGGTGGTCGACGGCGCTCGGGGATGCGGGATCCGGCGAGGTGGAGCTCGTCCATGGAGGCGGCGGCGGTTTCCTGTGGCAACAGAGGGAGGGAGAGAGCTGGTGAGGAGAGGAAGGAGAACGGGGAGGGAGAGAGAGGGAGGCGAGGGCGGCACTGGCCTGCTGTCGAAGTGCTCGTCGGCGGCGAGGCTCCGGTGGCCGACGAGTGCAGGGAGGCAGCGACGAGGGCGGAATGAGGAGGTCGGGGCTCTCCTTGCGGGAACGGCGCCGCTCGGGGGCGGAGCATTCGGGCTACGGCGGCGGAGCGCTTGGGCCCCGATGGGCTTCCCAGGGCCCTAAGCGGGTCCTGGCGGGCTTGGCGGTGGTGGGAGGTTGGCCGGGATGCGTGGCATGCCCGGGTTGGAGGAGGGCGCGGTCAGGTGGCGGCGGGGCTAATGGAGGCGCGACAAGTGGCGGCGGAGGACTTGGCCGGCGTGGAAAACGAGGCAGAGGAGGTGGGAGGCGGCTGGCTGATGATTGGGGGCGCGGATTTCGAGGAGGAGGAAGGAGAAGGCCCAAAAATGGCAAGGGGGGCTGCTATATATAGCAGGAGGAGCTAGGGTTGGGGGTTTTAGTCCGTTCCGGAGCCGTTCGATCTCGATCGGATGACCCGGAGCAGAGGGGGGTTAGATAGGGGGGCTAGTGGGCTGTGAAGAGAGGTTGGGATGAGATGAGAGGAGAGGAGTGCAGCCCGGCAACTATTTCCGGAGACCGAAAACGTCCGACGTTAGACCGGCTATTATTGCCTCTATATTTAACGGTTGGACTATCAAACGAACTCCGAATGCGATGAAACTTGACAGGCGGTCTATCTACACTAAAACAAGACCACACGCCAACTTTCAACCCATTCCAAGAACATTTTCCGGCCACTTATAAAATAATATTTCGGACATGCCGCGGGCGCGTGCAAGGGTGTCTGGACTCAGAACGTACAACGGAGAGAACTCGGAGAACCCGGATGAATGCAAGTTTTAAAACATGATGATGCAATGCACATGATGACATGGCAAGATGCAACACGCAAGCAAATGACATGGCAACAACAGCGAATAACAGGAAGACACCTGGCACATCGGTCTCGGGGCGTTACAAGACCCGTTCCGGCACCCTGCCGGAGGGGGCAATCCTTCTCCGGTGGCCATCTTCATCATCCCGGCGCTCTCCATGGCGAGGAGGGAGTAGTTCTCCCTCGGGGCTGAGGGTATGTACCAGTAGCTATGTGTTTGATCTCTCTCTCTCTCTCGTGTTCTTGATTTGGCACGATCTTGATGTATCGCGAGCTTTGCTATTATAGTTGGATCTTATGTTTCTCCTCCCCCTCTTCTCTCTTGTAATGAATCGAGTTTCCCCTTTGAAGTAATCTTATCGGATTGAGTCTTTAAAGACTTGAGAACACTTGATGTATGTCTTGCCGTGAATATCTGTGGTGACAATGGGATATCACGTGCCACTTGATGTATGTTTTGGTGACCAACTTGCGGGTTTCGTGACATTGGGAACCTATGCATAGGGGTTGGCACACGTTTTCTTCGTGATTCTCTCGTAGAAACTTTGGGGCACTCTTTGAGGTCCTTTGTGTTGGTTGAATAGATGAATCTGAGATTGTGTGACGCATATCGTATAATCATACCCACGGATACTTGACGTGACATTCGAGTATCTAGGTGACATTAGGGTTTTGGTTGATTTGTGTCTTAAGGTGTTATTCTAGTACGAACTCTAGGGCTGTTTGTGACACTTATAGGAATAGCCCAACGGATTGATTGGAAAGAATAACTTTGAGGTGGTTTCGTACCCTACCATAATCTCTTCGTTTGTTGTCCGCTATTAGTGACTTTGGAGTGACTCTTTGTCGCATGTTGAGGGATAGTTATGTGATACAATTATGTTAGTATTGTTGAGAGGACTTACACTAGCGAAAGTATGAACCCTAGGCCTTGTTTCCTAGCATTGCAATACCGTTTACGCTCAGTTTTATCACTTGTTACCTTGCTGTTTTTATAATTTCAGATTACAAAAACTATTATCTACTATCCATATACCATGTGTATCACCATCTCTTCGCCGAACTAGTGCACCTATACAATTTACCATTGTATTGGGTGTGTTGGGGACACAACAGACTCTTTGTTATTTGGTTGCAGGATTGCTTGAGAGAGACCATCTTCATCCTACGCCTCCTACGGATTGATAAACCTTAGGTCATCCACTTGAGGGAAATTTGCTACTGTCCTACAAACCTCTCCACTTGGAGGCCCAACAATGTCTACAAGAAGAAGGTTGTGTAGTAGACATCAAGCTCTTTTCTGGCACCGTTGCCGGGGATGTGAGTGCTTGAAGGTATATCTTTAGATCTTGCAATCGAGTCTTTTAGTTTCTTGTTTTATCACTAGTTTAGTTTATAAAAGAAAACTATAAAAAATGGAATTGAGTTTGTCTCATACGCTTCACCTTTTTAATATCTTTCGTGAGTATGATGGAAAGGATAATTGTGCTCAAGTGCTAGAAGAAGAAATCTATAAAATGTTTGGCACTAAATATTTGAATGATGAGCATGAATGCAATGTTGTTAGTATGAATTCCTTGAATATCCATGATGCTAATGATATGCAAAGCCACAAGCTTGGGGAAGCTATGTTTGATGAAGATGATATTTTTTGTTCCCCAAGTTTTGATGAGCAAATTTATTATGATGAAAGCATGCCTCCTATCTATGATGATTATTGTGATGACATGTATGCTTTAAAGTATAATGATAACAATGAACCTTGTCATCTTGATCTTAATTTTCAATCACATGATAGTTATTTTGTTGAGTTTGCTCCCACTATTATTCATGAGAAGAATTTTGCTTGTGTGGAGAGTAGTAAATTTTCTATGCTTGTAGATCATGAAAATAATGCTTTAGGTGCTGGTTATATTGTTGAATTCATTCATGATGCTACTGAAAATTATTATGAGGGAGGAACATATGCTTGTAGGAATTGCAATAATATCAAGTTTCCTCTCTATGTGCTTAAAGTTTTGAAGTTATGCTTGTTTTACCTTCCTATACAAGTTGATTCTTGTTCCCACAAGTTGTTTGCTCACAAAATCCCTATGCATAGGAAGTGGGTTAGACTTAAATGTGCTAGTCATATTCTTCATGATGCTCTCTTTATGTTTCAATTCTTATCTTTTATGTGAGCATCATTGAAATCATCATGCCTAGCTAGGGGCGTTAAACGATAGCGCTTGTTGGGAGGCAGCCCAACTTTATTTTTGTTACTTGCTTTTTGTTCCTGTTTAGTAATAAATAATCCATCTAGCCTCTGTTTAGATGTGGTTTTATGCTTTTAATTAGTGTTTGTGCCAAGTAGAACCTTTGGGAAGACTTGGGGAAAGTCTTGTTGATCATGCTGTAAAAAACAAAAACTTTAGCGCTCACGAGAACTGCTACCATTTTTATTTGGAGAGTGATATTTAGTTAATTATTTTTTCATATGATTAATACATAAATTCATAAGTTCCAGCAATTTATTTGAGAATTTTATGAGTTCCATAAGTATACGTTTGATCCAGATTACTACAGACTGTTCTGTTTTTGACAGATTCTGTTTTCGATGTGTTGTTTGCTTATTTTGATGAATCTATGGTTAGTAAAATAGTTTATAAACCATATAGAAGTTGGAACATAGTAGGTTTAACACCAATATAAATAAATAATGAGTTCATTACAGTACCTTGAAGTGGTCTTTTGTTTTCTTATACTAACGGAGCTTACGAGTTTTCTGTTAAGTTTTGTGTTGTGAAGTTTTCAAGTTTTGGGTAAGGATTCGATGGACTATGGAATAAGGAGTGGCAAGAGCCTAAGCTTGGGGATGCCCAAGGCACCCCAAGGTAATATTCAAGGATAACCAAGAGCCTAAGCTTGGGGATGCCCCGGAAGGCATCCCCTCTTTCGTCTTCGTTCATCGGTAACTTTACTTGGAGCTATATTTTTATTCACCACGTGATATGTGTTTTGCTTGGAGCATCAATTTATTTTGTTAGGATTTGCTTTATGTTATTTATAACAATGTTTTTCATCTTTTATTTCAATAAAAGTGGCATTGATAGCCTTTACTATGCCTATGTTACAAGTATACATGTCGCTGTTTGAAAACAGAAAGTTTACCGCTGTTGCAATAATTCCCTAGAAAATTCAGAATGTGATAAAATGTTGAAACCTTTTGAATATTAAGACCTGATAAATTTAATACAGTGGGAATTTTCTTTCATAATTTTTGGAGCTAGGGAAGTATGGATGTTGCTGCATTCTTTACAGACTATCCTGTTTAGACAGATTGCTGTTATGTTTGCATATGTTTGCTTCTTTGATGATTCTATTTGAGGATAGGACTATTAAATATGCAGAGGCATTTAGTATGCAATGCTGAATAATAATTTTATTGATTTGCTACAGTAGAGTATGATAAGGTTTTGGCAATGGTTTATACTAACCTATCTCACGAGTCCTTGTTGAGTTTTGTGTGGATGAAGCTTTTGAGATTTAGGGAGACCGTGATATGAGAGGAATTAAGGAGACACAAAAGCTCAAGCTTGGGGATGCCCAATGCACCCCAAGATAATATTTCCAAGAAGTCTCAAGCATCTAAGCTTGGGGATGCCCTGGTTGGCATCCCACCTTTCTTCTTCAACAACTATCGGTTAGTATCGGTTGATCCTAAGTTTTTGCTTCTTCACATGATGTTTGCTACTCTTAGATGCCATTTTATTTTGCTTTGCTTGCTGTTTGAATAGAATACCAAAATCTGAAATTATTAAATGTTAGAGAGTCTTCACATAGTTGCATAATTATTCGACTACTCATTGATCTTCACTTATATCTTTCGGAGTAGTTTGTCATTTGCTCTAGTGCTTCACTTATATCTTTTAGAGCATGGTGGTAGTTTTATTTTGAAGAAATAGATGAACTCTCATGCTTCACTTTTATCATTCTGAGAGTCTTAAATATCATGGTAATTTTCTTAAAATCCTAATATGCTAGGTATTCAAGAATAATAAAACTTTCTTATGAGTGCGTTGAATACTATGAGAAGTTTGATGCTTGATAATTGTTTTGAGATATGAGGATGGTGATATTAGAGTCATGCTAGTTGAGTGGTTATGAATTTGAGAAATACTTGTGTTGAAGTTTGTGATTCCCGTAGCATGCATGTATGGTGAACCGTTATGTGATGAAGTCGGAGCATGATTTATTTATTGATTGTCTTCCTTAT
Organism: Triticum urartu; assembly: GCF_003073215.2. Taxonomy (NCBI): domain Eukaryota; kingdom Viridiplantae; phylum Streptophyta; class Magnoliopsida; order Poales; family Poaceae; genus Triticum; species Triticum urartu. The sequence goes on from NC_053023.1 coordinate 166,526,252, forward strand.
GAGTGGCGGTCGGGGAAGAGCGATGGTCTTTTCCTACCAATCTACCCCCCTAGGAGCATGCGTGTAATACTTTGCTTTGGTAACTTCTAGATTTTTGCAATAAGTATATGAGTTCTTTATGACTAATGTTGAGTCCATGGATTATACGCACTCTCACCCTTCCACCTTTGCTAGCCTCTTTAATACCGCGCACCTTTCGCCGGTATCATACACCTACCATATACCTTCCTCAAAACAGCCACCATACCTACCTATTATGGCATTTCCATAGCCATTCCGTGATATATTGCCATGCAACTTTCCACCATTCCGTTCACCATGACACATTCATCATTGTCATATTGCTTAGCACGATCATGTAGTTGACATAGTATTTGTGGCAAAGCCACTATTCATAATTCTTTCATACTTGTCACTCTTGATTCATTGCATATCCCGGTACACCGCCGGAGGCATTCATATAGAGTCATACTTTGTTCTAGTATCGAGTTGTAATCATTGAGTTGTAAATAAATATAAGTGTGATGATCATCATTAATAGAGCATTGTCCCAAAAAAGAGAGAAAGGCCAAATAAAAAAAGGAAGGCCAAATAAAAAATATAAAAAATAAAAGGGACAATGCTACTATCCTTTTACCACACTTGTGCTTCAAAGTAGCACCATGATCTTCATGATAGAGAGTCTCCTATGTTGTCATTTTCATATACTAGTGGGAATTTTTCATTATAGAACTTGGCTTGTATATTCCAATGATGGGCTTCCTCAAAATGCCCTAGGTCTTCGTGAGCAAGCGAGTTGGATGCACACCCACTTAGTTTCTTTTGTTGAGCTTTCATACATTTATAGCTCTAGTGCATCCGTTGCATGACAATCCCTACTCACTCACATTGATATCTATTGATGGGCATCTCCATAGCCCGTTGATACGCCTAGTTGATGTGAGACTATCCTCTCCCTTTTTGTCTTCTCCACAACCACCATTCTATTCCACCTATAGTGCTATGTCCAAGGCTCACGCTCATGTATTGCGTGAAGATTGAAAAAGTTTGAGAACATCAAAAGTATGAAACAATTGCTTGGCTTGTCATCGGGGTTGTGAATGATTTAAATATTTTGTGTGGTGAAGATAGAGCATAGCCAGACTATATGATTTTGTAGGGATAACTTTCTTTGGCCATGTTGTTTTAAGAAGACATGATTTCTTAGTTAGTATGCTTGAAGTATTATTATTTTTATGTCAATATTAAACTTTTGTCTTGAATCTTTCGGATCTGAATATTCATATCACAAGTAAGAAGAATTACATTGAAATTATCTCAACTAGCATTCCACATCAAAAATTATCTTTTTATCATTTACCTACTCGAGGACGAGCAGGAATTAAGCTTGGGCATGCTTGATACGTCTCCAACGTATCTATAATTTTTTATTGCTCCATGCTATATTATCTACTCTTTTGGGCAATATTGGGCTTTATTTTCAACTTTTATATTACTTTTGGGACTAACCTATTAACCGGAGGCCCAGCCCAGATTTGCTGTTTTATGCCTATTTCAGTGTTTTGAAGAAAAGGAATATCAGACGGAGTCGAAATGGAACGAAATCAACTAGAGAAGTTATTTTTGGAACAAAAGCCACCCGATGGACTTGGACCCTACGTCAAGGAAGGAATGAGGAGCTCATGAGGGTAGGGGGCGTGCCCACCCCCCTGGGGCGCCCCCCCTGCCTCGTGGGGCCCTCATGACTCCCCTGACGTACTTCTTCCGCCTATATAACTCCACGTACCCTAAAACTTCTAGAACAAACAATAGATCGGGAGTTCCGCCGCCAGAAGCCTCCGTAGCCACCAAAAACCAATCTAGACCCGTTCCGGCACCCTGCTGGAGGGGGCAATCCCTCTCCAGTGGCCATCTTCATCATCTCGACGCTCTCCATGACGAGGAGGGAGTAGTTCTCCCTCGGGGCTGAGGGTATGTACCAGTAGCTATGTGTTTGATCTCTCTCTCTCGTGTTCTTGATTTGGCACGATCTTGATGTATCGTGAGCTTTGCTATTATAGTTGGATCTTATGTTTCTCCTCCCCCTCTTCTCTCTTGTAATGAATCGAGTTTCCCCTTTGAAGTAATCTTATCGGATTGAGTCTTTAAAGACTTGAGAACACTTGATGTATGTCTTGCTGTGAATATCTGTGGTGACAATGGGATATCACGTGCCACTTGATGTATGTTTTGGTGACCAACTTGCGGGTTTCGTGACATTGGGAACCTATGCATAGGGGTTGGCACACGTTTTCGTCGTGATTCTCCGGTAGAAACTTTGGGGCACTCTTTGAGGTCCTTTGTGTTGGTTGAATAGATGAATCTGAGATCGTGTGACGCATATCATATAATCATACCCACGGATACTTGAGGTGAAATTCGAGTATCTAGGTGACATTAGGGTTTTGGTTGATTTGTGTATTAAGGTGTTATTCTAGTACGAACTCTAGGGCTGTTTGTGACACCTGTAGGAATAGCCCAACGGATTGATTGGAAAGAATAACTTTGAGGTGGTTTCGTACCCTACCATAATCTCTTTGTTTGTTCTCCGCTATTAGTGACTTTGGAGTCACTCTTTGTCGCATGTTGAGGGATAGTTATGTGATCCAATTATGTTAGTATTGTTGAGAGGACTTACACTAGCGAAAGTATGAACCCTAGGCCTTGTTCCCTAGCATTGCAATACCGTTTACGCTCAGTTTTATCACTTGTTACCTTGCTGTTTTTATAATTTCAGATTACAAAAACTATTATCTACTATCCATATACCATTTGTATCACCATCTCTTCGCCGAACTAGTGCACCTATACAATTTACCATTGTATTGGGTGTGTTGGGGACACAAGAGACTCTTTGTTATTTGGTTGCAGGGTTGCTTGAGAGAGACCATCTTCATCCTACGCCTCCTACGGATTGATAAACCTTAGGTCATCCACTTGAGGGAAATTTTCTACTGTCCTACAAACCTCTGCACTTGGAGGCCCAACAATGTCTACAAGAAGAAGGTTGTGTAGTAGACATCACCGAGCCTTATAGATAGTCACATTACCATCCGCGTCTGTCTTCTTCTTAAAGATCCATTTATTTTCTATGGCTCGTCGATCATCGGGCAAGTCAGTCAAAGTCCACACTTCGTTTTCATACATGGATCCTATCTCGGACTTCATGGCTTCAAGCCATTTGTTGGAATCCGGGCCCGCCATCGCTTCTTCATAGTTCGAAGGTTCCCCGTTGTTTAACAACATGATTTCCAGGACAGGGTTGCCGTACCACTCTGGTGCGGAATGTGTCCTCGTGGACCTACGAAGTTCACTAGTACCTTGATCCGAAGTTTCATGATCATTATCATTAACTCCCTCTCTAATCGGTGCAGACACCACAGAAACATTTTCTTAAGTTGCGCTACTTTCCGGTTCAAGAGGCAATACCTCATCAAGTTCTACTTTCCTCCCACTTACTTCTTTCGAGAGAAACCCTTTCTCTAGAAAGGATCCATTCTTGGCAACAAAGATCTTGCCTTCGGATCTAAGGTAGAAGGTATACCCAATAGTTTCCTTAGGGTATCCTATGATGACGCATTTTTTCGACTTGGGTTCGAGCTTTTCAGGTTGAAGTTTCTTGACATAAGCATCGCATCCCCAAACTTTCAGAAAGGACAGCTTAGGTTTCTTTCCAAACCATAATTCATACGATGTCGTCTCAACGGATTTCGACGGAGCCCTGTTTAAAGTGAATGTGGCAGTCTCTAAAGTATAACCCCAAAATGATAGCGGTAGATCGGTAAGAGACATCATAGATCGCACCATATCCAATAGAGTGTGATTACGAAGTTTGGACACACCATTACGCTGAGGTGTTCCAGGCGGCGTGAGTTGTGAAACAATTCCACATTTCCTTAAGTGCATGCCAAATTCGTGACTCAAATATTCTCCCCCACGATCTGATCGTAAGAACTTTATTTTCCTATCACGTTGATTCTCTACCTCATTCTGAAATTCCTTGAACTTTTCAAAGGTCTCAGACTTGTGTTTCATTAAGTAGACATACCCATATCTACTCAAGTCATCAGTGAGGGTGAGAACATAACGATAGCCACCGCGAGCCTCAACGCTCATTGGACCGCACACATCAGTATGTATGATTTCCAATAAGTTGGTTGCTCACTCCATTGTTCTAGAGAACGGAGTCTTGGTCATTTTTCCCATGAGGCATGGTTCGCATGTGTCAAATGATTCATAATCAAGAGACTCCAAAAGTCCATCTGCATGGAGTTTCTTCATGCGTTTGACACCAATGTGACCAAGGCGGCAGTGCCACAAGTATGTGGGACTATCATTATCAACCTTACACTTCTTGGCATTCACATTGTGAATATGTGTAACATCACGTTCAAGATTCAATAAGAATAAACCATTGACCAGTGGGGCATGACCATAAAACATATCTCTCATATAAATAGAACAACCATTGTTCTCATATTTAAATGAGTAGCCATCTCGCATTAAACGAGATCCAGATACAATGTTCATACTCAAAGCTGGCACTAAATAAAAATTATTGAGGTTTAAAACTAATCCCGTAGGTAAATGTAGAGGTAGCGTGCCGACGGCGATCACATCAACCTTGGAACCATTCCTGACGCACATCGTCACCTCGTCCTTCGCCAGCCTCTGCTTATTCCACAACTCCTGTTTTGAGTTACAAATATGAGCAACCGCACCGGTATCAAATACTCAGGAGCTACTATGAGCCCTGGTTAGGTACACACCAATAACATGTATATCACATATACCTTTGGCATTGCCGGCCTTCTTATCCGCTAAATACTTGGGGCAGTTCCGCTTCCAGTGACCGTTTCCCTTTTCAATAAAAGCACTCAGTCACAGGCTTGGGTCCATTCTTTGGCTTCTTCCCGGCAGCTTGCTTACCGGGCGCGGCAACTCCCTTGTCATCCTTCTTGAAGTTATTTTTACCCTTGCCTTTCTTGAACTTAGTGGTTTTATTCACCATCAACACTTGATGTTCCTTTTTGATCTCCACCTCTGCTGATTTCAGCATTGAATATACCTCAGGAATGGTCTTTTCCATCCCCTGCATATTGAAATTCATCACAAAGCTCTTGTAGTTAGGTGGAAGCGACTGAAGGATTTTGTCAACGACCGCGTCATCCGGGAGATTGACTCCCAGCTGAGACAAGCAGTTGTGCAACCCAGACATTTTGAGTATGTGCTCGCTGACAGAACTGCTCTCATCCATCTTACAACTGTAGAACTTGTCAGAGACTTCATATCTCTCAACTCGGGCATGAGCTTGGAAAACCATTTTCAGCTCTCGGAACATCTCATATGCTCCGTGTTGCTCAAAACGCTTTTGGAGCCCCGGTTCTAAGCTGTAAAGCATGCCGCACTGAACCAGGGAGTAATCATCACTACACGACCGCCAGACGTTCATAACGTCTTGAGTTGCTGGGAAAATGGGTGCGTCACCTAGTGGTGCTTCAAGGACATATGCTTTCTTGACAGCTATGAGGATAATCCTCATGTTATGGACCCAGACTGTGTAGTTGCTGCCATCGTCTTTCAGCTTGGTTTTCTCTAGGAACGCGTTGAAGTTGAGGGCAACATTAGCATGGGCCATTTGATCTACAAGACATATTGTAAAGATTTTATACTAAGTTCATGATAATTAAGTTCATCTAATCAAATTATTCAATGAACTCCCACTTAGATAGACATCCCTCTAGTCATCTAAGTGATACATGATCCGAGTCAACTAGGTCGTGTCTGATCATCACGTGAGACGGACTAGTCATCATCGGTGAACACCTTCATGTTGATCGTATCTTCTATACGACTCATGCTCGACCTTTCGGTCTTCCGTGTTTCGAGGCCATATCTGTACATGATAGGCTCGTCAAGTCAACCTAAGTGTATTGCGTGTGTAAATCTGGCTTACACCCATTGTATGTGAATGTTAGAATCTATCACACCCAATCATCACGTGGTGCTTCGAAACAACGAACCTTCGCAACGGTGCACAGTTAGGGGGAACACTTTCTTGAAATTATAGTGAGGGATCATCTTATTTAAGTTACTGTCGTTCTAAGCAAATAAGATGTAAAAACATGATAAACATCACATGCAATCAAATAGGGACATGATATGGCCAATATCATTTTGCTCCTTTTGATCTCCATCTTCGGGGCACCACGGTCATTATCGTCACCGGCATGAAACCATGATCTCCATCATCATGGTCTCCATCATCGTGCCTTCACGAAAGTTGCCTAGCCAACTATTACTTCTACTACTATGGCTAACGGTAAGCAATAAAGTAAAGTAATTACATGGCATATTCATTGACACGCAGGTCATATAATAAATTAAGACAACTCATATGGCTCCTGCTGGTTGTCATACTCATCGACATGCAAGTCGTGATTCCTATTACAAGAACATGATCAATCTCATACATCACATATATCATTCATCACATACTTTTGGCCATATCACATCACACGGCATATGTTGCAAGAACAAGTTAGACGTCCTCTAATTGTTGTTGCAAAATTTTTACGTGGCTGCTATAGGTTTCTAGCAAGAACGTTTCTTACCTACGCCAAAAGCACAACGTGATATGCCAATTTATATTTACACTTCATAAGGACCCTTTTCATCGAATCCGATCCAACTAAAGTGGGAGAGACAGACACCCGCTAGCCACCTTATGCAATTGGTGGAACCTGTCTCACGTAAGCGTACGTGTAAGGTCGGTCCGGGCCGCTTCATCCCACGATGCCGCCGAATAAAGATAAGACTAGTAACAGCAAGTAAATTGACAAAATCGATGCCCACAACAACTTGTGTTCTACTCATGCATAGAAACTACGCATAGACCTAGCTCATGATGCCACTGTTGGGGATCATTGCAGAAATTAAAATTTTCTACGCATCACCAAGATCAATCTATGGAGAAACTAGCAACAAGAGAGAGGGGAGTGCATCTTCATACCCTTGAAGATCGCGATGCGGAAGCATTGCAAGAACACGGTTGGAGGAGTCATACACATAGAGATTCAGATCACGGTCGATTTCGATATAAGCACCGAACAACGGCGCATCCACGTTCAACACACGTGTAACCCGATGACGTCTCCCGCGCCTTGATCCAGCAAGGAGGAGGGAGAGGTTGCGGAAGACAACTCCAGCAGCACCACGACGGCGTGGTGGTGGTGGAGCATTGTGGTTTCCAGCAGGGCTTCGCCAAGCACTACGGAGAACGAGGATGTGGAGAGGTAGGGCTGCGTTGAGAGAGAGAGAGAGAGACTCGTGTCCTTGGCAGCCCCCAAACCCCCCACTATTTATAGGAGGAGGGGAGGAGGGTGCGCCCCCTATAGGGTTCCCACCCCTAGGGGGGCGGCAGCCCTAGATGGGATGGAGGGGGCGGCCAAGAGGGGGAGAGGGAGGGCGCACCCTAGGGTGGGCCTTAGGCCCATCTGCGCCTAGGGTTTTCCCCTTTCTCCTCCTAGCTGCGCCTTGGGCCCTGGTGGGAGGCGCACCAGCCCACTCAGGGGCTGGTCCATTCCCACTCTTGGCCCATGCAAGCCTCCGGGGATGGTGGCCTCTCCCGGTGGACCCCGGGAACCCTCCGGTGGTCCCGGTACATTACCGGTGACGCCCGAAACACTTCCGGTGGTCAAAACCTCACTTCCTATATATTATTCTTTACCTCTGGACCATTCCGGAACTCCTCGTGACTTCAGGGATCTCATCAGGGACTCTGAACAACATTCGGTAACCACGTACAAACTTTCCCTATAACCCTAGCGTCATCGAACCTTAAGTGTGTAGACCCTACGGGTTCGGGAGGCATGCAGACATGACCGAGACATCTCTCTGGTCAATAACCAACAGCGGGATCTGAATACCCATGTTGGCTCCTACATGTTCCACGATGATCTTATCGGATGAACCACGATGTCAAGGATTCAATCAATCCCGTATACAATTCCCTTTGTCTACCGGTATGATACTTGCCCGAGATTCGATCGTCGGTATCCCTATACCTTGTTCAATCTCGTTATCGGCAAGTCTCTTTTACTCGATCCATAACACATCATCCCGTGAGCAACTCCTTGATCACATTGAGCTCATTATGATGATGTCCTACCGTGTGGGCCCAGAGATACCTCTCCATCACACGGAGCGAAAAATCCCAACAGACACTTTCGGAGATATCTGTAGTGCACCTTTATAGCCACCCAGTTACGTTGTGACGTCTGGCACACCCAAAGCATTCCTACAGTATCCGGGAGTTGCACAATCTCATGGTATAAGGAAATGATGTAGGGGAACGTAGTAATTTCAAAAAAATTCCTACGCACACGCAAGATCATGGTGATGCATAGCAACAAGCGGGGAAAGTGTTGTCTATGTACCCTCGTAGACCGACAGCGGAAGCGTTATGACAACGCGGTTGATGTAGTCGTATGTCTTCGCGACCCGACCGATCAAGCACCGAAACTACGGCACCTCCGAGTTCTAGCACACGTTCAGCTCGATGACGATCCCTGGACTCCAATCCAGCAAAGTGTCGGGGAAGAGTTCCGTCAGAACGACGGCGTGGTAACGATCTTGATGTTCTACCGTCGCAGGGCTTCGCCTAAGCACCGCTACAATATTATCGAGGAGTATGGTGGGGGGGGCACCGCACACGGCTAAGAGAACGATCACGAAGATCAACTTGTGTGTCTAGAGGTGCCCCCCTGCCCCCGTATATAAAGGAGCAAGGGGGGGTGCGGCCGGCCCTAGGAGGAGGCGCGCCGGAGGAGTCCTACTCCTACCGGGAGTAGGACTCCCCCCCCCCTTCCCTAGTTGGATTAGGACTTGGGGGGAAGGAGGAGAGGGAAGAAAGGAAAGGGGGGGCGCCGCCCCCCCCCCTCCTTGTCCAATTCGGACTTGGGGGGGGGCGGGGCGCGCGGCAGCCCCTAGGCCTCCTCTCCTCTTCCTCCACTAGGCCCATTAAGGCCCATTAGGTTACCGGGGAGTTCCGGTAACCTCCCGGTACTCTGGTAAAATGCCGATTTCACCTGGAACACTTCCGATGTCCAAACATAGGCTTCCAATATATCAATCTTTATGTCTCGACCATTTCGAGACTCCTCGGCATGTCCGTGATCACATCCGGGACTCCGAACAAACTTCGGTACATCAAAATATATAAACTCATAATGAAAATGTCATTGTAACGTTAAGCGTGCGGACCCTATGGGTTCGAGAACAATGTAGACATGACTGAGACACGTCTCCGGTCAATAACCATTAGCGGAACCTGGATGCTCATATTGGCTCCTACATATTCTAAGAAGATCTTTATTGGTCAGACCGCATAACAACATACGTTGTTCCCTTTGTCATCGGTATGTTACTTGCCCGAGATTCGATCGTCGGTATCTCAATACCTAGTTCAATCTCGTTACTGGCAAGTCTCTTTACTCATTTCGTAATACATCATCTCGCAACTAACTCATTAGTTGCAATGCTTGCAAGGATTATGTGATGTGCATTACCGAGAGGGCCCAGAGATACCTCTCCGACAATCGGAGTGACAAATCCTAATGTCGAAATACGCCAACCCAACATGTACCTTTGGAGACACCTGTAGAGCTCCTTTATAATCACCCAGTTACGTTGTGATGTTTGGTAGCACACAAAGTGTTCCTCCGGCAAACGGGAGTTGCATAATCTCATAGTCATAGGAACATGTATAAGTCATGAAGAAAGCAATAGCAACATACTAAACGATCGGGTGCTAAGCTAATGGAATGGGTCATGTCAATCACATCATTCTCCTAATGATGTGATCCCGTTAATCAAATGACAACACATGTCTATGGTTAGGAAACATAACCATCTTTGATTAAGGAGCTAGTCAAGTAGAGGCATACTAGTGACACTTTGTTTGTCTATGTATTCACACATGCATTATGTTTCCGGTTAATACAATTCTAGCATGAATAATAAACATTTATCATGAAATAAGGAAATAAATAATAACTTTATTATTGCCTCTAGGGCATATTTCCTTCAGTCTCCCACTTGCACTAGAGTCAATAATCTAGATCACATCGCCATGTGATTTAACATCAATAGTTCACATCACCATGTGATTAACACTCATAGTTCACATCGTCATGTGACCAACACTCAAAGAGTTTACTAGAGTCAGTAATCTAGTTCACATCTATATGTGATTAACACCCAAAGAGTACTAAGGTGTGATCATGTTTTGCTTGTGAGAGAAGCTTAGTCAACGAGTCTGCCAAAATTCAGATCCGTATGTATTTTGCAAATTTCTATATCTACAATGCTCTGCACGGAGCTACTTTTAGCTAATTGCTCCCACTTTCAATATGTATCCATATGAAGACTTAGAGTCATCCGGATCTGTGCCAAAAACTTGTATTGACATAATCCTTCTATGACGAACCTTTTGTCACCTCCATAATCGAGAAACATATCCTTATTCCACTAAGGATAATTTTGACCGATGTCCAGTGATCTACTCCTAGATCACTGTTGTACTCCCTTGCCAAAATCAGTGTAGGGTATACAATAGATCTGGTACATAGCATGGCATACTTTATAGAACCTATGGCTGAGGCATAGGGAATGACTTTCATTCTCTTTTTATCTTCTGCCGTGGTCGGGCTTTGGGTCTTACTCAATTTCACACCTTGTAACACAGGCAAGAACTCTTTCTTTGACTGTTCCATTTTGAACTACTTCAAAATCTTGTCAAGGTATGTACTCATTGAAAAAAACTTATCAAGCATCTTGATCTATCTCTATAGATCTTGATGCTCAAAATGTAAGCAGCTTCACCGAGGTCTTTCTTTGAAAAACTACTTTCAAACACTTCTTTATGCTTTACAGAATAATTCTACATTATTTCCGATCAACAATATGTCACTCACATATACTTATCAGAAATGCTATAGTGCTCCCACTCACTTTCTTGTAAATACAGGCTTCACCACAAGTCTGTATAAAACTATATGCTTTGATCAACTCATCAAAGCGTATATTCCAACTCTGAGATGCGTGTACTAGTCCATAAATGGATCGCTAGAGCTTGCACATTTTGTTAACACCTTTAGGATTGACAAAACCTTCTGGTTGCATCATATACAACTCTTCTTTAAGAAATCCATTAAGGATTGCAGTTTTGTTATCCATTTGCCAGATTTCATAAAATGCGGCAATTGCTAACATGATTCGGACAGACTTTAAGCATCGATACGAGTGAGAAAATCTCATCGTAGTCAACACCTTGAACTTTGTCAAAAACCTTTTTCGACAAGTCTAGCTTTGTAGATAGTAACACTACTATCAGCGTCCGTCTTCCTCTTGAAGATCCATTTAATCTCAATGGCTTGCCGATCATCGGGCAAGTCAACCAAAGTCCATACTTTGTTCTCACACATGGATCCCATCTTAGATTTCATGGCCTCAAGCCATTTTGCGGAATCTGGGCTCATCATCGCTTCCTCATAGTTCGTAGGTTTGTCATGGTCAAGTAACATGACCTCCAAAACAGGATTACCATACCACACTGGTGCGGATCTTACTCTGGTTGACCTATGAGGTTTAGTAGTAACTTGTTCTGAAGTTTCATGATCATCATCATTAACTTCCTCACTAATTGGTGTAGGTGTCACAGAAACCGGTTTCTATGATGTACTACTTTCCAATAAGGGAGCAGGTATAGTTACCTCATCAAGTTCTACTTTCCTCCCACTCACTTCTTTCGAGAGAAACTCCTTCTCTAGAAAGTTTCCGAATTTAGCAACAAAAGTCTTGCCTTCGGATCTGTGATAGAAGGTGTATCCAATAGTTTCCTTTTGGATATCCTATGAAGACACATTTCTCTGATTTGGGTTCGAGCTTATCAGGTTGAAGCTTTTTCACATAAGCATCGCAGCCCCAAACTTTCAGAAACGACAACTTTGGTTTCTTGCCAAACCACAATTCATAAGGCGTCGTCTCAACGGATTTTGATGGTGCCCTATTTAACGTGAATGCGGCCGTCTCTAAAGCATAACCCCAAACGATAGCGGTAAATCAGTAAGAGACATCATAGATCGCACCATATCTAGTAAAGTACGATTACGACGTTCGGACACACCATTACGTTGTGGTGTTCCGGGTGGCGTGAGTTGCGAAACTATTCCGCATTGTTTCAAATGTACACCAAACCCGTAACTCAAATTCTCCTCCACGATCAGATCGTAGGAATTTTATTTTCTTGTTACGATGATTTTCAACTTCACTCTGAAATTCTTTGAACTTTTCAAATGTTTCAGACTTATGTTTCATTAAGTAGATATACCCATATCTGCTTAAGTCATCTGTGAAGGTGAGAAAATAATGATATCCGCCACGAGCCTCAACATTCATCGGACCACATACATCTGTATGTATGATTTCCAACAAATCTGTTGCTCTCTCCATAGTACCGGAGAACGGTGTTTTTGGTCATCTTGCCCATAAGGCACGGTTCGCAAGTACCAAGTGATTCATAATCAAGTGATTCCAAAAACCCATCAGCATGGAGTTTCTTCATGCGCTTTACACCAATATGACCTAAACGGCAGTGCCACAAATAAGTTGCACTATCATAATTAACTTTGCATCTTTTGGTTTCAATATTATGATTATGTGTATCACTACGATCGAGATCCAACGAACTATTTTCATTGGGTGTGTAACCATATAAGGTTTTATTCATGTAAATAGAACAACAATTTATTCTCTTACTTAAATGAATAACCATATTACAATAAACATGATCAAATCATATTCATGCTCAACGCAAACACCAAATAACACTTATTTAGGTTCAACACTAATCCCGAAATTATAGGGAGTGTGCGATGATGATCATATCAATCTTAGAACCACTTCCAACACACATCGTCACTTCACCCTTAACTAGTCTCTGTTTATTCTGCAACTCCCGTTTCGAGTTACTAATCTTAGCAACTGAACTAGTATCAAATACTGAGGGGTTGCTATAAACACTAGTAAAGCACACATCAATAACATGTATATCAAATATACTTATGTTCACTTTGCCATCCTTCTTATCCGCCAATCACTTGGGGTAGTTCCGCTTCCAGTGACCAGTCCCTTTGCAGTAGAAGCACTTAGTCTCAGGTTTAGGACCAAACTTGGGCTTCCTCACTTGAGCAGCAACTTGCTTGTCATTCTTCTTGAAGTTCCCCTTCTTCCTTTTGCCCTTTTCTTGAAACTAGTGGTCTTGTCTACCATCAACACTTGATGTTTTTCTTGATTTCTACCTTCGTCGATTTTAGCATCACGAAGAGCTTGGGAATCGTTTCCGTTATCCCTTGCATATTATAGTTCATCACGAAGTTCTACTAACTTGGTGATGGTGACTAGAGAATTCTGTCAATCACTATTTTATCTGGAAGATTAACTCCCACTTGATTCAAGAGATTGTAGTACCCAGACAATCTGAGCACATGCTCACTAGTTGAGCGATTCTCCTCCATCTTTTAGCTATAGAACTTGTTGGAGACTTCATATCTCTCAACTCGGGTATTTGTTTGAAATATTAACTTCAACTCCTGGAACATCTCATATGGTCCATGACGTTTAAAACGTCTTTGAAGTCCCGATTCTAAGCCGTTAAGCATGGTGCACTAAATTATCAAGTAGTCATCATACTGAGCTAGCCAAACGTTCATAACGTCTGCATCTGCTCCTGCAATAGGTCTGTCACCTAGCGGTGCATCAAGTACATAATTCTTCTGTGCAGCAATGAGGATAAACCTCAGATCACGGATCCAATCCTCATCATTGCTACTAACATCTTTCAACACAATTTTCTCTAGGAACATATCAAAATAAACATATGAAAGCAACAACTTGAGCTATTGATCTACAACATAATTTGCAAAATACTACCAGGACTAAGTTCATAATAAATTTAAGTTCAATTAATCATATTACTTAAGAACTCCCACTTAGATAGACATCCCTCTAATCATCTAAGTGATCACGTGATCCAAATCAACTAAACCATGTCCGATCATCATGTGAGATGGAGTAGTTTTCAATGGTGAACATCACTATGTTGATCATATCTACTATATGATTCGCGCTCGACCTTTCGGTCTCCAGTGTTCCGAGGCCATATCTGTATATGCTAGGCTCGTCAAGTTTAACCTGAGTATTCCGCGTGTGCAACTGTTTTGCACCCGTTGTATTTGAACGTAGAGCCTATCACACCCGATCATCACGTGGTGTCTCAGCACGAAGAACTTTCGCAACGGTGCATACTCAGGGAGAACACTTATACCTTGAAATTTAGTGAGAGATCATCTTATAAAGCTACTGTCGAACTAAGCAAAATAAGATGTATAAAAGATAAACATCATATGCAATCAAAATATGTGACATGATATGGCCATCATCATCTTGCGCCTTCGATCTCCATCTCCAAAGTACTGTCATGATCTCTATCATCACCGGCATGACACCATGATCTCCATCATCTTGATCTATATCAATGTGTCGTCACGTGGTCGTCTCGCCAACAATTGCTCTTGCAACTATTGCTATCGCATAGCGATAAAGTAAAGCAATTATTTGGCGCTTGCATCTTATGCAATAGAGAGATAACCATAAGTCTTTTGCCAGTTGCCGATAACTTCAAAAAAACATGATCATCTTATACAACAACTTATATCTCATCACGTCTTGACCATATCACATCACAACATGCCCTGCAAAAACAAGTTAGACGACCTCTACTTTGTTGTTGCAAATTTTACGTGGCTGCTACGGGCTTTAGCAAGAACCGTTCTTACCTACGCATCAAAACCACAACGATAGTTTTTCAAGTTGGTGCTGTTTTAACCTTCACAAGGACCGGGCGTAGCCACACTTGGTTCAACTAAAGTTGGAGAAACTGACACCTGCCAGCCACATGTGTGCAAAGCACGTCGGTAGAACCAGTCTCGCGTAAGCGTATGCGTAATGTCGGTCCAGGCCGCTTCATCCAACAATACCGCCGAACCAAAGTATGACATGTTGGTAAGCAGTATGACTTATATCACCCACAACTCACTTGTGTTCTACTCGTGCACAACATCAACACATAAAACCTGGCTCGGATGCCACTGTAGGGGAACGTAGTAATTTCAAAAAAATTCCTACGCACACGCAAGATCATGGTGATGCATAGCAACAAGAGGGGAAAGTGTTGTCTACGTACCCTCGTAGACCAACAGCGGAAGCGTTATGATAACGCGGTTGATGTAGTCGTATGTCTTCGCGACCCGACCGATCAAGCACCGAAACTACGGCACCTCCGAGTTCTAGCACACGTTCAGCTCGATGACGATCCCCGGACTCCGATATGGCAAAGTGTCGGGGAAGAGTTCCGTCAGCACGACGGCATGGTGACGATCTTGATGTTCTACCGTCGCAGGGCTTCGCCTAAGCACCGCTACAATATTATCGAGGAGTATGGTGGAGGGGGGCACCGCACACGGCTAAGAGAACGATCACGAAGATCAACTTGTGTGTCTAGAGGTGCCCCCTGCCCCCGTATATAAAGGAGCAAGGGGGGTGCGGCCGGCCCTAGGAGGAGGCGCGCCGAAGGAGTCCTACTCCTACCGGGAGTAGGACTCCCCCCTTTCCCTAGTTGGATTAGGACTTGGGGGGAAGGAGGAGAGGGAAGAAAGGAAAGGGGGGGCGCCGCCCCCCCTCCTTGTCCAATTCGGACTTGGGGGGAGGGGCGCGCGGCAGCCCCTAGGCCTCCTCTCCTCTTCCTCCACTAGGCCCATTAAGGCCCATTAGGTTACCGGGGAGTTCCGGTAACCTCCCGGTACTCCGGTAAAATGCTGATTTCACCCGGAACACTTCCGATGTCCAAACATAGGCTTCCAATATATCAATCTTTATGTCTCGACCATTTCGAGACTCCTTGTCATGTCCGTGATCACATCTGGGACTCCGAACAAACTTCGGTACATCAAAATATATAAACTCATAATGAAAATGTCATCGTAAAGTTAAGCGTGCGGACCCTACGGGTTCGAGAACAATGTATACATGACCGAGACACGTCTCCGGTCAATAACCAATAGCGGAACCTGGATGCTCATATTGGCTCCTACATATTCTACGAAGATCTTTATCGGTCAGACCGCATAACAACATACGTTGTTCCCTTTGTCATCGGTATGTTACTTGCCCGAGATTCGATCGTCGGTATCTCAATACCTAGTTCAATCTCGTTACCGGCAAGTCTCTTTACTCATTTCGTAATACATCATCTCGCAACTAACTCATTAGTTGCAATGCTTGCAAGGCTTATGTGATGTGCATTACCGAGAGGGCCCAGAGATACCTCTCCGACAATCGGAGTGACAAATCCTAATCTCGAAATACGCCAACCCAACATGTACCTTTGGAGACACCTGTAGAGCTCCTTTATAATCACCCAGTTACGTTGTGATGTTTGGTAGCACACAAAGGTTCCTCCGGCAAACGGGAGTTGCATAATCTCATAGTCATAGGAACATGTATAAGTCATGAAGAAAGCAATAGCAACATACTAAACGATCGGGTGCTAAGCTAATGGAATGGGTCATGTCAATCACATCATTCTCCTAATGATGTGATCCCGTTAATCAAATGACAACACATGTCTATGGTTAGGAAACATAACCATCTTTGATTAAGGAGCTAGTCAAGTAGAGGCATACTAGTGACACTTTGTTTGTCTATGTATTCACACATGTATTATGTTTCTGGTTAATACAATTCTAGCATGAATAATAAACATTTATCATGAAATAAATGTTTATTAAATGATAACTTTATTATTGCCTCTAGGGCATATTTCCTTCAAATGATACTTGACATTAGAAAAGCTTTAGCAGACGAACTACGCGATCCTGTGATATGCTTAGGATTGGGTCTTATCCATCACATCATTCTCTTAATGATGTGATCCCGTTATCAATGGCATCTAATGTACATGGTTAGGAAACTGTAACCATCTATTGATCAACGAGCTAGTCAACTAGAGGCTCACTAGGGACATGTTGTGGTCTATGTATTCACACATGTATTACGATTTCCGGATAACACAACTATAGCATGAACAATAGACAATTATCATGAACAAGGAAATATAATAATAACCATTTTATTATTGCCTCTAGGGCATATTTCCAACAAGAGGCCCCACCTTGTACATCATATATGCATGCCTATGCATGAGAGCAACACATCTGCAATCATAATCTCATACATGGTATCAGTTTTTTAGGTTTCTCATTTCCGCCGCCGTCGCCGCCGCCACCTAGCCGCCGCCGCTTGCGCGACATACACGCCGGCTGCCACTTATCCTCTCCCTGCGTGCGTGCTTCCCTAGCCACCCGCACTTTCCCTGCTGCCCCGCACGCATTGCATCCGATCCTCGTTAGCCCCGCATCGCCAGCACACGCGTGTGATCGCCCGCCAACCGCCGCTCCACCAATCGCTAGCCCCGCGCCGTTGCACCATCACCAACGCGCGTGATCGCTAGCCCCGCCGCTTCGTCCGGACTCGCACCTAGCTTACCGTGTGCCATTTCAGTTTGCATGAAAAAAACTTACGTGAAGATGCATGCAGCCAGCTTACCGTGTGTACTGGATTTTGAGAGGTCCGGCCACACGGAGCTGGTCGCCCGCCAGCCTGCTCTCACCGCCTCTGCCGTCCCGCTGCTGGCGCCCTCTGGCGCGGCTCCTCCATCGGCGCCCTACGACGCGGCCCCGCCAGCCCGTCCCGATTTACCGCACGGCTCGGCTCCGCTGCCCCTGCTGGTGTACGTCGTCGCCCCACCACCGGCGCTCTTCGGCCAGTCCGTCGTCGCCCCGCCGCCGGCGCCGACTCTGCCCGTCGACCTCTTGCTGTTGTGCGGGGCGTTCGACGCGCCCGTGTACGGGGCTCTCGGGTACTGGTGGGGGTCGTCAGCAGGCCAGCATTCACCCGCTGGGCAGCAGGTTTTTGCAACGGGCCATCCGACCTAAACGTCACCGCAGTCGCAGCCAGGGCTGCTTCCCATACTGTCTGGAGAGTACCCACCGCCGCTGCCGAGCGGTGGCTACGGCCTCCCCATGGCGTCTCCGTCCCCCTCGCCGGCGCCATGGGACCCGGTGCTCCTTCCCGCACTGCATGCCGCTCCTACGCTGAACAACTACACCGGAGGTGATAATTGGTACATGGACACCGGGGCTACGGCTCACATGTTTGCTCATCCTAGTATCTTGCCTCCTTTACTCCCATCATCACCGACCGCTGCATCATTGTTGGCGACGGTTCCACACTCCCTATCACACATGTCGGGCACACTTCTTTTCCTTCTAATTCCATGCCTATTACTTTATCTAACATACTTGTGTCACCTCATCTTATTAAAAACCTTGTTTCCGTTCGTCGTTTAACTCGTGAAAATCCTGTTACTGTTGAATTTGATGAGCTTGGGTTTTGTGTCAAGGACGCTCGAACCGGGATGGTACTTCACCGATGTGACAGCCTCGACGAGCTCTATCTGGTGCATTCGCCATCCACCTCCACCACCGCACCGATTACTCTCTCCGTCAGCGTCAATCTCTGGCATGCTCGTTTGGGTCATCCCAACCCCGTCACAATTCGTCATATTCTTAAGAGTTTCAGTTTCAGTTGTCATAAGATAGAGGATCACACCTGTCATGCCTGTCGTGTCGGCAAACATGTTCGCCTCCCGTTTAATAACTCCACCACCATAGCTTCTTTTCCTTTTCAGTTGATTCATAGCGATGTGTGGACCTCTCCGGTTCCAAGTAATTCGGGCTATTTATATTATCTGGTTATCCTTGATGATTATTCTCATTATGTATGGACTTTTCCTTTGCGCAGAAAGTCGGATGCACTTTCCACTTTGACAGCTTTTTACTCCTATGTCAGCACGTAGTTTGGGTGTCCCATCCTTACTCTTCAGACTGACAATGGAAAAGAGTTCGACAACCCTGCTTTCCGCACTTTTCTGTCGCATCACGGCACAGTTTTTTGTCTCACATGTCCGTATACTTCCCGGCAGAACGGTCGAGCCGAACGCGTCCTTCGCACTCTGAACGAATGCGTTCGCATGCTCCTGTTCCATGCTAATGTGCCGCCTCATTTCTGGTCAGACGCACTCGCCACTGCTTCTCTTCTCCTTAACCTTCGCCCTTGCCGCCCACGGTGGAACTATGCACCTCACCATCTTCTTTTCGGTATGCCCCCATCTTATGATGGCTTGCGTTTTTTCGGGTGTCTTTGTTAACCTAGCATTGCCGACTCCGCTCCTCACAAACTTGCACCTTGTTCTATCACTTGCATCTTTATTGGCTACCCCTCCAACTCCAAGGGATATCGGTGCTACGATCCCGTCTCCCACTGTGTGTTTACTTGCCGGCACGTTTACTTTGATGAGCATGTGTTTCCGTTTCACCAGGTTTCCCCGGTTGTTCCTCCCACCACCGGTGACGCGGGCTCCTCGACGCCTCTCCCAGGGCACTCGCGCGCCTCTCTTGGCCCACCCCCTGGCTTTGAGGCGCACCCCTGCATACGGCGCCTCCTACAGCTGTGGCGCTTGCACCCCCGACGCCCCCGACGTTAGTGCACGCGGCCCCCGTGGCGCCCCCGGTGCCCGCGGCCCCCTAGGCGCCCCCGGCCCTCCGATGCCCCCCCCGGCGCCCCCGGCCCCCCGGCGCCCCCGGTGCCCGCGGCCCCCGCGGTCTCCCCGGCGCCTGTGGCCGGTCCGGCCACCCGTGCCCGTATGGGCATTTTTCGCCCGAGCTCGCGCTACGCCTCGGATGACTATGTCCATGCGGCGTCCACCTTTGAGCCGTCGCCGTTGTCGTCCTCCGTTCGAGCCGCTCTTCATGACCCGCTCTGGATGGATGCGATGCAAGAGGAGTTTGATGCCCTGTTGCGCAACCGGACGTGGCAGCTTGTTCCCCGTCCCCGGCACGCCAACATGATTACCGGGAAGTGGGTCTTTAAACACAAGCTCCGTCCTAATGGTACCCTTGATCGCTACAAAGCACGTTGGGTCGTTCGTGGTTTCCGACAGCGTGCTGGCATCGACTTCACTGACACCTTTGCTCCGGTCGTCAAGCCCGGCACGATACGCACGGTTGTCCACCTTGCGGTCTCCCGTGCTTGGCCGGTGCACCAGATGGACGTCTCCAACGCCTTCCTCCATGGAACCCTCGAGGAGCAGGTCTTCTGCCAGCAGCCCACCGGGTTCGTGGACCCGGCGCTTCCCGACCACGTGTGTCTGCTTTTGCGGTCCTTGTACGGACTCAACCAGGCTCCGCGTGCTTGGTACCAGCGCATCGCGGCGTTTCTCCACCATCTTGGGTTCCGCTCTACCCGCTCGGACGCCTCGCTCTTCGTCTATCATCAGGGCTCTAACACGGCCTACTTGCTGCTCTATGTCGACGACATCATCCTGACGGCATGTACGGCTGGTCTCCTCAGTCAGCTCACGGCTCGTCTTGGCGCTGAGTTCGCCATTAAGGACTTGGGTCCTTTACACTACTTCCTCGGTGTCGATGTGGTGCGCCGTCCGGATGGCTTCTTCCTTCATCAGCGGAAGTACGCTCACGAGCTCCTGGAGCGCGCCGGCATGCTTAACTGCAAGCCCACCGCTACACCTGTTGATATGAAGGCCAAGCTTTCTGCCACGGATGGTTCTCCTACTTCGGATGCTGCTTTCTATCGGTCTATCGTTGGTGCTCTCCAGTACCTCACTCTGACTCGACCGGAGATCCAGTATGCCGTGCAGCAGGTGTGTCTTCATATGCATGCTCCTCGAGACGTTCACTGGGCTACCGTCAAGTGGATTCTCCGCTATATCTGTGGCACTATGGATCTTGGCGTCACACTTCACGCCTCCGCCGACACCGCCGTCACCGCCTACTCCGATGCAGACTGGACGGGCTGCCCTGACACTCGTCGCTCCACTTCGGGATATTGTGTCTACCTTGGATCCTCACTTATCTCGTGGTCGTCCAAGCGGCAGCCTACGGTCTCTCGTTCCAGTGCTGAGGCTGAGTATCATGCGGTGGCCAACACCGTCGCCGAGTGTTCGTGGCTTCGCTAGCTGCTTCAGGAGCTCTTGTAACACCCCGGATGTAATTTACCTTATATGTATCCCAACTCTTGGCGTTTTCTGGCACTAAGTTATTTTATTTCTTCGGGTTCGGGTTTTGTCTCCGTGTGTAGTTGCCTTTGTCATGCATCTCATATCATTTCATCATGTGCATTGCATTTGCATACGTGTTCGTCTCATGCATCCGAGCATTTTCCCCGTTGTCCGTTTTGCATTCCGGCGCTCCTATCTCCTCCGGTGCTCCTTTCTATCTCTTTTCATGTGTGGGGGTTAAACATTTCCGGATTGGACTGAGACTTGTCATGCGGCCTTGGTTTACTACCGGTAGACCGCCTGTCAAGTTCCGTGTCATTTGGACTTCGTTTGATACTCCAATGGTTAACCGAGGGACCGAAAAGGCCTCGTTTGTGTTGCAGCCCAACACCTTTCCAATTTGGCCCAAAACCCACCAAAGACCCTTCCATCACCTAGAGCGTTCGATCACAATCGCGTGGCCGAAAACCGTGCTCAATTTGGAGCCTCCTAGCTCCTCCTACCTATAAAACTAGATCCCCTTCCGAAATTCCCGGGTCTCTTCCTACCCTAACCTAGCTCCCCGCCTCTCTGCGCGCCGGACAATGTCCGGGCCGCGCCGGACATCCCCGCCGCCGCCAACCACAGGCCGCCACGTGGCGCGCCGCCACCTGCAGCCACGCGGCCTGCTCGGCCCGCGGTGAGCCCCCACGGCCCGCCTCCGCCGCCACTCGCCCCGGGCGAGGCGTCCCTCACCGCGCCGCCCCGTCTCCTTCCTCGCGCCGGCGAGCCTCCGCCCGGCGCCGCCGCCCTCCATCGAAGTCGCAGGCCGCTCCGGCCGCCGCACCACCGCCGCCTCTTCGCCGCACCACCACCGCGGCCGCGCCGCCCCTCGCCGCTCCGGCGACCCGCTCCGGCCATCCCCTCGCGCCGGCGAGCGTCTCCAAGTCCGACGACCTCGGACTCCAACTCCGGCGATCATCGTTTTTCCGCGCCACTATAGTGCCCGATCCGGATCCAGATCTGGAACCCTAACCTCGGTTGACTTTTTGCTCTAACCCTAGTTTTTATGCATATTTCATCGCATCGTATCTCCGCAACCGTGGCTCCGATTTGCGCGTGTAGCATATCAAAATGTTCGTCTCAAAGAGTACATCATTTAATCTCATTGCATAATTTTCATTTGAGCTCATCTTGATGCCCGAAATGCTATTGGAAGAGGGCTATGTGGTTAAATTATCAGATCTGTTTCATCAAATAGATATTTGTCATTTTTGCCATGATTAATGTGTGCATGATATGCTCCTGAGCTCTACATGAGTTTTGTTATATGCCATGCCATCTTTACAAAGGTGCTTACCATGTATTTTTGTGATATGTGTGGTGACTAGCACAAGCTTGCAAAGTAGCGTACTCGGTAATGCTGATTTCAGGGACTTAGAATTTCTCTAAGTCCTTGATCTGCTTTTGTCGTTATGCCATATGTTCATGTTGTTTCCTAGTGATCCGTGCCTCTTTTGAGGATGATCAGTAAGTATGTTTTGTTAACATTATGGTGCTCTATCCATCCATGTCTTTGTGTGCATTTATGGAGCACCCTAGCTTGAGTTAATCGAGCTCTACTTTTGCTATTTCATTATTCCTGGCAGATTGTTGACTTGTTAGCGATTTTGCCGAGGATGTTGTTATTGATCCGTGCATGATATGTTGTTGTTCTTGCCATGTCTAGCTTCTATGTTATGTATTCTTGATGGGTGCATGCTTAGTTTGTCATGCCATGCTCTGTAGTGAGTGCATCGAGCTCGTAACCATGCCTACTCGTTAACTGTTTTGCATGCTCCAGTTTTCACCAAGTCTGAGATCTGTTTATGTTTTTGCCATGTTCACATGCTTGCAATTGTATTTTCTGATCCCTTTTGGCTCAAGGTCACTAAGGGACTTTTGTTAAGTGCCTTGAGTAGCTTCATGCCATGCCTTGCTTTTCCATGTTAAGTTCCTGTATCATGTAGTTTTCATGCTCTAAAGTGTGCTACCTGATGTTAAATTCCAGACTTGTGTTAATTTCACTAAGTCTGAAATCTGTTTATCATTTGCATTTTTGCCATGCTTGTTTGAACATGTTAATGGATGAATTGGTCGTAGCTCAGTGTTCATATTTTGTCAAGCATCATGAGTGGATCCCTGCAATGTATTTTTTTGTCATGTTTGAGTGTTGTAGCATATTTATCTTGATGCATTTAGATGGCTACTTGCTGATTATCGCAGACCGGTGCCATATTTGTTTTGCTTGCCATTTCCAAACCGTGCATCCGATTCCGGTGATCTTTATATCGATTTCAACCGAAATCACCTCACCTTTCCAGTGGCACTCTTGGATTTCCAAGTTGAGGCCAGGTTCAATCATTCCTTATCAAATCTTGCATATGCATCACTTCTCGCATCCCGCATAGCATACCATGTTCGCATCATGTTGTTTGAGCATTGCACGTGGTTGATTGTGTTCCTTTTGCTTGTTTGTCTTGTTTGGGTAGAGCCAGGAGACGAGTTTGCTTACGAGGATCCCATTGAGTTTGCTTACGAGGATCAAGTCAACTCTGACAACTTTGCAGGCAAGATGATCATACCCTCGAAATCACTTCTATCTTTGCTTGCTAGATGCTCGCTCTGTTGCTATGCCTATGCTACGATGCCTACCACTTGCTTATCATGCCTCCCAAATTGCCATGTCAAACCTATAACCCACCATGTCCTAGCAAACCGTTGATTAGCTATGTTACCGCTTTGCTCAGCCCCACTTATAGCGTTGCTAGTTGCAGGTGAAGATTGGAGATCGTTCCTTGTTGGAACATTGTTTATTGTTGGGATATCACTATATTATATTGTTATCTTTATGCACCTATATACTTGGTAAAGGGTGGAAGGCTCGAACTTTTGCCTAGTGTTTTGTTCCACTCTTGCCGCCCTAGTTTCCGTCATATCGGTGTTATGTTCCCGGATTTTGCGTTCCTTACGCGGTTGGGTTATAATGTGAACTGTCGGTGTCAAAACCGGCGGATCTCGGGTAGGGGGTCCCGAACTGTGCGTCTAGGCTGGATGGTAACAGGAGACAAGGGACACAAAGTTTTACCCAGATTCGGGCCCTCTCGATGGAGGTAAAACCCTACGTCCTGCTTGATTAATATTGATGATATGGGTAGTATAAGAGTAGATCTACCACGAGATCGAGGAGGCTAAACCCTAGAAGGTAGCCTATGGTATGGTTGTTGATGTGTACATTGTCCTACAGACTAAAACCCTCCGGTTTATATAGACACCGGAGAGGGTTAGGGTTACACAAAGTCGGTTACAATGGTAGGAGATCTTCATATCCGTATCGCCAAGCTTGCCTTCCATGCCAAGGAAAGTCCCTTCCGGACACGGGACAGAGTCTTCAATCTTGTATCTTCATAGTCCAGGAGTCCGGATGAAGGTATAGTCCGGCTATCCGAACACCCCCTAATCCAGGACTCCCTCAGTAGCCCCTGAACCAGGCTTTAATGACGACGAGTCCGGCGCGCAGATTGTCTTCGGCATTGCAAGGCGGGTTCCTCCTCCAAGTACTTCATAGAAGATTTTGAACACAAAGGTAGTGTTCGGCTTTGCAAAATAAGTTTCCACATATTGCCATAGAGAGAATAATATTTACACCAATCTAATCTGCTGACGTATTCCGTAGCGTGTCACACCACGGCCAAGCTTTTATCCGAGTCGTTTCATTATCCCACCTCAGCGCGTTATGCGAGGCGGTTTCCTTGGCACGTCTTGTCAAAGCAGAGATCGTGTCCCCTTATCCCGGGATTCTCATCAATACGGGCGTGGGTAACCCAACTGTGCCATTGATTACGGCGCTTGGAGATAAGCGAGTCTTACTAGGCTGGTGGGGACATGTAGTTGCGTCCACCCATATAAGGGGATAAGGATCCACCTTTTCACCTACGCCTTCTTCCTCCTTCGCCTATCCATTCTTGCGCACTCGAGCTCCAGCACCCAAGTCCGCACTCCCCACCTCAACCTTCTCCAGCCATGTCCGGAGCGGGAGGCAAGTGGATGGTCTCCTCCATCACGGAGGGACATATCAAAAAGCTGAGGAAGGCCGGATACCTGTCTAACGACATCGCGTACCGGCTCCCCGAAAAGGGGCAGCTCATCCCCACCCCTAGGCCCCATGAGAGGGTGGTGTTCCTCCCCCATTTCCTCCGCGGACTGGGCTTCCCTCTCCACCCATTTGCCCAGGGGCTCATGTTCTACTACGGCCTGGATTTCCACGATCTGGCCCCAAACTTCGTCCTCAACATCTCGGCGTTTATCGTCGTGTGCGAGGCCTTCCTCCGCATCCGTCCCCATTTCGGCCTATGGCTCAAGACTTTCAACGTCAAGCCGAAGGTGGTGCGCGGCAACCAAGTGGAGTGCGGAGGCGCCATGGTGGGCAAGATGGCCAACGTCCTATGGCTCGAGGGCTCCTTTGTGGAGACCCTGAAGGGGTGGCAATCGGGGTGGTTTTACATCACCGAGCCGCGCGACACCGAATGGGTCGCACCCCCTGAGTTTCGATCCGGACCCCCAACGCGGCTCACCTCCTGGAAGGAGACGGGCCTGTCGTGGGGTAAGAAGGGAGAGGTGACCGGACTCCAAACATGCGTCCAAACCCTGGTGGACAAGAAGCTCAAACTTGTCAATGTAGTCCAGGTTATGCTCATCCGCTTGATCCTCCCGTGTCAACAACGGGCTTTCAACCTGTGGGAGTTTGACTCGGCGCGACACCAAACCCTGAGCAGGCTCTTCGACACGACGTACGAAGATGCCTGGAAGGTGCTTTTCAAGGGCGCCGAGGCTCCCGCATCCGCTACCGAGGATCGCGGATTCTGTGCGCAGCGTCATGCTCTCGCGGTAAGCTATTTTTTCCTTTTACAGAGTATCAGTTTTTCATAGTTTGACTCCATGCGGGATCTAAACTCCCTTACCTTTGACAGGATTGGCAGGTGACATCCGGACAGATCAACTGTCCGGCTCCTTTGCCCGAAGGCCCAGCGGATGCTCTCTTGGCGAAGCTGCTGCTTCCGGCACCCTATGTGGTGCTGGAGAAGAAGGCCGCAAAAAAGGCCGCGGGGACTCGAAAGAGTGCCCGGCACCAGGAGGCGTCAGATCCATCATCCAACGGTTCCGAGGCACATTCCTCCCGTGAAGACGAGGAGGAAGAAGAAGAGACCTCTCCCCCTCCAGCGGGGGGAGAGAAGAAAAGGAAGGCCGCCCTCTCGGGGGAGGCCGGAGGGTCCAAGAAGGGGAAAACCCTTCCTCCGGACTGCTCCACCGACGCCGACGGCGGCGGAGAGGAGTGGAAGCCCAGGGCCAAGCCCCTGGCAAAATCATAAGTACCCGGATACCAGAGTAATTCGTAGTATTCGTTTATTGCACAGCTTTCCCTTATGTCGAATATGTTTACGCAGCCCACCCAAAGACCAGCTCGACGCGTCGTCGAGCGGCTCACTGGACTCGTCGGATGTGAACTCGCTTCCGACGGCTTCCTCCCCCGCCCTACGGACGACACCGAAGTGTTGTTCCCAATAGGTTCCAAGCCGGGAGGAGGTGGTCCTGGAGGCGCCGCAAGGCGACCTCCCAGACTCCAGGAGTAAAGGGGATGAAACCCCCCGGGGCTCCAAGTCCGGCTCTAGGCCGGACACCGCTCCAGAACCTTCAGAGGTTCCAGAGTCCGGCGGGGGACCTCCTTCCAAGAGGAGCAAGTCCGTCGTGCCGGTGGCCCCCGTCCAACCGGAGGCGCCGGACAATATGTTGGAGGCGCTCCAAGGCGCCTCCATCGACGAGGAGCACCGCGCTATTATGAGTGCGGTGGTCCAGAAGGTTTAGTCCGCCAAGAGCGGACTGACTGAAGCTTGTACTAGCCTTTTAACAGGCTTTGGGGTAAGTAAAGAATGTGTAAATAATAGTACCGCATAGACAGTAGCCCTTGATGCTCTGTTTGGCGTTCGGGAAGAAAAGCCGAATAGAGGATCAAATAGAATTCGCAGGAGTCTAACAAAAATGAGTCAATATGCATATGCAGGCTTCCCTGCTTGTGTCCGCCGCACTGACTGCGGAAGTGGACACGCTAAAGCAGAACCTCGAGCGGTCCGAGCAAGAGCTCGAGCGTGCCAAGAAGCAGCTCGAGGACAATGAAGGTAAGAAATACCTTGTTTTTAAATTTGTATAAAAAGGTGCAATTGCAAAGAATGATAGGATTATCGTGGCTATTTTAGGGGCCACGTCTGAAGTGGCGACCCTTAAGCAAGCGTTGGTCGAGGCCGAGAAGAGGGCGGCCTCGAAGCGCACCGAGCGGGAGAAGTATGAGGCCGAGGTTGGCAAGGTGCGGCAAGAGCTCCACGCTCTCATGGAAAAATATGAGAGTTTGGAGCTTGACTCGAAGACGCAAGCGTCCGAGCTCATGGTGGCTATTGAAAATGCCAAATCTGCCAAGGCCGAATCCCAGAAGACCCTCCATGAGTTGGATGAGGTGAAGAAGATAGCGGCGGGTAAGGCATTCTTTATGCAAAGCAAAAACATAGACGTGAGTTACTTGTTACTTACCCGAATCCGGAGCTCTCCAGGAGCGTTCGCGGATCTTCCCCGGAGTGTGTCCGATGCCGCCGCATTCTATCGAGCCGAGGAGGGCAGCTCGACGGAGAAGGTGTTCTGGTCTCAGTACGCTGAGGCCGGACACCCCATGCCCCTGAGCGACCAGCTGAAGCAACTGGTCGAGCTCCACAAGGCGGCCGAACAGGCCATGAAGGGCCTCATTGTTCGGCTGTGGCCTGGAGGGGCTCTGCCTGGGAGCTATTTCGGGCTGGTGCGGCGGCTGGTGGAGGCTTGTCCAAGGCTCGAAGTCATCAAGCGCTCCGTCTGCATTGAGGGTGCCCGTAGGGCCCTTGCCCGTGCTAAGGTGCACTGGGGCAAGCTGGATGCTGAGAAGCTTCTGAAGGACGGGCCACCGCCGGGGAAAGAGCATCGCAAGCCCGAGAATTACTATAAGGATGTTCTGAAGGGTGCCTGCCTTGTGGCGGATGAATGTTCTAGGGATGTAATTTTTGAGTGAAACTTGCTCGTTTTGTCCGGTGCGCTGAAAACTTGTTTATATGCGCTAAGCAATGCTGTTGGAATTTAAAATATTACCTTCTGTGTGGCTGTTTATCAATTCTGAGAGATGGCGAGTCGTCGGCTTCTGCCCCCGTGCCGCTAGCGCTGGGGTGTTCGGGGATAAACTTGAGCGCTCTTTTTCCCATGTTTGGGTCCTTCGAGGGAGGCGCTCAGCCCAACGAACAAGGCAATCGGACTATAATGCATGAACACTCTCACTTAGCCATAGAATTCTATAATTTTAAATTTCGGCGAAGCCCCTGGTATTCGGAAGACCGAGTTCGGGGCGCTATCCACGCCTTGGCCGGACAGAGCTGGCTCCTCGCCCTAAGTGGCATAAGTCTTTAGGGACTCGAAAAAACCTCTCGAACAGCGACCAGATCTCGCTTCATCATGACAGTCAGTTTTAGCTTTCTCCACTGAGGTGCTCGACCCAGCTCAACTGGGGCACAATCACAGTGGTTCTCCTAGTGCTACCTTAGCCGATATAGCGGAACGTAAGGCACCAAAACATAGGAGCCGGGCAAACCCAACTATTGACCCAAGACATGATTCGGAGCTGATGCATATAATGCTATAAGTTCGGGGTGCCGCACTTGTTAAATTGTTCGGACTTCTTACACCATATTGAGGGGTACTAAAGCCCCTAGCGTATTTTGGCCATACCAACGTGTACGGGTGCAACATGTCGTTAAGGAACATATATAAAGAAAAAAGGTAATGCAAAAATAGACGAAAGCTATGCATTGTTTATTAAAAAGGGGTGCGATCAAGGCAGAACGATACAAGTAATGCGATAAGTGGAAGGTTGGACTAGTTAACATGTTCGCTCCAGGGGCAAGCTGCGGAATAGTATGCGGAACGGGTATACTGCTCGTGATAGAGACCACCTGGGAGTTCCGTAATGCGGTGTGGCTTGTCTGCTTCCCTGGTTCTTGCATCGTTTATGCGGCAATTGAACTGCCGAACCGGCCTTCCGAAGGATGGAGTCCTGAAAGTAAGAGAAAATTAAAAAATCGGCAGCCCCTGGTACGGTTTAAGCCGTGTTTTGGGCGTGCCGTGATGGTGCCCCTCCCCTGTGCCCATGGTATCTCTAGAGCGTAGTTATGTACGCGAAGTACTGGCGTCGCCTTTTTGCGAGGGTTGGGGTTGGGGCCGCATTGCTACGCCTGCTCGGATCATGCCAGGCGGTCTTGTTGCAGGTTACTCCGGGCGCGCTTGACGGTGTCCGGTCGTTTAGTGGCCGGACTGGAGAACTGCCTGGAGAGGCTGCTTTGTACTTCCGCTGCAAGGGCCGTCGTGTGCTCCTCCGTTCGGAGGGAGCGTTCGGTGTTTCCATTGACTGTAATTACTCCTCAAGGGCTTGGCATCTTGAGCTTAAGGTATGCGTAATGCGGTACCACATTGAACTTAGCGAATGCGGTTCGCCCGAGTAGTGTGTGATAACCACTGCGGAACGGGACTATGTCGAAGATTAACTCCTCGCTTCGGAAATTATCCGGAGATCCGAAGACCACTTCAAGTGTGACTGAGCCTGTACAGTTGGCCTCTACACCTGGTATTACGCCTTTAAAGGTCGTTTTGGTAGGCTTAATCCTCGAGGGATCTATGCCCATTTTCCGCACTGTATCCTGGTAAAGCAGGTTCAGGCTGCTGCCGCCGTCCATAAGGACTCTAGTGAGATGAAATCCGTCAATAATTGGGTCTAGAACCAATGGGGCGAATTCGCCATGACGGATGCTAGTGGGATGATCCCTTCGATCAAAGGTGATCGGGCAGGAGGACCATGGGTTGAACTTTGGGGCGACTGGCTCTACCGCGTATACGTCCCTTAACGCGTGCTTCCGCTCCCTTTTGGGGACGTGGGTTGCGTATATCATGTTCACCGTCCGTACTTGTGGGGGAAAACCCTTCTGTCCACTGTTGTTCGGCGGCCGGGGCTCCTCGTCGTCATCGCTATGCAGCCCCTTGTCTTCATTTTCGGCGTTTAACTTGCCTGCCTGCTTGAACACCCAACAATCCCTGTTGGTGTGATTGGCTGGCTTTTCAGGGGTGCCATGTATCTGGCACGAGCGGTCGAGTATTCGATCCAAACTGGACGGGCCCCTAGGATTCCTTTTGAATGGCTTTTTCCGCTGACCGGATTTAGAGCCTCTAAATCCGGCATTAACTGTCGTATCCTCAGCATTGTTGCCGTTAATGCAGCGCTTCTGCTTGTTGCGACGCGACCTGCCACTTCTATCCCTGGTGTCCGAATTACCAGGGTTCTTGGTCATATTGTTGCTACGAGCAAGCCAGCTGTCTTCTCCCATGCAAAAGCGGGTCATGAGTGTCGTGAGTGCTGCCATAGATTTCGGCTTTTCCTGTCCAAGGTGCCGGGCCAGCCACTCGTCACGGATATTGTGTTTGAAGGCTGCTAGGGCCTCAGCGTCCAGACAGTCGACTATTTGATTTTTCTTTGTTAAGAACCGTGTCCAAAATTGCCTGGCCGATTCCTTTGGCTGCTGAATTACGTGACTTAGGTCATCGGCGTCTGGGGGTCGCACATAAGTGCCCTGGAAATTGTCGAGGAATGCGGCTTCCAGGTCCTCCCAACAACTGATTGATCCTGTTGGCAAGCTGTTAAGCCAATGCCGAGCTGGTCCTTTAAGCTTGAGTGGGAGGTATTTGATGGCGTGGAAATCATCGCCGCGGGACATGTGGATATGAAGGAGATAATCCTCGATCCATACTGCAGGATCTGTTGTGCCATCATATGATTCGATGTTTACGGGTTTGAAACCCTCGGGGATTTGATGATCCATTATTTCGTCTGTAAAGCAGAGTGGGTGTGCGGCGCCTCTGTACTGGGCTATATCGTGACGTAGCTCCAATGAGCCTTGTCTACTGTGTTCGGCCCCGCCGAATTTGTGGCCGGCGTGACGGTTACCGTCTCGAGCTATGGGGCACCCACGCGATCCGTAGATCGATCTTGTTTGCCTTGCCTTGTCCTCCAACATGTCTCGTAAGTCCGGCGCATATTCCCGTGCCTTGGTACGGGGTGCGGCTTGAGTGGAGGGCCGAGAGGCCTCTCTGTCGCGACCACGAGGTGGCCGGTCGGCCGCATAAAGTGCTTCCTCCTCTAATCAGGGTAGCAACCTGCGCTTTGGGTAGCTCTTGGAGGGGCGTTCGAGTTTATGCTCTTCGGCCGCAAGGACTTCAGTCCATCTGTCGACTAGCAAATCTTGATCAGCTCTAAGTTGTTGCTATTTTTTCTTGAGGCTTCTTGACGTGGCCATAA
The DNA here is from genome assembly GCF_003073215.2 of Triticum urartu. Taxonomy (NCBI): domain Eukaryota; kingdom Viridiplantae; phylum Streptophyta; class Magnoliopsida; order Poales; family Poaceae; genus Triticum; species Triticum urartu. The sequence continues at coordinate 166,557,970 of NC_053023.1, forward strand.
GCCTGCGTTGAAAACGCTTTTTCTCGACGGGATCCTCTGGCACGACGAATTCGTCGTCGTCGAGGCTTGCCTCGTCTTCGGAGGGAGGCATATAATTATCGTCCTCGACCTCTCTGTCTGCCGCTCTCTCATGAGGGCTGGTTTCTCCATCCTCCTATGCTAAATCTTGCTGGAGGGGGTTTTCTTCGGCGCTTTCCGAAGTATTATTATCTCCCGTGCTGGAATCACCTTGTTTGTTTTGGCGGGATTTTGAGCGGCGCCGCTGATGCCGGCGCTTAGGCTGTTTCTTGGAGGGGTCATCCTCCGTTGTTCCATCGCCATCTCCCTTTTTTGGGGTGTCCACCATGTATATGTCATATGATGAGGTGGCTTTCCAGGGCCTGGTAGGCGCTGGTTCATCATCTCCTTCATCGGCGTCCATACCGTCGATATCTTCAGAGTCGAAGTCGAGCATGTCGGTTAAGTCATTGACAGTGGCTACAAAGTGGGTGGTGGGTGGGCTTTGAATTTCTTCATCGTCCGTACCCCAACCTTGCTGAACGTAGTCCGGCCAGGGCTCTCCTGATAAAGAGAGAGACTTCAGTGACTTTAGGATATCGCCGAAAGGCGAGTGCTGAAAGATGTCCGCGGCAGTGAACTCTATGATCGGCGCCCAATCGGATTCGATCAGCCGGGGCGCGGAGGGTTCGGAGTCCGGAGAGGAGCCCGGCTCCTTGGAGTCACGAGTCTCGTAGAGTACGGGGCTGGTGCTTGGCTCAATCGCTGTTGGGGTCACAACCCCTGAGGTGGCGTCCAGCCGCCCATCCTCGATCGACGCAGTTGGCTCCGAATTAAGGGTCGGAGCCGATGCGGGTGCGGCCTCCAGGGCACTGTTTGGCGGCAGAGCTAGATCATGCTCGTCGTGACAGTGCGGCGCGCTCGGCAGTGGCTCGAATCCGTCGAAGATCAAATCCCCACGGATGTCAGCCGTGTAGTTTAAACTTCCAAATCTGACCTGACGGCCAGGGGCGTAGCTTTCGATCTGCTCCAGACGGCCAAGCGAATTGGCCCACAGTGCGAAGCCACCGAAGACAAAGATCTGTTCGGGGAGGAAGGTCTCACCCTGGACTACATCGCTATCAATGATCGTAGGAGCCATCGAGCCTGACGGCGGCGACACAGAGGAACTCTCAATGAAAGCACCAATGTCGGTGTCAAAACCGGTGGATCTCGGGTAGGGGGTCCCGAACTGTGCGTCTAGGCCGGATGGTAACAGGAGACAAGGGACACGAAGTTTTACCCAGGTTCAGGCCCTCTCGGTGGAGGTAAAACCCTACGTCCTGCTTGATTAATATTAATGATATGGGTAGTACAAGAGTAGATCTACCACGAGATCGAGGAGGCTAAACCCTAGAAGCTAGCCTATGGTATGGTTGTTGATGTGTACGTTGTCCTACGGATTAAACCCTCCGGTTTATATAGACACTGGAGAGGGTTAGGGTTACACAAAGTCGGTTACAATGGTAGGAGATCTTCATATCCGTATCGCCAAGCTTG